>NC_052069.1:65929808-66250523 GCF_015852505.1 Tachyglossus aculeatus | reverse complement strand
AATGCTTGGTCTTCTGGATACTTCATGATAAAGAAGCAGGAATGCCGGATGCCGGAAATGAAGTTGAGCAGGAATGGGAAAGAGGGCCAAAGAATGCTTGGTTTTTTGGATACTTCAGAATAAAGAGGCTTTTCCCTGGCAGATGGGATAAACACCCTGTCTGGTTGGCATGGCAGAGGATGGTGGGTAATAATAATAATAATAATAATAATAATAATGGTATTTAAGCGATTACTGTGTGCAAAGCACTGTTCTAAGCCCTGGGGGGATACAGGGTGATCAGGTTGTCCCATGTGAGGCTCACAATCTTAATCCCCATTTTACAGATGAGGCAGCTGAGGCACAGAGAGGTTAAGTGACTTGCCCAAAGTCACACAGCTGACAAGCGGCGGAGTTGGGATTAGAACTCATGATGTCGGACTCCCAGGCAAGCTCAGTCTCTTTCCACTGAGCCACACTGAAGAAACTTACAGGGTTCTGCCCTGGTATCCACTTGCTTCAAGAAGCAAGTTGGTGTAGTGGCTAGAACACAAGCCTGTGAGTCAGAAGCTCATGGGTTCTAATCCTGATTTATCTGCTGTGTGACCTTGGGCAGGTCGCTTCACTTCTCTGGGCCTCAGTTACCTCATCTGTGAAATGGGGTCCAACCTGATTTGCTTTTATCCGACCCAGTTCTTAGTACAGTGTCTGGCACATAGTAAGCACTTAACAAGTGCCACCTGAATCTCCATCTCTGCTGTGAGGCTCCATGCATACTGGGTAGAGAATGTAAGCAGTTTAGCAAGGATGGCAGGGGGAATCCTTCCCCCCCAGCCCTCCAACCTGGGTAACGACCTTTCCGAGGGGAGGTCCGGTTACCAGGAGCACCTTCAGGACTTGAACAACGGAGGCACAAAAAGTTTGACTTGACCCTGCAGCATTTTCTAGACTGTGAGCCCGTTGTTGGGTAGGGACTGTCTCTATACTTTGCCAACTTATACTTCTCAAGATGCACACGGTAAGTGCTCAATAAATACGATTGAATGAATGGATGAATTTGCAGGTTATTGCTTTCGAGCTTGCCAGTAGCAGCAGCAGTGTTATTTACTGAGCACCCAAATGCACTGCACTAAGTGCTTGGGAAAGTACAACATAAAGAACAGATCCATTCCCTCATAAACACTTTTATAAATAATCAGAATAAGTGATTAAATGCAAAAATTAAGGATGAGTATAAATAAATACAAAAGTGTGAGAGATGCCTGATGGGTTGACATGACTTGGGGTGTTTAGAGATAATTGGAGGCTTCGTGGAGGAAGGGTGATTTTAGGACGGTTTTGAACACTGGGAAAGCTGGGGTCTGCTAGATTTGCGGGGAGAAGGAATTTCAGGACATGCTGTCCTGTCCACAGAAGTGGGAGAATCAAGAAGAAGGAATAGTTTAAAAGGTCAAAGAGAACAAGCTGGGGGAGAGGCAGCTGAAGAGAGCAGATATTTATCAGTTACGATGGGGAGAGGCGGTGGAGAACCTGGAAGTGGATTGTTTAGGATTTTTGCTAGTTGCGGAGGGAAATGGAAAACTGGAATTGGTGAACTAGTGGAACGGGTGCCTTTCATGTGGTGGGTGGGGGTTGATTTTGACCGAATTTTTAAAGTACCTATCAACTTTATCATTATCGGAACTGTTTTGTCTTCCTGCAGACAGGCAAAAGCAAGAAACGGCCTTGGGTGGAGGCATGGCCAGGCACTGCTTCTTTGAACTTCAGCCCAATACAGAATATAAAATCAGTGTTTATACCCAGCTCCAGGACATCGAGGGGCCCAGTGTCAGCACGGTGGAAAAAACTCGTAAGCAAAGTTTGTTCCCTCAGACTCTCATTTGCACAGGAGAGGGGAAGGGAGGATAGTTTGCTTTTGTTTTAGTTACCCTATTTTGCTGCTCATCCATCAATTTCATTTAGAGAGACTAGAACCATCGGGTTCCAGCACTCTGAACTGTCTTCTGACAAGGAGCTCCCCTCTGGTCCTCATTAGCATCCATTGCTCATTCTCGGGCAGTGCTTCAGCACAGACCGCAGGTCCTCAGGATGGAAAAAGGGCCCAGTGCGATGGCTTTTTCAGGGGACTGTTGACCATAAGAAAACTTTTGCAGGATGTGTTGGAGAGTCTTATTCACCAGGACTTGACTTCAAAGCAAGGGCACTTTACCAGAGCCGTGGGGTGGGGAGTAGGGGTGGGGTTGTGGGGGCTGCTTCTAATTCTGTTGGACTCAAGTCAAACTCATTCTCTGACCCTGGTTATTGCTGCTAGCGTAAATGGTGTGACTTTTCTGAGTTGACTCTAGAAACGGTTCCCAATAAGACTTTTCTCCAAGCCCTTTATTCAAAGGCTTCTGAAGGGGATCAGTATCTGGAAACAGCTCCTCTTACTCCCTGTTTCTTGATTTAAAGATCACAGCTGTTTTTCAAAATATGCTGAAGTCTCCGTTACCTGGTCTGCCAGGGAAAGGGAGATGCCAGTTAGTTAAATCATTCCAGTTTATATATAATTCTGTCCTCCTTAATAATAATAATAATAATGGCATTTATTAACTGCTTACTATGTGCAAAGCACTGTTCCAAGCACTCGGGAGGTTACAAGGTGATCAGGTTGTCCTATGGGGGGCTCATAGTCTTAATCCCCATTTTACAGATGAGGTAACTGAGGCCCAGAGAAGTTGTGACTTGCCCAAAGTCACACGGCTGACAAGTGGTGGAGCTGGCATTTGAACCCATGACCTCTGACTCCAAAACCCGGGCTCTTTCCACTGAGCCACTCTGCTACTCTAAAAGTCAAACCACTGATGATAAAATTCACTCATGAGAGAGTGTGTGGCAAAGAGGCCAATGAGAGATTTACCAAATTTGAACACAAATAGGATGTCTCTTGTGTTGTCATGCTTAATGTTTGCAGTGTCTGGTGCTGTTTTCTGCTTCCATGTCTCTCATTCTTTACAAAGCTTTTGGTCTAAGAGAGCTACTCTTTTCTTGGTAGCAATGTGCCGGGCTTGTCTGTCCTCAACAATTGAGTCTCAGTTTTAGCTGGGATGCAGCATTGTCTGAGGTTTATGTTTGTACATATTTATTACTCTATTTATTTTACTTGTACATATCTATTCTATTTATTTTATTCTGTTAATATGTTTGGTTTTGTTCTCTGTCTCCCCCTTCTAGACTGTGAGCCCACTGTTGGGTAGGGACTGTCTCTATATGTTGCCAATTTATACTTCCCAAGCACTTAGTACAGTGCTCTGCACACAGTAAGTGCTCAATAAATATGATTGATTGATTGATCAAGCCCCCCAAAGTTTCCTCTACCCACCTTGCTTTCTGTATCTTAGTTTCAGTATGGAATAGAGCAGTTGTTGGGGTTAAAAAACAATTCCAATAAACTAAATGTACGGTTGACCAACAGTGGCCCATATTAAGTCTCTCTGGACGCTCCAAGAGGGCCTGTGAACTTGAAATAACCTTGTGCTTCATGAAGCCATCAGGGAGAGCATGTGCAGAACACTCCTGAGGAACAGACAGCTTGAAGCTAGATTTTGTGGGGGAGAAGGAAGGGAGGGGGAGGTGGGGAGATAGAGAGATAAAGAGAAGGGGAGGGAAAGAAAGGAAGAAGGAAAGAAAGGGAGGGAGAGAGAGAGAGAGAGGAGAGAGAGAATTCACTGATGAAAAACAGCTGAAGTAGAACTAAGGCTAATCCAATTAGAGAGTTTATACAAATATCCCAAGCTGGGGTGGCCTGAAGAAACATTGTTAACCCTGTCGCCACAAAGGATCGGTTGGTCATGATTGTCCTGGTTTGGGGTATATCAGTGGGGTTTAGTAGAAATATCCATGATGGATCATAAAAGTGCCAGATAAACACAGCTTTCTGTGAATTAGCGAACCTCTGTTCTCCGCACATTGTTTTCCTGCTAACCACCTGATTTCTAGTGATGCCAGTCCATGTAGAAACTTTAACACTTGAGTGTGTGTGTATGTGTGTATGTCTATTTCTCTTTTATTGTTTAGTCAAGTTTTGATCATTTACATCTATGCACTTAGTCTCCTTCCTATTGTACTTTGGTAGTTTGTGTCCATTCATTTACTGCATCAGACTGCGGGCCTGGAACCAAGTAAGAACTTAGTAAATACTGCTGCTAATGAGGATGCTGATTTTTTGATGCTGCATTTGAAACCCTGGCCAACTTATATTAGTCAGGGAAGGCACTCAATAAATATCATTGACCTGGGGAGAATGATTGTTTCTTTCCAGAGGGTCAAGGCTACTGACTTTTAGCCAAGTTAATTTCTAATGGCTCTGGATGATTAATTTAGGAACATGGAAACAGGGGCAGTTGAAGCAGGGTTGAACGTTGTTCTGTTGGTCAAACTTCCTACGCCTTGAGTGAGCTAAGAGTAAAACAGAAATCTACTCTTCTGGGCTCTCACATTCCATCAAGAGCTCAAGTCACTTTGGGACTGAGATTTCTCCAAACGTGTAGCTGTTGGTTAAACTCAGTTTACTGGGAGATAGCCATCCAGGCCCTACCTCAGTTTGAGGAGCTCAGGGATCCAGGCTTCTCAGACCTTTGCTGCTCAGAGTTCTTGAATTTTGAAAATGAAGGGATAGTGTTGAGTGAATAGCTGTTGAATCTATAAAGTGGGAATGGCTCCATGGTAAAGTATTCTTTCTCATTTTTTCTCCTTTCCAGTTCCATTCCCAACACAACCTCCAGCTATCTCGTCAACAACTGCTGCTTCTACGATTCCTCCAGCCAAAGAAGGTAAGAGGAGAGGGAAAGCGGAATTTGATGGATATAGGGTTTTTATTGTGATTTCATTTACTTAATTTCAAACTTAACCATTTGGCTTAAACGGAACAGTCAGTTCTGCAGAAACGCTGCCTGGAACTGGAGATGGAGATGCCAGTTAAAGAATTCTAATTTATATGTAGTTCTGTTATCCTTGTTCCAACAAGACACCACCGACTGTAAAATTTGCCCATGTGTATGTGTGGATGGCTGAAGAGGCCTTCAAAAAATGATAATAATAATAATAATGATGATGGCATTTATTAAGTGCTTACTATGTGCAAAGCACTGTTCTCAGCACTGGAGAGGTTACAAGGTGATCAGGTTGTCCCACAGGGGGCTCACAGTCTTGTCCCCATTACAGGTAAGGTAACTGAGGCACAGAGAAGTTAAGTGACTTGCCCAGCTGACAATTAGCAGAGCAGGGATTTGAACCCATGACCTCTGACTCCAAAGCCTCTGCTCTTTCCACTGAGCCACACTGCTTCTCAAATCTTCAAATCTAGCTTCAAATCTAGCTGACAGCTGTCCTCTCCATCTTTAAAGCCTCTCTGAAATCACATCTCCTCCAGTTAATCCCTGTCCTGTATCCCCTTCAACCACTGCTGCAACACTTTTGCATCACCTAAGCACTTGGGTATTCCCATCCTTCTCCCTCCCCCTCTGATATTTATCTCCAGGTCTTTGTACTCCATTATTTCTTCCTACTTGTAATTTATTTTAGCATCTGTGAACTCCTTGATAGTTTCTACTAAACTCTTATTGTACTCTCCCAAGCACTGAGTACAATACTCTGCACCAAGTGCCAGTAGAGACTATGGATTGATACATTTTCACTCTGTACATTGGATAAAATGCTGTTGACAAATTAGGGATGCTTTTCTGACAAGTTGTTAGGGCCTGGATAAACTGTGACGTCATGTTGGAAGAAGCTGTTTGCACAACCCCATGGTGTCAGCCACTTTTCCTTAGCCCTAGGTTTGTCAAGAGTTCAATCCCGATGTGATCTCTGTCCAGGAATCCCTGACTGTGTTGGACTTCCCAGAGGGAAGAATGCTTCAATGTGGTGGATAAACTAGGGCACAGATTGATTTGAGCCCTTCAGACTAACCTTGGCGCAATTTCAGATTGGCGAGAACCACCGCTGTGCAGAAGGGAATGGCTCAACAGGAGCTTGGCCAGGGATTTACTTTCTTGTTCTAATTAGGCTATGGCTAGTAGATTGTAAAAAGAAAGAATGAGGAAAAACAAGCAAAAAGTCTGTGTGTGTTCGTGTTTACATGTGTATGTTTTAGGAAAGAATACCCTCTTCTGGCAAGCAGCTGCAACCTATTCTCTACTGGGATGCCCGGGCAAGGGAGAGCTGAAGAATCTTTGTGGGGGGCGTGTGTGTGTGTGTGTGTGTGTGTGTGTGTGTGTGTGGTCTTTATTGATTTGCTTTCACTCACTGTAGAGCTTCATGAGTGACAGTGATGATAACAACAATGATTTATATCATTATGTACTGTAAGCCAATTGGAAAACAAGGTCCAATATAAAGAATTTTGCCTTACCATCAATTTTCCAGCAATATGTCTGTCGTATGTTTTGAGGGATGTCTGAGTGCATTCTGCTTGCAGTCAATCAGCGGTATTTATTGAGTGCAGAACACTGTACTAAGTGTTTAATAATAATGATGGCATTTGTTAAGCACTTACTATATGCCAAGCACTGTTCTAAGCGCTGGGGTAGATACAAGGTAATCAGGTTGTCTCACATTGGGCTCACAGTCTTAATCCCCATTTTACAGATGAGGTAACTGAGGCCCAAAGAAGTGAAGTGACTTGCCCAAAGCCACGCAGCTGACAAGTGGTGGAGCAAGGATTGGAACCTCTGACTCCCAAGCCCAGGCTCTTTCCACTGAGCCACGTTGTATAGGAGAATATAATGCAACCGAGCTGGTAGATATATTCCTCTGCCCACAGTGCATTTACAGTCTAGAGGGAAAGACAACCATCATTATAAATACACAAATTACAGATATGTACATAAGTGCCTTCATCAAGGAAGGCCTTGTGAAGGCTATGTGACCTTAATAAGGCTTTGAAGGTGGAGAGGGTGATGGTCTGCTGTGGATGGAAGGGAAGAGAGGTCCAGGCCAGAGGAAGGATGTGGGAAAGGTAAATGAGATTGAAGTAGAGTGAGTAAAATATGTACATAAGTGCTGTGGGGCTGAGAGGGGGGATGAATAAAGGGAGCAAGTCAGGGCGATGCAGAAGGGAGTGGAAGAAGAAAGGAGGCATATTTAGGGAAGACCTCTTGGAGGAGCTATCCCTTCAATAAGGCTTTCAAGAGGGGGAGAATAATCATCGTTTGGACATGAGGAGGGAGGGTGTCCCAGGAAAGAGGCAGGACATGGTTGAGAGGTCAGTGGCAAGATAGACGAGATTGAAGTTCAGTGAGAACACTATCATTACAGGAGCAAAGTGTGCAGGCTAGATTGTAGTAGAAGAGTAGCAAGGTGATGGAGTGCTTTAAAGCCAATGGTGAGGAGTTTTTGTTTGATGTGGAGGTGGGTGGGCAACTACTGGAGGGTCTTGAGGAGTGGGGAAACATGGCCTGAATATTTTTGTAGAAAAATGATTTGGGCAGCAGAGTGAAGTGTGGACTGGAGTGGGGAGAGACAGGAGGTAGGGAGGTCAGCAAGGAGGCTGATACAGTAATCAAGAGATAGGATAAATGATTGGATTAAGGTGGTAGCACATTGGATGGAGAGGAAAGGGCAGATTTTAGTGCTGTTGTGAAGATGGAACTGACAAAATTTAGTGATGAACTGAATATGTGGGTTGAATCAGAGCAAGGAGTCAAGGATAACGCCAAGGTCACAGGCTTATGAGACAGGAAGGATGGTGGTGCCATTTACAGTGATGAGAAAGTGATGGTGGTGCTGACTACAGTGGTGGAAAAGTCAGGGGGTTGACAGGGTTTGAGTGGGAAGATAAGGAGTTCTGTTTTGGAAGTGTTAAGTTTGAGGTGATGGCAGGACATCCAAGCAGAGATGAAGGCAGGAGGAAATGAGATACTGCAGAGAGGGAGATTGATCAGGGCTGGAGATGTAGATTGGGAATCATCCACATGGAGGTGGTAGCTAAGCCATGGGAGTTCTCCAAGGTAGTGGGTGTAGATGGAGAATTGAAGAGAACCCAGAACTGAACTTTGAGAACACTCGTGGTTAGGATATGGGAGACAGAGGGGGAACCGGCTCTGCTATTTGTCAGCTGCGTGACCTTGGGCAAGTCACTTCACTTCTCTGATCCTCAGTTACCTCATCTGGAAAATGGGGATGAAGACTGTGAGCCCCACGTGGGACAACCTGATTACCTTTTATCTACCCCAGTGCTTAGACCAGTGCTTGGCACATAGTAAGCACTTAACAAATACCATTATTATTAATATTATTATTATTATCCTGCAAAACACACTGAGAATAAGCGGACAGAAAGACAGGAGGAGAACCAGTAGAGGACAGTGTCAGTGAAACCAAGGGTGGTTAAAGTTTCCAGGGAGAAGGGGGTGGTTGGCAATGTTGAAGGCAGCTGAAAGGATAAGGACGGAGAAGAGGCCATTGGATTTGGCAAGAAGGAGATCATGTTTGATCTTTGAAAGGGTGGTTTCTGTGGAGTGAAGGAGACAGAAACCGGATTGGAGGGGGTCAAGGAGAGAATTGGAACTTGAAACAGCAGATGGAAGAACTCTCTCAAGGACTTTGGAAAGGAATGATAGGAGGGAGATGGGGTGATGACTGGAGGGAGCCATGGGGCCAAGGGAGGGTTTTTTAAGGATAGGGGAGACATGGGCATGCTTGCAAACAGTGGGAAAGAAGCCACTGGAGTGTGAATAGTTGAAAACGGTGGCCAGGGAGGAAGAAGGAAGGGGGCAAGTGTTTTGATAAGGTGGAAAGGATGGGGTCAGATGTGCAGGTGGAGGGCATGGATTTTAAGAGAAGACAGGAGATCTTCTCTTGAAATACTTCTGGAAAGGTGGGAGAGTTAAAGAAGGGACTGGAGAGAAGCAGGTGAGATTTTAAGGAGATCATGCCTGATAGTTTCAATTTTTTCAATAAAGTATGTGGCCAGATCATTAGGGGCAAGGGATAGGGGAGGTGGGGGGACAGGGTGTTTGAGGAGGGAGTTAAAAGTCTGGAACAACTGGTGAGGGCAATGGGCATGGGTATCAAAAACGATGGTAAAATAATTTTGCCAGGCAGAGGAGAGGATAGAGTTAAAGCACACAAGGATGAACTTGAGGTGGACAAGATTGGCCTGATATCTAGATTTCCACCAGCATTTCTCTGCCGCTCATGCACAGGATCAAAGGAAATGAAGGTGATCCAGTGCTGTGAGTTAGTGGTATGAGGTCAACGAAGGGATAGGGGAGCGAGAGAGTTGAGTTCAGTAGAGAGGGCGGTGTCGAGGGTGACAATTTATTAATCAAGGAAGGTAGTTTGGGTATGGGAGCCCTTCCTTCCCTCTGCCCTACTCCCTTCCCCTCCCCACAGCACTTGTGTATATTTGTACATATTTATTACTCTATTTATTTTATTAATGATACATATATAGCTATAATTCTATTTATTCTTATGGTATTGACACCTGCCTACTTGGTTTGTTGTCTGTCTCCCCCTTTTAGACTGTGAGCCCGTTGTTGGGTAGGGACCGTCTCTATATGTTGCCGATTTGTACTTCCCAAGCACTTAGTACAGTGCCATGCACACAGTAAGCGCTCAGTAAATATGATTGAATGAATGAATGAATGAAATGGGGCATGATGACTTAAATAGGATGGAGTCAAAATATCGGCGGTCTCAGAGGGAACAGCACAGATTTGCAGGAAGGAGGTGTTTGAGAGAGAAGGCGGGTGTGGAGGTTGTTGTCACACAGGGATTTCAGAATTGCTGAGGGTAGAGATTAATGGTATGGTATTTGTTAAGAGCTTACTAAGTGACAGGCACTGTACTAAGCACTGGGGTGGATAAGCAGTGTGGCTCAGTGGAAAGAGCACAGGCTGGGGAGTCAGAGGTCATGGGTTCAAATCCCGGCTCCACCGCTTGTCAGCTGTGTGACTTTGGGCAAGTCACTTCACTTCTCTGTGCCTCAGTTCCCTCATCTGTAAAATGGGGATGAAGACTGTGAGCCCCACGTGGAACAACCTGATCACCTTGTATCCTCCCCAGTGCTTAGAACAGTGCTTTGCATATAGTAAGCGCTTAACAAATGCCATTATTTGTTAACACAAATGCCCCTGGGCCTGGAATGCCCTTCCTCTGCCCATCCGCCAAGCTAGCTCTCTTCCTCCCTTCAAGGCCCTGCTGAGAGCTCACCTCCTCCACGAGGCCTTCCCAGACTGAGCCCCTTCCTTCCTCTCCCTCTCGTCCCCCTCTCCATCCCCACATCTTACCTCCTTCCCTTCCCCACAGCACCTGTATATATGTTTGTACATATTTTTTTTACTCTATTTATTTATTTTATTTGTACATATCTATTCTATATATTTTATTTTGTTAGTATGTTTGGTTTTGTTCTCTGTCTCCCCCTTTTAGACTGTGAGCCCACTGTTGGGTAGGGACTGTCTCTATATGTTGCCAATTTGTACTTCCCAAGCGCTTAGTACAGTGCTCTGCACATAGTAAGCGCTCAATAAATACGATTGATGATGATGATGATGATGATTATTATTATTATAAAAACAAATCAGATTGGACACAGTCCCTGTCCCATGCAGGGCTCATGCTTCAATGAGATAATTGAGGCATGGAGAAGTAAAGTGATTTGCCCAAGGTCGCACAACAGTCAAGTGGCGGAGCCAGGATTAGAACTCATGACCTTCTGACACCCAGGCCTGTGCACTATCCACTGTGCCAAGATGCGTCTCTAAGAAAAGCAGCAATCTCTAATCTCTAGAGGTTGTTCAGTGACTAGAGATACCGTAATATCTAGGCCTCTCTTCCTTTTCCCAAGCACCTGTTTACCCACTTTTGGCCAACTCGATAAGGCCACTCACTGTGGTTTCCTGTCTGCAGTTTGCAAAGCTGCCAAAGCCGACCTGGTGTTTATGGTGGACGGGTCTTGGAGCATCGGGGATGACAACTTCAATAAGATCATTACCTTTCTGTACAACACGGTGGGAGCTCTGGACAAGATCGGTGTGGACGGAATGCAGGTAAGGCCCTTCCTCAGGGTAGGAGCTGCCTCACCCGGAAGCTGGCCCTCCCTCGTGAGACTTGGAAAAGAAACCAATTTTCTTCTCCATGGGCAAATTGAAAACCTGCAGGGGGCTCAGATATTTCAGGGCAAAAGACACAGGGCAGGGAGAGTCCCGGGTGCAGCTCAAAAGGTTTGGGCACACTCTGTAACCAGAACCAGATGGATGAACAATGGCCTGTGCTCTGCCATCTTGTTTAGCACTCAGTCCCAAGCCTGGGCTTCAGTCCTCTTCTTGCCCCCATAACTCCTGCAACATGTGGGACTAAGGGGCAGATGGCATGTACCCAGACCCCTCATCCTGAACACCCTAATCAGAGATTGGGGTGGGGCAGTAGTCTGGAGCTCTTGGTGTCCCTGACAGGAGCCCCTCAAATCTCATGGCTCTACCACCATGTGCCACTCGGCGACCACGGTTCCAGGAGGCTGCCCTTGGGGACAAGTTTATTGTTTTAAATTCCACTCCATTTCTTACTGCTTCTCAAAGTCCTCCCTATGGTCTAATGGAAACCACAGATTCAGCTAAATCTGATCGGTGGCGTACTTGACCGGGATTCGGAGACCAGGGAGTTGTTAGCTTTTCTCCCAACCAGTTTGGAACACCCATTAGACACTTCATCTCCCATAGCATCAATTTCCCCATCCGTGAAGTGGGAACTTATAGGTCTCCCAGGCCAACGGTGGTTTTGCCAACCATGGGTGCTTTCAGGAACTGGAAGTTGTCCGGAAAATCCTGGACTTCCCTAAGAGACTGTGACAGTGAAATCAGAATCTCTGCAAGGAATTTAGAGAATCACTAGGTACTTTGATTCCAGTGGTGGTCTCAGTGTTCCAGGCGTTTTAAAAATAATTCCTCCCAAACCCTCGAACTGAAATGAATTGGATTCCATTACACTGAAGAGTGAAAAAGGCACTCCAGTGAAACTCGTAGACACTGCGCACAGCAGATCCTTCTAGGTAAGGACCAGTTCAGGGTAACAGGCACCTTTTGTCTGCAGGTGGGGATGGTTCAATTCACTGATGATCCCAGGACGGAATTCAAACTCAATTCCTACAAAACCAAGGAGACACTTCTGGAGGCCGTTAAGAATATCAAGTACAAAGGGGGCAATACAAAAACAGGTGAGAAGAATAGGCTGGGAGAGGTATGTTCTCTCTAATTTCTCCTGTCTCAGAGACTGATGATAATGATAATAACGACAGTGGTAGTTGTAAAGTGCTTACTATGTGCCAAGCACTGTACTAAGCACTGGGGTTGCCGACTTGTTCTTCCCAAGCGCTTAGTACAGTGCTCTGCACACAGTAAGCGCTCAATAAATACAATTGAATGAATGGGGTAGATACAAGATAATCAGGTTCCACATGGTGCTTGCAGTCTCAGGAGGAAGTAGAACTGTTCTTTGATAATGAGTCAGGGAATGTCCACTGGGTCTGGCCTTGGGTTTGGTGAGGCAACCCTGAAGGCAGACCCTTGACCTTCTCTTTCATCCAAGTGACATATTCAGTGTCACAAAATCCTGTCGGTTCCACCTATACAGCATCGCTAAAATCCACCCTTCCCTCTCTATCCAAACTGCTACCAAGTTAATCACTGCATCAGCCTCTTTACTGACCTTACTGTTGCCTGCCTCTTCCCACTCCATTCCATACTGCAGGTATCATTTTCCCTACAAAAAAATGTTCAGTACACATCTTTCCGCTCCTCAAGAACCTCCAGTGGTTTCCCATCTACCTTCACATCAAAGAGGAACTCCTTACCTTAGACTTAAAAACCCTCAATCACGTTGCTCCCTCCTACCTCACCACCCTGATTTCCCACTAAAATCCAGCCCACACACTTTGCACCTCGAGTACGAACTTACTCACTATACCTCACGATACATTCATCTATCTCATCACTGACTTCTCGCCCACAGCCTGCCTGTCTCGGAACGAACCTCCCTGCTCGTATCCTAAAGGCGATTGCTCTCCCCACCTTTGAAGCCTTAGTGAAGGCACAACTCGTCCAAGAGGCCTTCCCTGACTAAGCCCTCATTTCCTCTTGCCCCACTCCCTTCTGTGTCACCCTTGCAGTTGGATTTGCCCCCTTTATTCTCCTCTGCCTCACAGCACTTATGCATATCCATAATTATTTATTATTAACAACCATTTCCCCCTCTAGACTGTATGCTTGTTGTGGGCAGGGAACGTGTCTACCAACTCTGTTATTTTGTACTCTCCCAAGCACTTAGTACGGTGTTCTCCCCATATTAAGCGTTCCATCAGTATGATTGATTGACTGGTTGACCTCTTCTCTTTCAGGCAGAGCAATTAAGCATGTTAGGGATATGCTGTTTACTGCGGAGTCAGGTATGAGAAGAGGCATCCCCAGGGTGATCGTGGTGATTACAGATGGACGATCGCAGGACGATGTGGACAAAGTTTCCAGAGAGATGCAGCTAGATGGTAATGTTTGCAGCATTCCACAGAGCAAAGCTTGTTCTTTTGTAAATCAGAGCTCATGGGTGCACCCCTTGAAAGACGATTTCAAACACTGCTGCCTTGTTTTTGTAGCTGTCAATTTCTCTGGGGTTTGTCGTTCATGGAAGAAGACTCTATTAAGCAGAGTCTGCTCAGTAAGTCCTGGAAAATGTACTTCTGCAATGTTCTTCTTTAATGAGCTCTGCAGAGAGCTGGGAAATGCTTTAGCCCTCAGGGTAATTTTGAGGAACATTGCCCAGGACTCGTGGTCCATTTTTGGTCTCCGTGTCTTCTGGAAAAGGGTAAGCTCCTCGAAGGAGCTCAGAGTTGCCACTCAGCTGTATGTTTTCCCCGAGCTGGTGCCCAATGTGGCACTATGCTCAGAATTGGCACCCAGCATGGTGTTTTGCCCTGAGTTAGCTCCCAATATGGTGCTCTACTCAGAGTTAGCAGGTTGCTGTGCCCAGAGTTGGCATGCAGAATGGTGTTCTTCCCAAGTTAGCACTCAGCACTGTGCTTTGCCCAGAGCTGGCAGCAAACATGAGACCCTGCACACATTCAGCCCTCAATAAATACTCATGATGATGATTGGACAATATTAAAAACGGATCTGCCAAGACAGAGCTTCAACCTAAAGGCCAAATCTTGCAGCAGATTTGAACACTGAGAGCCTCTTGGCTCTCCCTCCTGAGAAGGAGGAGAGCAGACTCTAGTGAGGCTGAGGAGGGGTGGCTCTCTAGGCATCTTTGAGGAGCACTCCTGGTTCAAGGAAGACCCTGTAAGCACATTGAAAGTCTGGGTGGGAGTGGGGTTCAGCCTTGACCAATATTATTTCTACACTGGTGGTGTTTTTTGGGGTTTTTTTCAAGTGTTAGCCCTTACAATATGCCAGGCACTGTACTAAGCAGTACAGTGTTCTGGTACTCCGCTTCCAGGCAAACAAAGTTATCAGAAATCTGCTCCCCTCCATCCCCAGGGTTCAGCATTTTTGCAATCGGGGTGGCCGACGCAGATTACGCGGAGTTGTTGAACATCGGCAGCACGCCCAGTGCCAGACACGTCTTCTTCGTGGATGACTTCGACGCCTTCCAGAAGATTGAAGATGAGCTGATCACTTTTGTCTGTGAAACAGCCTCAGCCAGTGAGAGCTTCGAATTTCCCTTTCCCTCCATGAGCTTAATTGGGAATGTGGAAGACTTTGCTGAAATAACCCCCACCTTGATGATGACCTTCTTTGTGGGATTCCAGGCCCTAGCGGGATTTGAGTGCATCATTTCAAAGTTTAGGTGTGGAGCTTGTGAAGTCACTGGGTTTCCCGTTGAATCCAGTGTTAGAGGCAGTCATCCACAGCCTAAATAGCAGCTGTATTAAAGCTGCTTCCCCGGAGTGACACATTTAATAATACTATGGTACTTAAGTGTTTACTATGTGCCAAGTACTGTTGTAAGTGCTAGGGTAGATACAAGTTAATCAAGTTGGACACAGTCCCTGTCCCATATGGGGCTCACAGTCTTAATCCCCATTTTACAATTGAGGTAACTGAGGCCCTGAGAAGTGAAGTGACTTGCCCAAGGTCACACAGTAGACAGGTTGTGGAGTCAGGATTAGAACCCAGGTCCTTCTGACTCCCAGAACTATGTGCTATCCACTAAGCAATACTGCTTCTCTTTTTCTCTATTTGCAACTGGACTCTTCTGTCCACATCCTCAAGTGGTCATCATTGATTTTGCAGGGGTGGGACAGTTCCCCGGGGTCAGGGGGAGGGAAGAACATTGGAGGAGAACATGGGGAAGGACCCTTCAAAGTCCCCAAGGCTACGACTTTCTGCTTTTGGCAACCTTGGAACCTGATAGCCCCACTCTTAGCTGTTGACCAGGTCACCTGCCCAAGCGATGCCTTCAACTTCCCCTTTGACCTGTTTGCCGGGAAACGTCTCAAACATTGCTTTTAATATTTTCCAGCCTGTCCACTGGTCCACAAGGATGGCAGCAGCCTCTCAGGTATCATTCCGTGGGTGTTCGGGGAGTGGGTGATGGCAACCCCTAGAGGGAATCCTAGAGGTGATAGATTCCCAGTAGGCACTCAATAAATACGATTGAATGAATGAATGACTGACTGAATGAATTCCCCTTTGGAAGCTGATGGCTGCAATCTGAAAAATGTCTTCCGTTTCTCACTACCAACCTGTTCACTTTAACTGGGCCCATCGTTTTGTGCTTTACAGGTTTTAAGATGATGGAAATGTTCGGTTTGGTGGAAAAGGATTTTTCATCAGTGAATGGGGTTTCCATGGAGCCAGGCACTTTCAACCTCTACCCGTGCTACCAGTTGCATAAGGATGCCTTGGTTTCCCAGCCTACCAAGTAGGTGTGAAGTTCAAAGTATTCTGGCATTTGCTCTATTTATGGGCAGGAAACATGTCTGCTGATTAATAACAATAATAATAGAAATTGTAATCTATGTTATGTGCTCACTAAGTGCCAGGCACTGTACTAAGCACTTGGATGGATACAAGCAAATTGTGGTGGACACATGTCTTGTCTGACGTGGAACACACAATCTCAATCCACATTTTACAGATGAGGTAACTGAGGCACAGAGAAATGATTTCCCGAGGTCATACAGCAGACAAGTGGTGGGGGGTCTAGCTGAGAAAAACAAAGCTATCTGTGTATCAAAATAAAACCAGTCATAGTTTGTTTACCATCTCAGAGAAATCTGACCCTTAAGCCTATTGGCTTGCAAGGAAGTTACAGTTTAATAAATACCTTTTCTACAGAACAGATTTATCTTCAAGAACCAAAAACACTGAAGTGTGTTGGAGCCAGGATCATACCAAGCCAAAAGATGTTGTGACAGTCTTCTTTCTAAAAAGCTTTACCCAAAGCTCTGGGCTCCCTGGAGGCTTAGCTACATCATATAATCAATCAGTCACTGGCATTTATTAACTAAGCAGTTACTGGGGCAGAAGTGCATGGGAGAGTACAACTCAACAATCGGAGTTGAGAAACACTATGCCTGCCCTTGAGAGCTAATTCTGTTTACTATAATCTCCCAAGCTTATTGTACAGTGTTTTGCACAGAGTAAACAATCGATTAATGCCAGGGATATCTATCTATTAAGACTACTTTTAAGCCTACTTCATTTTGCCTGACCTCCCCATCTCTTCAACTATACTCTTTTGTAGTTTACTGTACTCTAAGCTGCACTGCACTACACTACATGGTAGTATAGTATACTCTTTTGTAGTGGAAAGAGCATGGGCTTGGGAGTTAGAGGTCACGGGTTCTAATCCAGACTCCACCACTTGTCTACTGTGTGACTTTGGGCAAGTCACTTCACTTTTCTGGGCCTCAGTTACCTCCTCTGTAAAAATGGGGTTTAAGACTGGGGGCTCCATTTTGGACATTGACTGTGCCCAACCTGTTTTACCTTGTATCCACCCCAGCACTTAGTACAGTGCCCGGCACATAGTAAGTGCTTAACAAATGCCACAGTTATTATTATTACTATGAGACGATCGATCAGTAGTCAGTAGAAACTGCTCGTTTATCATATCATCTTAAAGGATTTCATCACATTAGTATTTCATAACCTAAAATGCAAAATGTTCCATCATGGAACCCTGTTAATCAGCTTGAAGCCAGTCAGCCCACTGTCTCCCTCCTACTTATCCACTCTGTTCCCCACTACCCTCCTGCTCAGATGCTTTGTTCCTCTCTACTCACTGTGCCTTCTCATATCTCAATGAACCCAGTGCTTAGAATAGTGCTTTGCACATAAGCGCTTAACAAATACCATCATTATTATTTACTGACCATTTACTGTGTGCAGAGCACTGTACTAAGCGGTGGGGAGAGTACAGTTACAACAGAGTTGGTAGACACATTCCCTCCCTGCCCGTCTCTCCCACCTCTGTCCTTTTGTTCACTCCTCTTCTGTTTGGAACTCCCTTCCCTTTCACATCAGGCAAACCACTCCTTTCCCTATCTTAGAGAAGCAGTGTGGCTTAATGGGTAGAGCTTGAGCCTGGAAGAACAGGCCTGGGAGTGAGAAGGACTGGGGTTCTAATCCCAGCTCTACCATCTGTCTGCTGAATGACCTTGGGCAAGTCACTTAACTTCTCTGGGCCTCAGTTCCCTCATCTGTACAATGGGGATTAAGACTGTGAGCCCTAGGCGGGACAGGGACTGTGTCCAACCTGATTATCTTGTATTCTTGTATCTACCCCAGGGCTTAGAGCAGTGCCTGGCACAGAGTAAGTTCTTAATAAGTATCAGTATTATTAATACTATTATTATTATTCAAAGCCCTTCTAAAATTACATTTCTTCCAGGAGGATTTCCCCGATTTTTAATCTCACATACCCACCCAAGGCTCTCCGAGCTACCATGTCAGCATTTCTCCACCATGGTACCCATGGCGATTACATAAATATCTTTAAACCTCTTATCTCCTCTGGCTGTCATTTATTTTCATATCTATCTCTTCTGCTAGATTGTAAACTCCTGGAGAGCAGGAATTATGTCAACCCATTTTACATACCCTCCATAGATCTTAGAACTGTACTGTGCACAGAGACCATCAGTGAATACTGAGGATTGATAAATGAAACCTGCAGTTCCACTAGCAAAATTTAAAGTATCAATAGGAAATGTGGATTTCTGAGGATAGCTTTTGGGCAAAATGACACCTGTCTGAAAGAAATCAAAGCCTTTGGTAAGGGAAGATTATTGTTATTATTATTAATAATAATAATATTAATGGTATTTGTAAATACCATTAATAATAATGGTATTTGTTAAGCACTTACTATGTGCCGGACACTGTACTAAGCACTAGGGTGGATGCAAGCAAATTGGGTTGAACACAGTCCCTGTCCAGTGCGGGGCTCACAGTCTCAATCCCCATTTTCCAGATGAGGCAACTGAGCTCCAGAGAAGTGAAGTGACTTGCCCAAGGTCAAATAATATAAGTGGTGGAGTTGGGATTAGAACCCATGACCTTCTGACCCCCAGGCTCATGCTCTATCCACTAAACCAGGCTACTTCTCTAAAAGTGAGAATTTGATTCACACTCTAGGTAAAAATTCTATATCCAGATGTTATTGGGTTAAGAGCCTCTTCTGTTTTGCAGTTGCTCAAAGTTGTGCTGCTTCTTCTCTCTTAGGTATTTACACCCCGAGGGACTGCCTTCTGACTATACCATCACGTTTCTCTTCCGAATCCTGCCCGACACACCTCAGGAACCATTTGCTCTCTGGGAGATCTTAAATAAAGACTCGGACCCCCTGGTTGGGGTTATTTTAGACAGTACGTATGTCGTGGGGGCCCGACATCTCCCTAATGGCATGTATGTGATCCCCATGTACGTTTTTCTATGTCAAGGAGCAGTGCCTAGCACGTGTGGGAGGTTTGCCATCCTGAATTAACAGAAGCCACTGGAACTCAGGGCCTCGTAGTTCAGTTTCTGGCCATGGGCCCTGGGAATGACAGACCTGGCCAATGGAAGTGGTGGCCACGAGTACCTGTATCATTTTGGTGTGGTATTTGATAAACACTTATTCTGTGCCAAGAAATAATAATAACAATAATGGCATTTATTAAGCATTTGCTATGTGCAAAGCACTTTCCTAAGCGCTGGGGAGTTTACAGTGTGATTAGGCTGTCCCACGTGGGGCTCAAAGTCTTAATCCACATTTTACAGATGAAGTAACTGAGGCACAGAGAAGTTAAGTGACTTGCCCAAAGTCACACAGCTGACAAGTGGCAGAGGTGGGATTTGAACCGATGACCTCTGACTCCAAAGCCCGTGCTTGTTCCACTGAGCCATGCTGCTTCCTTGTACTAAGCATTGGGATAGATACAAAATAATCAGGTTGGACACAGTCCTTGTCCCATAAGGGGTTCACAGTCTTAAAACCCATTATATAGATAAGGTAACTGAGACACAGGGAAGTTAAGTGACTTGTCCACGATCCCATGGCAGACAAGTGGAAGAACCAGGATTAGAACCCAGGTCCTCTGACTCTCAGGCTGGGGCTTTATCCATTAGGCCGTGGTGCTTAAAGCATTTATTACATGCCAAACACTGCTCTAAGTGCTGGGTAAGACACAAGTTAATCAGATTAATCACAGTCCTTGTCCCACATTGGGCTCGCAGTGAGGATACCCAGAGAAGTGAGTTGATTTGCCCAAGGTCAATCAGGAGGCAAGTGGTGGAGCAGGAATTAGAACCCAGGTCCTTTGACTCCAAGGGCCGTGCTCTTTCCACTAGGTTGTGCCACTTTCCCTTTGAAAGATTTTGTAGGGGGTTTCTGCTCATTGGATTCCAATATAGTGAGTATTGAAGCCGGCCGGAATAAATCTGGAAGCACAAAGGGTGAACTTGTCTCATTAACCTTCCATTGCTTTGTCTACCCCTCTGCTCAGATGCTGGCAAAACACTAACGTACTTTAACTATGACTACAGAGGAGAATTTCAGACCATCACCTTCGATGGGCCCGAGATCAAGAAAGTGTTCTACGGGAGCTTCCACAAGGTGCGTAGCACTTGCCACTCCAGCCCCTGCTCCGGATCTGGGGGCTGGGGACTCCAACCTTGGGATGGGCGGGAATTATTTGGCAGAGAAAGGAGCCGTTATCTGGGCAACCGCAAGGGTTTCTGACCTTGAAAATAATGGCTGCAACCTCAGGCCAGAGGCCGGACGATTCGTGTCCTTGTTGAGCAGAGGAAACACACTGAGTCACTGCTCACCCACAGACAGAGACTCATTGGGGCCATTCATTTGCAGCACGGAAGGCAGTGATGCGCTCATGTGAGCCCATCCCGTGTGTGTTGATGTACGTTTTCTTGAGAGTGTGTACATGTGAGTTTTTGAATGTGTGTTTTTGTGCGAGTGCCCGTGGAAGGGTGTGGGTAGGAGGCCAGACTGGCTCTGTCATCAGTCCCAGGATGTCAGTTTGGAGGAACTGCCTGGAATGGGAACGGATGGGGAAGGGGATGTTTGGGAGGACCATCTTGAGATTGTCCCACTGTTCTCCATACCAGCTCTCTTCGGCTCCTTCAATCAATCAACTGAGGGTATTTATTGAGTGCTTACTGTGTGAAGGGTACTGCATTAAGTGTTGGGAGAGCACAGTATAATAATAATGATGGTATTTAACAGAATAACAGCATTGGTAGACACGTTCCCTGCCTGCTCCGAGTTCAGAGCAGTCCAGAGTAGATGCCAACTCAGCATCCTGGGAGATCAGGACAGGGACGGTGGGGGCAGGGGGTATATATATATATATATATGTGTGTGTGTGTGTGTGTGTGTGAGAGAGAGAGAGAGAGAGAGGGAGGGGTAGAGGAAAGAGAGAGAGAGAGACAGAGAGAGAGCGAGCACACTTCACAAGCCACCATCCCTCCTGGAAAAGGAGTCAAGTGCACTTGAGGCTGAAAATACGGGGGAGCTTTTTGCTTCCCTTTTATCCCCCAACTCCTTTCCCCTGCATATGGCCTCACCAGGAGGGGTATTGACTGCTGAAGTGGCAGGGGCTTCCTCGGGATAATGCCAAAGACTTGAACTGTGCACCAGACCAACTTCTGATGATATTGTTCATTCTCCAGTCAGTTCCAGAGTCTGTGTGGTGCAGGTTCCTAATATTGGCTGGAAATTCATCTCCGGAGGGTGTCGCTCATGGATTATATTCTGCACCTTTGGCATTAGGAAATCAGGGGTAAAATTATGCTCAAACTGTACGGAACAGTCTCTTGCAGGGGGCTGCCACCCAGTCAGCCACAGACCCTGTAGATTGTGAGCTCGTTTTGAGCAGGGTTTGTCACTCTTCATTGTTACATTGTACTTTCCCAAGTGCTTAATTCAGTGCTCTGCATGCAGTAAGCGCTTTATAAATACAATGGAATGAATGAATGAATTTGGGGCAGGGAATGCGTCTACCAACTCTGTTGTAATAATAATAATGAATAAATTTGGTACTTGTTAGGTGCTTACTATGGGCTGAGCACTGGTCCAAGTGCTATGAGTAGTTTCAACTTAAGCAGGTTCCTGTTCCTGGTTCACAGTCTAGGAGGGAGTAGGAGGTAATCCTCATTTTACAAATGAGACAAGAGGCATAGAGAAGTGAAATGAGTTGCCCAAGGTCAAGAAGCAGGCACGTGGCAGAGCAGGGATTAGAATCCAGGTCCTCTGACCCTCAGGCCCATGAACTTTCCGCTAGACCATGCTGCTTCTCAAGCTTGTAATAACAACAATGGCATTTATTAAGCGCTTACTATGTGCAAAACACTGTTCTAAGCGTTGGGGAGGTTACAAGGTGATCAGGTTGTCCCACGTGGGTTTCACAGTCTTAATCCTCATTTTACTGATGAGGTAACTGAGGCACAGAGAAGTTGTGACGTGCCCAAAGTCACACAGCTGACAAGTGGTGGAGCCGGGATTTGAGCCCATGACCCCGGCTCTTGTGCTCTTTCCACTGAGCTATGCTGCTTCAGCCACTGAGCCACGCTTGTACTCTCCCAAGAGCTTAGTACAGTGCCCTACACACAGTTAGTGCTCAATAAATATGATTTATTGATTGATCCCCTAGTCTGAGGCTGAAGCTCAGGGATCTTTGATTGCTGCCTTTGGCCCCCACCCTCCAATAGTTTTTGTACAAAATCCTCCCAGCTAGTCAGCGCTCAGTCAATCAATCAATCATTCAGTCATATTTCCTGAGCACTTACTGTGTGCAGAGCACTGTACTAAGAATTTAGGAGAGTACAATATAACAGTATAGAGAACAGTAGTAGTAACGATAGAGAAGCAGCGTGGCTTAGTGGAAAGAGCCTGGGCTTGGCTGTCAAAGGTCGTGAGTTCTAATCCCACCTCTGTCACTTGTCAGCTGTGTGACTTTGGGCAAGTCACTTCACTTCTCTGTGCCTCAGTTCCCTCATCTGTAAAATGGGGTTTAAGACTGTGAGCCCCACGTGGGACAATCTGATAACCTTTTATCTATCCCAGTGCTTGGCACATAGTAAGCGCTTAACAAATACCATCAATATTATTATAACAGAGTTTATAGTCATGTTACCTGCCCACAATGAGCTTACTGTCTAAAAGGGGCAACAGGCATTAATATAAATAAATAAATTACAGGTATGTACATAACTGATGTGGAGCTGAGGGAGGAGTGAATAAATGGAGCATATCCAAGTGTGACAGTGATGTAGACGGGAAGTCTGAGGAGGTAGTGAACAGAGATCAAAAGAACTGCCTATGTGAAGCTTTGGGGTGGTGACGAATTTGAACTTGGCCTCTCTCCCTCTCTTCCTTCCTCCTTCCCCCACCAAATTCCTTCCACAATCCTTAGGGAAATTGTATTTTCCATGTACACCACCAGCCATGCTCGTGGGCTTGTGGGTCTGAACTACATCTGTTAATAAAGGCATTCCCCTCCTTCCCTGTCCCTAATCCCAGCTCCGGGTGTAACCACATAACAGGAAGGAGGAAATTAGATTGCCGTGGGCTAGGGTTCCTGGACATTTTAATGGAGCACTTTAGTGAAGAGAAGCATTGTGGCTCAGTGGGTAGAACACTGGACTGGGAGTCAGAAGGACCTGGCTTTTAATCCCGGCTCCACCGCATGTCTGCTGTGTGACCTTGGGCAGGTCATTTAACTTCTCTTGGCCTCAGTCACCTCATCTGTAAAATGGGGATTAATAGTGTGAGCCCCATGTGGGACGGGGACTGTGTCCAACCTGATTACCTTGTATCCACCCCAGTGCTTAGAACAGTTCTTGGCACATAGTAAGTGCTTAACAAGTACCATAGTAATAATTATTATTATTAGATGCAATCCACCTGATCCCAGGATGGGAGTTATGGCTCTCTGACCCCCTGGGAGCCTTTCATTAGCTATCAACATAGCTGTAACCTAGAAGAGTCTTAATTTTTTTTTCCTGAACTGGCCCAGTCCCAACTCACCCTCTCCTCTTATTAATAATAATAATAATAATAATAAAATAATGATGGTATTTGTTAAGCACTTACTATGTGCCAAGCACTGGGGTAGATACAAGGTAATCAGGTTGTCCCACATGGGTCTCAAAGTCTTAATCCTCATTTTACAGATGAGGTAGCTGAGGCATAGAGAAGTTAAGTGGCTTGCCCAAGGTCACACAGCAGACAAATGGCAGAGCTAGGATTAGAACCCACATCCTCTGACTCCCAAGCCCGGGCTCTTTCCACTAAGCCATACTGCTTTTCTTCTGGTGCCCTCTGTTCTCCTGCCCCCATTAGCCACCCCCTCTCCCCCTCTGTCCCCCCCCCAGCCCTCTCTGTTCACCCTATCCACTCAGCCCACCCTCCTGTAACTTTCCGCTCTCCTACCCCAAGCTGTGCTGGTTCCCTGAAACCCTCAACCCACCCGTAGGGTCTTTTTAAAACTTCCCTCTGAACGGACCACTCCCAGGCCCTTACACCTGGGAAAAATCAGGGAGGAATGACAAAATGACAAAAGGAATCGAAAATAGAAGTCCTGTGAAATGTAGCCTAAGGAGCTGGAGTTGCTTAGCTTAGAGAAGACAAAGGAGGCAGAGTGATCACTTAATATCCGCAGTCAGGTTGGGCTGGATGGTGGGGTGAGAAGCCAGTTGTCCTCCTCTCCTTCTGAGGAACAGAAAGAGGAAAAGTTTTCAAATTCAAGAATGAGAGACTTCGAACCTAAAAGAGGATTTCTTGAATATTGGGGGATGATTGTCGTTCCCATTATGCAGTAAGCTTCTTAAGAGCAGGGGATGTGTCACTTTGTTGTTCTGTAATAATAACGACAGTATTTGTTAGGTGCTTACTATGTGCCAAGCACTATTCTAAGAGCTGGGGTAGATACAAGGGTCTGTACTTCCCAAATGCCTACACCTTGCCCTCAGTGCACTAGGTGGGTGTTTGAGACATGCTAGTATTACTTATGCCAAATGTAGAGCACTCTACTTCGCACATGGAAGAAAGCAATAGAGTTAGTAGATGTGATCCTTGCCTTCAAGAAATTTATAATCTAGCAGGGGAGACAGACATCTATAACTTCACAGAAGGTGATCCTATAGCTTGCATTGTTGATTATGAAAGAAAAATATGGAATAACAGACTCACAGAGCTGGAAGGGATCAGCTGATTCAGTCCCCTCCCTCCCGGCAGGTGAGCACATAAGCCACCTAGGACAGAAAGTAGAGATTCTAATCTCTTTCACCCACTAGTGAAATCCATTGTCTTTTTGTAATAGTATTTCATTCATTCATTCAATTGTATTTATTGAGTGCTTACTGTGAGCACAGCACTATACTAAGCACTTGGAAAGTATAATTTGTTAAGCACTTACTAGGTGCCAAGCTCTGTACTCAGTGCTGGGGTAGATACAAACTAATCGGATTGGACACAGTCCCTGTTTTATATAAAGCTCACAGTCTTAATCCCCACTTCACAGATGAGGTAACTGAGGCACAAAGAAGTGAAGTGACTTTCCCAAGGACACACAGCAAATGGTGGAGGCGGGATTAGAATCCATATCTTCTGGCTCCAGGCCTGAACTCTTTTCATTAGGTCACACTGCTTCTCTGTCTTTATCCCCTGATAGTCAAGAAATCTTTTTATAGGCTCAGAGTCTCTCATTCTTGAGTTTGAAACCTTTTCCTCTTTCTGTTCCTCAGAAGGAGAGGAGGACAGCTGGCCCCTCACCTTCCCATCCACCGTGAATGGAGACGATCCATTCATAGCATTTATTGAGCACTTTGTGCAGAGCACAGACAGACTTAAAAATATTTACAACTAGGTGCTAAATAAGTACAATTGTTTGATAGATTGGATTAAGGAAGGCAGGGTTTAGTTGTGAGTCAGGAGGGGAGGAGAAGAAGCCCCCTAAAATCCCTAAGGCAGTGCTTAGAGCCTGTCCTTCATCTCCAAGAGGTTGTCAGTTATCTGTTGCTTTCATTATTTCAAGGAAATTAAGTGTATTTTTGCCCTTTGATTTTTTTTATGGTATTTGTTAATCACTTACTATGTGCCAGGCACTGTACTAAGTGCTGGGGTAAATACAACCTAATCAGGTTGGACACAGTTCATGTCCCAGACTTTAAATCTTAATCCCCGTTTTTATAGATGAGGTAACTGAGTCATAGGGAAGCTAAGTGACTTACCCAAGTTCATATAGCAGACAAGTGGTGGAGCCGGGATTAGAAGAACCCAGGTGCTCTGACTCCAAGGCTTGTGCTCTTCCCACTAGGCCATGGTGCTTTGACAAAACAAGTATTTTTACATGTGGTATCCCAGACTCCCCACACCCTGCATTAGCTCTTAAATTATGAGTAGTTACTCTGAAGCATGCATCAGTACATCATAGTCCAAAATTCTGAAATATGGATTTATGACAGCGTCCAGGTTAATAATAATAAGGTTGATATTTGTTAAGTGCTTACTATGCGTCAAGCACTATTCTAAGCACTGGGGAAGATATAAGCTAATCAGTTTGGACACAGTCCATGTCCCACCTGGGGCTCACAGTCTAAATCCCCATTTTTCAGATGAGGTAACTGAGGCCCAGTGAAATGAATTGCCCAAGGTCACACAGCAGACAAGTGGCAGAGCTGGGATTAGAACCCAAGTTCTTCTGACTCCAAGGTCAATGTACAATCCATTAGACCATGCTGCCTGGTCATTGTGTCTCTTTATTGCTGAAGTGTGCTTTCCAAGCACTTAGTACAGTGCTCTGCATACAGTAAGCACTCAATAAATATGATCAAATGAATGAATGAATTCTCAGTGCAATAGAGCAGAAGTCATGACTCGAAGAACTAAACCATTCCACTAACCAGGGCTGGTAGTCCTAAATGCCCCTCCACCTGTGGGGAAGTCAGCTTGTTGACTTCTGGTGGGGCCCCTGCCTAGTGAGTAAAAGCTGGGGAAGGGGCCGGTGTCTGACAGGTTTTCAGGCCCCTCTCCCTCCTCCAACTACATCTGTGATCAAATAGTATGCCTTCTCTTTCCTCTCACCTCTGAAGCCTTCTCAGTAGCGCCTAAAAGGCTGCAAGATGTTTTTTTTTTTGCCTCCTAAAATCCCTTCCTTTTCCCCCAGCTGCACATTGTCATCAGCAAGACGTTGGCCAAAGTCGTCCTCGACTGCCAGCAAGTTGGAGAGAAGCCAATCAACGCTTCAGGCAACATTACCTCTGACGGCGTTGAAGTCCTGGGCCGAATGGTCAGATCCAGAGGAGTGCAGGACAGCTCTGCTCCGGTAAGGTGTGGACAAGGGTGCAGAGGAGAGGGGATCCTCCCCTCTGCCGTTTACAGAACACACTGGGTTCTGTGGAATGAGCAGTACCAAAGCCAAGGGCCCCCCTCACGGATCAAGCTCCAACATGAACTTTCTTCTCCACACTGGGAATCTGCCTCAGGTGTGTTGATGGGCAGGCTCACCTTGAGAAATGACGGGAGTGAATTGACCGAACTATCTGACCCTTGAACAGAAAACTGAGCTGGCAGTATCATGGTGTCAATGGTTAAGGTGTCTTTTTTGACATTGCTCCCATGAGAAATTGGGCTTATATCTTCTCCAAGATGCTTTCCCTAATTAAGCCCTCTTTTTCCTTACTCCCTCTGCCTTCTGTGTTGCCCTGGCACCTGGTGTTTTTTGTGGAATCATTTCCATGAGAAACTGGGTTTACATCCCCTCCGAGATGCTTTCCCCCAGTAAAGCCTTCTTTTCCCCTACTCCCTCTCCCTTCTGTGCACTTGGATCCATACCCTTTTATCAATAAATATGATGAACTTGATATTCACCTGACCTTCAGCCCCACAACACTTATGCCCTTATTTGCATTTTATTTTTTATTTATATTAATATCTGTCTCCTTGTCTAAACTGCAAGCTCCTTTTATCTATTTATTTCTTATTTATTTTCTTTTAATCTTATGGTATTTAAGTGCTTCCTAGGTGCCCCACACTGTACTAAACACAGGGTTAAATACAAGATAAAAGTTGGATCCACTCCCTGTTCCACAAGGGCTTCACAGGTCTAAGTGGGAGGGAGAACAGGTATTGGATCCCCATTTTACAGATGAGGCAACAAAGGCCCAGAGAAGTGAATTGATTTACCCAAGGTCACCCAACAGGTAATTGGCAGAGCCAGGATTGGAACCCAGTCCTCTGACTCCCAAGTCCAGTTTCTTTCCACTAGGCCATGAGGGCAGGGAACTTACTCCGTTTTATTGTGCTCTTCAGTGCAGTGCTTTCTTTGCACACAGTAAGCGTGCGGTAAATACCATTGATTGATTGAATCTATTAATGCAGTCCAAGGGATCTCAGCTGTGGTGTGGTTGCCTACGGTGGCTCTCAGTTGTATGGCCCAATGGAAATCCACTGAAAATGGGAGAGAAATACAAAGGAATGAGTTTGGTCCCTCTCAATTCAGTGCCGAGATTAGAAGAAACCATGTCCTCTGACTCGCAGGCCCATGGTCTTCCCATTGGGTCACGGTGTTTTGATAAGACCAATATTTCTATGTGTGGTATCCTGCCTTCCCCACACCCTGCATTCGCTCTTAAATTATGAGTAGTTGCTGTATCTGAAGTATGCATCAGTACATCATAGTCCCAAATCCTGAAATGTGGACTCATGACAGCATCCAGGTTAATAATAATAATAAGGGTGATATTTGTTAAGCGCTTACTATGTGTCAAGCACTGTTCTAAGCACAGGGGTAGATGCAAGCTAGTTTGGACACAGTCCGTGTCCCACATGGGGCTCGCAGTCATAATCCCCATTTTACAGATGAGGTAACTGAGGCCCAGTGAAGTGAATTGCCCAAGGTCACACAGCAGACAAGTGACAGAGCTGGGATTAGAGCCCTGCTTCTTCAAACTCCCAGGGTCTTTATTTGGCAAGATGCTGGATCTAAAATGAGCAACGTTAATATCTGGCCGGCCAAAGCTAACGTGTGTCTGAGCAACGGAATCTTATGAGGAAAAAGTACCTTTTATTGTAAGATTTGGAATTTCAAACTTGAAGCCTGCCAGCTGGCTAGGAAGTCACATTCCTTTCACTACCTCTGTGGGAGACCACATGTACACAGCTTCTCTGTTTCTATGCCAGCACTCACAACTAATTAGGGAGATTCTGTAATTTAGAGTTAACCATCCAAACCTCCCTGGAAGGCATTTCCTCGAGAGAACGGCGCCCATTATTTAAAGAGTTCAGCTCCTCTCTGAAGTTTCTGCACTTCTAAATGATTTTTTCACATATTGACTCATGTAAAGTCTTTCATAGTTGTGAGGTCCACAGGTGTGATGTATCAGAAAATATCCCTGCTTCCAGGCTTTCTAAAGAGGAGGAATTTGCTTTAAAATCCACTTTGACATATCTCTCTTCAAAAGGATTTTCAAATTGTTTTGGCACATCTGAGGCCAAGTTGGGGGAAGAAAGCAGCATGACCTAGTAGAAAGAGCACAGGCCTGGGATTCAGAAGGTCCTGGTCTAATCCCGGCTTCCCCACTTGTCTGCTGTGACCTTGGGCAAGTCACTTCACTTCTCTGGGCCTCAGTTATCTCATCTGTAAAATGGAGATTAAGACCATGAGTCCCATGTGGGACAGGGACTGTGTCCAACCTGATTCTATTTATTTATGTTAATGCCTGTTTTACTTGTTCCAATGTGTGTGTGTGTGTGTGTTTGTATGTATGTATATATATATATATATATATATATATATATAAAATTCTATTTATTTATATTGTTGCTATTGATGCCTGTTTCCTTGTTTTGATGTCTGTCTACCCGCTTCTACACTGTGAGCCTGTTGTGGCAGGGATTGTCTCTCTCTGTTGCTGAATTGTGCTTTCCAAATGCTTAGTACTGTGTTTTGCACACAGTTAAGTGCTTGATAAATACTACTGAATGAATGAATGATTAGCTTGTATCTACCCAGTGCTTAGACCAGTGTCTGGCATATAGTAAAGCATGTAACAAATACCATTTTTTTAAAAAAAGAAAAGGATAGGACTAATGCATTCATTCATTCAATCGTATTTATTGAGTGCTTACTGTGTGCAGAGCACTGTACTAAGCGCTTGGGAAGTGCAAGTTATCAACATATAGAGACGGTCCCTACCCAACAGCGGGCTCACAGTTTAGAGGGGGGAGACAGACAACAAAACAAAACATATAAACCAAATAAAATAAATAGAATAAATATGTATAAGTAAAATAAATAGAGTAATAAATATGTGCAAACATATATACATATATACAGGTGCTGTGGGGAGGGGAAGGAGGTAAGGTGGCGGATATGGGGAGGGGGAGTAGGAGGAGAGGAAGGAGGGGGCTAATGTTTGTTGTTTATTACTTTCCAAGGACTCCTAACTTTCTTAGCTCAGGGCTCAGAGGACAGAAACAGATGTGACAGACTTGGGAACAAACCTTTTACTGTGGCGCAATACCTTCCAAATTTTTCTCAATTTAGTTTTTACTTGAATTTATGCATAAACTTATTGTTTCTAAACACTTTCACATTACTTATTTCCTTTGGGTCGTACAACTTCCTTGTGAAGTGGGAGAGGCAGGTGTTCTCAGACCGGTAAAGAAACTGAGGCACAGAGAGGATAACTGATGTCTTTAAAGTTGTTGAGCTGGGATTGGAACCAAGCCCTTTGATTCTGAGCCCTGTGCTCTTTCCAACAGACCATGAACAGTGTTTGGCACATAGTAAGTGCTTAACAAATACCACAATTATTATTATTATTATTACCATGCTGCCTTTCCTCAGATAGGTATATTTACCTGATTCCATGAGACCAGAGAATCATTTGGAATTTTATGCTGTCAGTTTTTAACATTAAACTGCATTGACAAACAGCCTCTAGATTAGGAGCTCCTTGTGGGCAGGTAAAATGACTACCAAGTCTGTTGTATTATACATTCCCAAGCGCTTAGTACGTTGCTCTGCACACAGTAAGCGTTCAATAAATACCACTGATCAATTGAATCTTTCACTCAATGGTGGCATGACATGCACTGTACTCTCCAATCACGCGGGATGGGCAGGAAATGGACTTAATCTCTGACCAATCAAATACATTCCCCCAGGAAGAGATTTCAGGGAACAAATAAAGCTTTTAAGCTAAGGACGATAAATGCTTTAACCCAGCCTTAAACAAAAAGCAATTAAACAGGGCATCCTCTGTGGTTGAATTCCAGCAAGAATGGACAAAAAGGAACTTTCAAAAGTCAGTAATTAAAAGAGTTCTTTGTCAAGAGCTAAAAGAAAGAAATGGTGTCTTTTGTCCAAACAGTGAAGTCTAGAAATTAGTAAAAAGTTTTCTGGTTGCCCACTCTTGGAAAAATTTGATTGTTGCAAAGCAGGCAAATGGGTGTGGAGACTCTTCGTGTTGTGACCATTAAGTTGTTTTGAGATGAAGTCAGAGCATGGGGAAGCCCCGAACGCCAGTGTTCAGGCTTTACTGATGGAGGCGTTGAGGCCAGAGCTGGAGTTGAGTTGTTGAAATGTCACATCTTTGTTGCCTTGTTTCTCTCTGCTTTCGGTCTCCAGATTCGAGGGTGAAAGGGTGAGGGGTTGTCAATTCAGAGTTGTTCTGGGAGAGTCCAGTAAGTGACCTATCTTTGACTCTAGGGACCTGGACAAGTTGAAATGACTCTTTCTAATTGGCTGATCGTTGTTCTCTCCCTAGGTTTGTTCTTTCAAACCGAGACCAAACTCATTCCCAGAGTATTTCAGCAGAGCATAGATTACCCTCCAGATGCAGGACAGGGCAGGACATATGACTCACTAATCTGTAAGCTCCTCTCTGGTCTGCAAGAACATTATGGGCAGAGAACGTGTCAGCTGATTCTGTTGTATCGTACTCTCCCCATTGCTTAGAACAGTGCTCTGCACACAGTAAGTGGTCAATAAATATCCCTGATAGATTGATTGAATCCCCACACACACTGGATAGATATCCAATCCCAAGGCACGTAACTTTGTGGGCTTTGACGGTCCCCATCCAGAGACCGAAATACCAATCAGTGTGTAGGTAACTTTATTGATGGTTGTTGATGGGATAGACAAATTTTCATTTTCAGTCTGGGGAAGAACTTGGGGCAGGGTAATAAGGAGAGGTGGCCTCTTGGGGGCAAGACCAACACTAAAAGAGATTATAGGTAGGATGAAACAATAGAGTATGACGATATGGACATTGATGCTATGGGGTACTTAGGTGATGCAGAAGGATTGAAGTAGCAGCTGGGGAGAGATTCAGCGCTTAGAGCAGTGCTTTGCACATAGTAAGCACTTAATAAATGCCATCATTATTATTTAGTTAGATGAATCGGGCAGACAACCTGAGGAGGTTTCAGAAAGTCTTTGAAGATGTCAGGAAACCATAGCGCATGACTAAGGGTTCTCTTGTAAAGGAAGCGCTTGTTAAGCACTTAGTACAGTGCTCTGCACACAGTAAGCGCTCAATAAATATGAATGAATGAAAGGAATCCCAAAGTTAGGTTTGGGGGAGGAGGTTAGTGATCCATCATTGGCCCAATAATCAACCGGTCAATTACTCAGTGGTATTTATTGAGTGCTTACTATGTGCAGAACAGTGCTTGGGAGAGTACAATACAACAGCATTAGCAGAAATGGTTTCTTCCCATAACGAGTTTATTCATTCATTCAATCATATTTATTGAGCGCTTACTGTGTGCAGAGCACTGTACTAAGCGTTTGAAAAGTACAATTCAGTAACAGAGACAATCCCTACCCAACAACAGGCTCACAGTCTAGAGGGGGAGACAGACAACAAAACAAAGCAAGTAAACAAGCATCAATAGCATCAATATAAATAAATAGAATTACAGATGTATCCACATCATTAATAAAGTAAATAGAATAATAAATATGTACATATATACACAAGTGCTGTGGGGAGGGGAGGGGGTAGAGCAGAGGGAGGGAGTTAGGGCGATGAGCAGGGTAGGAGGAGCAGAGGAAAAGGGGGGCTCAGTCTGAGAAGGCTTCCTGGAGGAGGTGAGCTTTCAGTGTGGCTTTGGAGGGGGGAAGTGTGCTAATTTGGCAGATGTGAGGAAGGAGGGTGTTCTAGGTCAGAGGTAGGACTTGGGCCAGGGGTAGACGGCGGGACAGGTGAGAACGAGGCCCAGTGAGGAGGTTAGCAGTAGGGGAGCAGTGTGTGTGGGCTGGGCTGTAGCAGGAGAGAAGGGACATGAGGTAGAAGGGGGCAAGGTGATGGAGAGCTTTGAAGCCAATAGGAGTTTTTGCTTCATGTAAAGGTTGATAGGCAACCACTGGAGATTTTTGAGGGGTGGGGGGGTAACATGCCCAGCTTAGAGTCTATAAATGGAAAATCCTGACAATTTTAATAGCAATCGATTAATCAATTTATTTATTGAATGCTTACGGTGTGCAGAACCCTGTACTAAGCGCTTGGAAAAGTACAGTACATTAATAATAATGATGATGGTATTTGTCAAGCACTTACTATGTGCCAAACACTGTTCTAAGCACTGGGGTAGATACAAGGCAATCAGGTTGTCCCACATGGGACTCACAGTCTTAACCCCCATTTTACAGCGGAGTCGGAAGACACAATCCCTCTTCACAGGGAGTTTACAGTCTACAGGGGGAGGATAGACATTAAAGTAGATTAGGGATAGTGAAAATGATAAAGAATAAGAATAATTACATACATATTGTGGGGCTGGGGTGAATATCGAAATGTTTAAGGGATACACAGCCAAGTGAATAGATGATGCAGAGGGGAGGGCGGGTACCAGAATGGAGGGCTTAGTCTGGGAAGGCCTCTTGGAGGAGATGGGATTTTAGGAGGATATTGAAGGGTTAAATAAGGAAGGGGCCTCACCCTCCAACAGCAAAACCGTACGAGCCTGATCTCCGATGCTTTCTGTAGCATGGAAAACAAACAAAAGGGGACCCAAAGATCTCCAGGTGTTGGGTTCAACAGTCCAAACTACATGCCTCCCTTCATTCACTCTGCAACCTCCTACACCAACGGGAATGCATTCATTCCACCCGGTTTAGAATGAAAACGTTAGGTTGTAGCTCCCGGCAATTGGCTGGCCACGCTCCCTGGAGGAGAAGAGCCCCTGATGAGATGCCAGAGAATATCGGAAATGCTCTGAATATGGACCACCTCCCATTGGGGTGCCGTGATTACAAAGACATTGTTGTTCAGTCCGTCTGACGCAGTGGCAAAGACCGCTCACAATGCATTTTTCAAATGACAGCGTTGACTCCATTGAGCTCATCTAAAGAATGTAATAAAGCGATTCAGATGTGAGGCTGACTGGGGCCTCACAGGCCCTTTGTTCTCATGATTCATCACTCCTGTTGTGTCTGTCTCCAAGAGCGGCACGATCTAGTGACAGAATCAGAAGGACCCGAGTTTTCATCCCGGCTCTGCCACTTGTGTGACCTTGGTCAAGTCTCTTAACTTCTCCGAGCCTCAGCTACCTCATCTGTAAAGTGGGGTTTAAAACTGTGAACCCCATGTGGGACAGGGACTGTATCTAAGCTGATTCACTTGTATCTGCCCCAGTGCTTAGAACGGTGCTTGACATACAATAACCACTTAAATACCATCATCATCCTCATCCAATTCCTTCTCCCCACTTAAATTTTTTAATTGGAAGCCCCACGAGGGACAAGGACCGTGTTTAATTCCCACCTGGGTATTGTCTCCCGGTGCTTAGTGCAGTGCTCTGCACACAATAGGTATTTAATAAATGCTACTACGAGACTCTAAGCTCACTGTGTGGAAGGAACATGCCTACGAACTCTGTTGTATTGTACTGCCCTGAGAGCTTAGTACAGTGCTTTGCACACAGCTGCATATAGTAGGCATAAATACCACTGATGGACCGATTGATACTATTACTTGGGGAGAGATTTTTCGTTTCCTTACTTGCCAGGCCATCTTTCTTCTGGGTGAGTGCTTGGCCCAATGCTTATTCTACAAACGGACGAAAACATCAAAAAATCATGAACGACTGAAAGTGCTCAAATTCAAAGTAAATCATTCAACTCCACAAAATACCTATAAGCTGAGTGCTCTATTCAGAGATGTGGGCTCTTGGTAGCTGAAGTTTTCATGCACTGAACTGAGTCCTTGTGATGAATGAATGAATGTTTTTGTATTGGACCCCGTTTATGACATGGCCCCTGACAAAGTAGCAGCCTATGGTTAGACTGAAGCCTCAAGATCACATTTTAAGCCAAAAGGCAAATTTCCAGGAAAAAGAAGGAACAAAAAATATTGAATTAGCCCCTTTGGGATTAGCAAATCTGATCTACAGGATCTGGATTTGGTTTCCATCATCTGAACCTCTCTCCCATTGGAGTGTAACCTTCTTGTGGGCAGGAAGTGTGTGACTTGCTAGTTTTATTCTTCCCAAGCACTAGGTGCAGTGCATTGCCCACAACTGGTGCTCAGTAAATGTAATTACTACCATTGCTATATCAACTGTATATACTTATTTTCCCATTATTTTTTATGGTTTAAATGCTTACTTGTGTGACAGGCACTTTACTAAGATAACAAGATAATCAGGTTAATAATAATAATGATGGCTTTTGTTAAGCGCTTACTATGTGCAAAGCACTGTTCTAAGCATTGGAGCACTACACTGTCCATGTCCCACTTGGGGCTCACACTCTTAATCCCTATTTTACAGATGAGGTAAATGAGGCACAGAGAAATTAAGGGACTTTCCCAAGGTCAAAGAGCAGACAAGCAGTGGAGAAGGGATTACAACTCTGGTACTTCTGACTCCCAAGCTTCTGTTATAATGGCATTTATTAAGCGCTTAGTCTGTGCAAAGCACTGTTCTAAGCACTGGGGAGGTTACAAGGTGATCAGGTTGTCCCACAGGGGGCTCTCAACAGTCTTAATCCCCATTTTACAGATGAGGTAACTGAGGCACAGAGAAGTGAAGTGACTTGCCCAAAGTCACACAGCTGACAAGTGACGGAGCCGGGATTTGAACCCCTGACCTCTGACTCCAAAGCCCGTGCTCTTTCCACTGAGCCACGCTGCTTTCCCCTCTGTTCTATCCGCTATGCTATGCTGCTTCTCATTTATTGAGTGCTTACTCTTTTATGGTATCCCTTAGGTGCTTTTATGTGCCAGGCACTGTACTAAGAGCTGGAGTAGATACAAGGTTGCCAGGTTGGACACAGTCCGTGTCCCACGTGGGGCTCACCGTCTTAATCCCCGTTTTACAGATATGGTAACTGAGGCACAGAGAAGTGAAGTGTCTTACCCAAGGTCACTCAGCAGACCGGTGGCAGAGCTGGGATTAGAACCCAGGTCCTTCTTACTCCCAGGCCCCTGCTCTACCCACAAAACCACACTGCACTGGGACCAGACTATCGACATGTTAGTTCATGACTCTGGACTTGAGTTTCCTTCTCTTTTCATTTAAACAGAATCCTCATGTTGGCTCAATCAGCTTCCCCAGTGGTCATTTGGCCGGCAAGCTCTCCATGGCCGGGGCAGTGGGTGTGGTTCCCTTTGGGATTTGGGTTTGGCCAAAAATCACCATCAGTGTGTGATTTTTCTTTTGGCAGAGACTCGAACGCCAAGGAAACATCCTTTCCCAAGCTCAGGATCTAGCTGGGTGTAGTTGAAAAATGACCGGCAGAGATCTTTATTCTGGAGGTGTTTGGCAGAGCAACATATCCAATTTGCCTTTGGGGAAACCATTAACCCACCCAGGAGAAAGGACAAGCAGGAAAACACTTCTGGAGCCCAGCACATTCCCCAGAAAGACAATTTAGCCCTAGGACAGGGTGAATTCAATTCATTAGATCTATCATGGGGGTTTTTGAGCATTAAATCAGCCCCACAACCAACTAGGCACTTGCCTGCTTCCCATGTATGGCGGGTGAGGGGAGGGGAAGACTGCTTCACTCTCCCCCTCTAGACTGTAAGCTCCTTGTGGGCTGTCTACCAACCGCTGTATTGTCCTCTCCCAATCGCTTAGTACAGGGCTCTGCCTAAAGTAAGTGCTCAATGAATACCATTGATGGGTGGAATGATTCACTAATTTTGCTCTCCTGGAACCCCAATGGCCGGTGGCCTCAGCATTCTTAGCTAGAGGACTGAGTTGACCTCTAATCAGTCAATCCTATTTATTGAGCACTTACTGTGTGCAGAGCACTGTACTGAGCACACTGTAACAGAGACATTCCCTGCCCCTCACTTTTATTGTCTACCTTCCAGCTTGAAGTCCTGCTAGTTCCCCATTTTCTGCAGGAGGAACCAAAGGCATGGCAGTTCAATGAATGGCTTAAGTTCAAACAGTAAGCCTGTGGCAGAGACAGGACAAATTGCCTTCCTGAAATTTCTATTTCACTACCCTGAATCCTTGTAGGAAAGAAAACAAAAAGTGTAAAAGGGATTGTTGTTGCAAGGCCTGCTGCCTTATTCAATCAGTGTCACGAAGCCCTAATGAGGGGCGAAGGAAAGAGAGGGTGTAATAGTCTCATTCATTTCCAGAGGCATCCGTAAAGCATACAGTCCTACCTGGAGTGGGGGTAGAATGGGCGTGGGGGAGAGATGGGTTATCAAAGTTGCTGTAGCATGATCTCATGGCTTGAATAAAAGAGGGAAGGAAAATCATAGTTTCCTTCTTGTGCTGTTGCAATGTTTTAGAGCAGTGAAAAGCAGTATGGCTTAATAATAATAATAATAATTGGCATTTGTTAAGCGCTTACTATGTGCAAAGCACTGTTCTAAGTGCTGGGGAAGATACAGGGTGATCAGGTTGTCCCACATGGGGCTCACAGCCTTAATCCCCATTTTACAGATGGGGGAACTGAGGCCCAGAGAAGTTAAGTGACTTGCCCAAGATCACACAGCAGACATGTGGCAGAGTCGGGATGTGACCCATGACCTCTGACTCCAAAGCCCGGGCTCTTTCCACTGAGCCATGCTGCTTCTGCTGCTTCCCACTGCTTAGTGGGAACAGCACAGGATTGGGAATCAAGAGACTTGGATTCCATCTCTTATGTGCTGTTTGATCTTGGGCAAGTCACAACTTCTCTGTGCCTCAATTACTCATCTGTAAAATGGGGATTCAATACCTGTTCCCCTCCCCGCAACTGACTGTGGGACGGGAACTGTCCGATCTAAATGTACTGTATCTATGCCGGTGCTTAGCACGTAGTAAACGCACCTACCAAGTACCACTCATCGTTATTATTATTAGTATTATTACTGTAGCATGAAAATCAGTGGGACTTGTCATTGGATGCTTGAATTTCTTCTTCTTCTCCCCCTCCCAGTTCCAGCTACAGATGTTCGACATTGTGTGTGCTACCTCCTGGGCCAATAGGGATCGATGCTGCGAGCTGCCGGCGTTGGTAAGAATTCCTTCTCAGCCTCATTGTTTCCTTTTAAAAGTGATCGAGGCCGATCGTGTGTTTCTAATTGTCCTAAGGAAAATGCAGTCTACCTCCCTTCCTTCTGGCATGGTGCTCCGTGCTTAGAACAGTGCTTTGCACATAGTAAGCGCTTAATAAATGCCATCATTATTATTATTATTATTATTATCAGTTGTTGTTTAACAGCTGGGCAGGCCAAAGTTCGGGGGGCTGTGTCCTCTGACAGCTGGGATAAACAATCAATGGCATTTATTGAGCGATTACTATGTGCAGGGTACTGTACTAAGCAATTTGGAGAGTCCAATACAACAGAATTAGCAGACATGTTCCCGGCCTGTAACGAGCTACAAAATAGTCAGATTGGACACAGTCCCTTTCCCACATAGGGTTCACAGTTTTAATCCCCATTTTACAAATGAAGGAACTGAGTCCCAGAGAATAATAACTGTGGTATTTGTGAAGTGCTTACTATGTGCCAAGCACTGTTCTAAGTGCTGACATAAATACAAGCTAATCGGATTGTACACAGTCCCTGTCCCAGATAGGGCTCACAGTCTTAATCCCCATTTTACAGATGAGGTAACTGAGGCCCAGAGAAGTGAAGTGACTTGCCCAAGGTCACACAACAGGCAAGTGGCGGAGCCAGAATTAGGACCCAGATCCTTCCGACTCCCAGGCCTGTGTACTTTTCCACTAGGCCACGCCAAGTGTCACCCCGGGAAGGATGCCGGCCCAGCTGCCCTCCCTTCCCATGATAAAATCTAGCAATGGAAGTTTGTCCTTTTCCCCCAGGGCGTCATCGTCCAATTAAGTCGGCCAGATTTCACATACCCGATTGCTGGTGGGGTCGGTGTCCGCTGATTTATTAACAACTGGGTAATTTCTTTCCTGTCAGAGAGACGAGGAGAACTGTCCAGCCCTGCCGCGTTCCTGTTCCTGCTCGGAGAGTGGGAAAGGTCCCTTGGGGCCTCCTGGCCCGCCGGTGAGTTTGCCCTGGTTTTGGGTCCCCCCAGAACTGGTGGGAGGAAGCAGAGGTGGTGGTGGATTTCAAGAGAGAGGTGATTTGCGGGTGGGAGACCGAGAGATCTCCCTGGTGGCAAGTGGAAGGGGCTGAAGAAGGATTTCGGAGGGGACTCCCATCCCACACATCACTTTATGTGTTAAACCCTCCCACCACCCCCTCACTGATTGGAGATGTGAGGGCTCCTCTAGTCCAAGGACCACCTAACACTTGGAGCTTTCTCCTCTGTCTCCATCCCCTGCAGCAATGGTCCCCACGCCACATACACAAGCCAGGATCCCAAATGTCCCTGATGCACTTTCCATCCCCTCCCTCGCCCCTACTGGATCCATGGGCACCACCCTGTCGGTCTGGGGTCGGGCACCCGGCAGGAATCCCCTGGGCCTGCCCCCTGGCCTGCCTGAGGCTGTGGCCCCATCTCCCCAAAGGAGCAGCTGGGAATTCCGGTCCCCCGAATGATCCAGGATTGATCCAGGATTTGGTTTCCCCTCTGTCAAGAGCTCGCTGTAACTTGCCCCCACCCTGACTCCCCAAACTGCTATGCACGAAGATGTGATTTTATGAGACAAATGAAAACTCTCTGGCCATCGGGCGGGAGGTAGGAGGGGAAATGGGGGAGAAAATGCACCAGCAAGCAAAAAAAACTAAAATGTCGCAAGACAAATATTTTCCAAACCTGTCTGTGCCTGCTGGAATGGTGAGCAGGCAGGGCATTGGGTTGAGATATTGACGCAGGTGATAACCCACACTGACATTTGGCTGGCAGAAGGGAAGCACGTTCTCCGTGGATGCCACTCTCACAGCTTTCCTGCCCCTTCGAGAGGGGCATGTCTGGTTCGTGCACTAAGACTTTCTGGTGGTACTTCTTTGGAATGACTCCTGACATTCCATCCATCCATCTGTCATCCATCCTGCCAAGCAACCCAACACTGCACAAAGCTCCCTGAATTTGAAGGATGCCTTTGTCTTTCCAAAGCAATTTTCCATCATTTCCATCACCCACCGTGCCTGAGAGAATGGACAGGCAGATAATATTATCTTCATTTTACAGTTGAGGACACTGAGATATTGACGCAAGTGATAACCCACACTGACATTTGGCTGGCAGAAGGGAAGCGCGCTCTCCATGGATGCCACTCACACCGCTTTCCTGCCCTTTCGAGAGGGGCATGTCTTGGTCATGGACTAAGACCTGGCGGCACTCCTTTGGAATGACTCCTGACATTCCAATCTCTGTCATCCATCCTGTCGGGCATCCCGTTCAAAACTGCACAAAGCTCCCTGAATTTGAAGAATGCCTTTGCTTTTCCAAAGCAATTTTCCATCATTTCCATCACCCACCATGCCTGGGAGAATGGTCAGGCAGATAATATTATCTTCATTTTACAGTTGAGGACACTGAGGCCCAGAGAGAATAAGTGACTTGCCCAAGTTCTCTCACACAGTAGCAGAGATTCTGACCCTATGACTTTTATGCCCAAACTCTCTCCATTAGACTGGCAGTAACCCTAAGCACTTAGTTCAGTGAGCTGCACACAGTAAGCACTCAATAAATACGATTGAATGAATATATTGAAGTGCTTTTCCAGACCTCTTACGAGGTAATTTTCTATCTTCCATTTTCCTGAGCACTGTGTAAGTGCCCCCAGAGAAACAAAGTGCAGTAAGATCTAGGGGGAAAACAGTAGGCTGGGAGGCAGTAGTCCTGGGTTTTTGGGGTTTTTTTTTGCTTTTTATTCTTTATGGTAGTTGTTAAGCACTTATTATGTGCCAGGGTAGATGCAAACTAATCAGATTGGTCACAATCCCTGTCCCACATGGGGCTCACAATCTTAATCCCCTTTTACAGATGAGGTAGCTGAAGCCCAGAGAAGTTAAGTGACTTGTCCAAAGTCACACAGCAGACAAGTGGTGGAGCTGGGATTAGAACCCAGGTCCTTCTGACTCCCAAACCCCTGGTCTAGCCACTGAGCCACACCTTGGCCTGGCCTGCTGTGTGACTTTGGTTGAATCACTTAACTTCTCCTGGCCTCAGTTTCCTCCTCTGTAAAATGAGAATAATGATTTCTGCCTTATGGGGATGTTGTGAGGATAAAATTAGTGTGGAAGTGCTTTGTAAAGCAAGTGTCCTATACAAACTGTGTGCAAAATGTGTCCTTTATTAGATTGTATTTATTTGTTTGAATATTTTAAGATTCCTTATCCAAAGCCAATTTCAGCCCTGAAACCGCTTGCTTTTCAGCAGTGGAATTTCTACTACAGATCAGAGAGGAGTATTTTTTTTTCTTACAGTACTGAATATGGTCAGGGATTCCTAGTTCTCAAACTTTTTCTCCCAGCTACAGCAGAAGAAGGGCGTTTCCCCAGGAAAAACACAAGACTTCCATCTAGTTGAGAGAGGGAGAACTCTAAAAACATCTCTTTGTTTAGCCTGAGAGGAGGCAGAGGAGAGGCTGATTGGGAGGGGGTGGGCAGGAATGAGGTGGGAAGGGTGAGAAGCACATTAATAGGTGTTAACTGACTCCTGAGGGATAGGCTGAAAGGGCAAAAGAAAGGGCCCTGGGGATAAATGGAAAGGAGGAAGTTTGGGGTGGATTCTATAGAAACTGAACTCCATGGTTGGGTGGGGTGCAGGGAGGAATGCCCTACCTTTTAATATAAATATTTATAATATAATATGATACAATACAGTAATATAATAATAATAAATAATAATGATAGCATTTATTAAGCGCTTACTATGTGCAAAGCACTGTTCTAAGCGCTGGGGAGGTTCCAAGGTGATCATGTTATCCCACGGGGGGGCTCACAGTCTTCATCCCCATTTTACAGATGAGGTCACTGAGGCACAGAGAAGTGAAGTGACTTCCCCAAAGTCACACAGCTGACAAGTGGGGGAGCTGGGATTTGAACCCATGACCTCTGACTCCAAAGCCCGGGCTGTTTCCACTGAGCCACGCTGCTTCTCCAATATATATACATTATTTGTTAAGCGCTTACTATATCTATTGGGGAGATGCAAGTTAATCAGGTGGGGCATGGGTCTAAGTAGGAGGGAGAACAGGCATTGAATCCCCGCGGTACAGTTGAGAAAACTGAGGCACAGAGAAGTTAAGGGACTTGAGCAAGCAGGCAAGTGATGGAACTGGGATTAGAACCCAGGTCCTCTGGATCCCAGGCCTGTGCCCTTTCCACTAGGCAACACTGCTTTTCCGCACTTCTACCTGAGCAGAAAGGCACTCTGGCTGTTGGGTACTGGGCATGACAGAGGGCAGAATGAGGATAAATTCCTAGTGTGGCCAGAGGAAGATGTTTCTTCTTGGAAAAACAGCATTGCTCAGTGGATAGAACACAAGCCTGGGAGTCAGAAGGTCATGAGTTCTAATCCCACACTACCACATCTGCTGTGACTTTGGGTAAATAATAATAATAATAATGATAATAATGATGGCATTTGTTAAGCACTTACTATATGCAAAGCACTGTTCTAAACGCTGGGGGGGATACAAGGTGATCAGGTTGTCCCACGTGGGGCTTACAGTCTTAATCCCCACTTCACAGATGAGGGAACTGAAATTCAGAGAAGTTAAGTGACATGCCCAAGGTCACACAGCAGACGTGTGGCAGAGCTGGGATTAGAACCCATGACCTCTGACTCCCAAGCCCATGCTCTTTCCACTGAGCCTTCTCTGTGCCACAGTTTCCTCATCTGTGAAACGGGTATTAAGAGTGTGAGCCCAGTGTGGGACAGGGACTGTGTCCAACCTGAGTTATGTTGCCAACTTGTACTTCCCAAGTGCTTAGTACAGTGCTCTGCACACAGTAAGCGCTCAATAAATACGATTGAATGAATGAATGACTACTTTGTATCTACCCCAGTGCTGGGCACATAGTAAGCGTTTAACAAATACCATCATTATTATTACTAAAAAGAAGTTCCCAGATCTGGGTATTAGTGAAGCCTGCTGCTCCTTGTGTGTCAGTTTCTGCTCTTTGTGTAATTGATCATGGTATTTGTTAAGGTTTACTGTGTGCCACGCAGTTCCAAGCGCTAGGGTAGATATCAGACAACAGAGTACCTTGCACCCGGTAGGTGCTCAATAAGTACAAATGAGTGAATCGATGTTGTTAAATGAGGCCCTATATTTAATTATAACAATGAATAATTCCTGAATATTCATTAAGAAGAAGACCCCCTTCTCCATTTTAACAGGTACAAGTATTAACAAGAACAGGTATTGAAATCATCCAGGGCTAGGGATAGGTCTGGGATAAGAAACTTGAGCTCAGGGTAGTGGAGGATGTGATCATCCCTACATGAGCAGAATGAGCATTGAAGTGTGCTGTCTGAGGTGTGTCTCTGAGCTAATGCCAAACACTTGTTTTCCAGGGTGGTCCAGGACTCCGGGGACCGAAGGGCCAACGCGGTGACCAGGGGCCAGTGGTAGGTCGTGTTTCCATCCCTCTGGGGCAGTTCCGGTTCTCTGTTTGCTTGGCTCCGTGGCCTAAGAAGGGTTTTGCCCAAGGCTGATGCCCCAGAGCCCCAGACCACAGTTACGGGGTCTCAGCTGGGGATGAGAAAGGTTAACAGGACAAAGGAGCAGAACTTTCTTGGTGGAGGGCTGGGGGAGGAGGGCGAAAGAAAAGTGGGGGGTGGACGACTTCTAGACTGTGAGCCCACTGTTGGGTAGGGACTGTCTCTATATGTTGCCAACTTGTACTTCCCAAGTGCTTAGTACAGTGCTCTGCACACAGTAAGCACTCAATAAATATGATTGATTGACTTCCATGACCCTGTCCTTGCTACCCCAGAATCCCCCAAAATAAACCAGTCTCCTCTACTGGCAAGATGAGAACTAGGCAGCCTCCATCCATTACCGCTTCTAGCAGCTCCACATTCTTTCAGGTCAGCAGATGGAAAGCTAGCTTTGCAACTTTAAAACCCCAAGGGTGGCTAAGGACATTGACCACCGAACTGTCCGGGGGAGGAGGAGGCTCTCCCCCTGGATGTTCCAGCCCCATGCCCTCTCCCTTCCCTCCCTCCTTTTTTCACATTCCTGCTCTCCCCTCCCACCTGCTAAAACACGATCATGCACCTCATCCCTCTCTATTTCATTCCCAGCCCCCATTCTCCTCACCCACCACCCCACCCTCCTACAAGTCCATTTCACTGTGGTCTTTGGAACCTTCCAAAGTCGGGTTGCTCTTCACCTCTTAATGTCCCACTTGCTCTATCCCTCTCTCTCTTCTTTCCTCCTTTGACTCCTACATCATCCATCTTTCCCATCCTAGTGCAGCATGGCTCAGTGGAAAGAGCCCAGGCTTGGGAATCAGAGGTCATGGGTTCAAATCCCGGCTCCGCCGCTTGTCAGCTATGTGACTTTGGGCAAGTCACTTCACTTCTCTGGGCCTGTTACCTCATCTGTAAAATGGGGATTAAGATTGTGAGCCCCACATGGGACCGCCTGATCACCTTGTATCCTCCCCAACACTTAGAACAGTGCTTTGCACATAGTAAGTGCTTAACAAATACCAAAATTATTATTATTATTAGTGGCCATTATCTACCACCCACTTGGCCGCACCTATCAATCAACCAGTGGTATTTATTGAACACTTACTGTGTGCAGAGCACTGTACTAAGCACTTGGGAGAGTACAATATAAAAGAGCTAGTAGACATATTCCCTACTCTCAATGGCCTTACAGCCTAGAGTGGGGGACAGACATTGAAATAAATAAATTATGATTATGTACATAAGCTCTGTGGGTCTGAGGGTGGGGTGAATATTAAGTGTTTAAAGAAAGGGTAGAGATCCAAGCACATAGATGACACAGAAGGGAGAGTCTCCTTTTCTGATCGATTTTGATCAATTCATTCATTCAGTTGTATCTATTGAGCTCTTACTGTGTGCAGAGCATCATCATCATCAATCGTATTTATTGAGCGCTTACTATGTGCAGAGCACTGTACTAAGCGCTTGGGAAGTACAAATTGGTAACACATAGAGACAGTCCCTACCCAACAGTGGGCTCACAGTCTAAAAGGGGGAGACAGAGAACAAAACCAAACATACCAAAAAAATAAAATAAATAGAATAGATATGTACAAGTAAAATAAATAAATAAATAAATAGAGTAATAAATATGTACAAGCATATATACATATATACAGGTGCTGTGGGGAAGGGAAGGAGGTAAGATGGGGGGTTGGAGAGGGGGAAGAGGGGAAGAGGAAGGAAGGGGCTCAGTCTGGGAAGACCTCCTGGAGGAGGTGAGCTCTCAGCAGGGCCTTGAAGGGAGGAAGAGAGCTAGCTTGGCGGATGGGCAGAGGAAGGGCATTCCAGGCCCGGGGGATGACGTGGGCTGGGGGTCGATGGCGGGACAGGCGAGAACGAGGTACAGTGAGGAGATTAGCGGCGGAGGAGCGGAGAATGCGGGCTGGGCAGTAGAAGGAGAGAAGGGAGGTGAGGTAGGAGGGGGCGAGGTGATGGACAGCCTTGAAGCCCAGGGTGAGGAGTTTCTGCCTGATGCGCAGATTGATTGGTAGCCATTGGAGGTTTTTGAGGAGGGGAGTAATATGCCCAGAGCGTTTCTGGACAAAGATAATCCGGGCAGCAGCATGAAGTATGGATTGAAGTGGAGCACTGTACTAAGTCCTTAGGAGAGTACAATACAACAATAAACAGACGCATTCCCTGCCCACAACGAGCTTACAGTCTAGAGGACTGATGCCTCCCACGCTTTCCTCCTCTCATTTCTTTGTCTCTCTCTTATCCTAGGGGATTTCAACCTCCACGTTGATGATCCCTCTGGCCTCCCAGCCATCCGTTTCCTTTACCTCTCAATCGTGCTGACCTCCTGCTCTTCCTCTCCTCAGCCACACATCAGTGCGGACACACGCTAGATCCAATACTTCCAAACACAGCACCATCTCTAACCTCCCTGACTCCCACTAACCGGTATCTGACCAGACCCTTCAGTCTGCCACCCCATCACCCCCCAAGCTCAGCCCTCATCCCCTACTGCTGTGACTTAATAATAATAATAATGATGGTATTTGTTAAGAGCTTACTATGTGCAAAGTACTGTTCTAAGCACCGGGTGGATACAAGGTGATCAGGTTGTCCCATGGGGTGCTCACAGTTTTAATCCCCATTTTGCAGATGAGGTAACTGAGGCACAGAGAAGTGAAGTGACTTGCCCAAAGTCACACAGCTGACAAGTGGCGGAGCTGGGATTAGAACCCACGACCTCTGACTCCCAAGTCCGGGTTCTTTCCACTGAGCCACACAGCTTCTCTTCTCACGTGACTTCTGAACTCATGACCCATTCTTCTTGTCCTGGATTATCACACCCACTTCTAAACTCCCTCACTTTCTACCTGATCCTCACCTCTGCCCTCCTACCAATCTCAGCCCCTGGCACTTGCCTTTCCCTTTCTCACCCTTGCTCTCCCAATCCTCACGGCTGGGTCATTCCCACAGTCCTCTTCCTCTACTCCTGCCCCTCAGCAACTAACATAATAATAATAATAATATAATAATGATGGCACTTATTAAGCACTTACTATGTGTAAAGCACTGTTCTAAGCACTGGGGAGGTTACAGGTTGATCAAGTTGTCCCATGCGGGGCTCACAGTCTTCATCCCCATTTTATGGGGATGAAGGGAACTGAGGCATAGAGAAGTGAAGTGACTTGCCCAAAGCACAGAGCTGACAGTTGGTGGAGGCGGGATTTGAACCCATGACCTCTGACTCCAAAGTCCGGGTTCTTTCCACTGAACCAGACTGCTTCTCTATGGTTTCAGATGCCACCTCTATGAGGGCAAATCCCGATTTATCTCTGTGTCCCCATGACTGATTGTCTAAGATGCAGTAATAAATAATGATAATTATGGTATTTGTTAAGTTAGGGGCCAAACACTGTTCTAAGCTCCTGGGTACATACAAGTTAATCCTATTGGACACAATCCCTGTCCCATATGTCACTCAGGTTGAGTAGGAGAAAGAACAGGTATTGTGAATCCCCAGTTTTCCAATGAGGAAACTGAGGCCCAGAGAAGTTAAGTGACTTGCCCAAGGTCACACAGCAGATGATTGGTGGAGCTGGGAATAGAACTCAGGTCCTCCGAATCCCAGACCCATGCTCTTTCGGCCAGGTCACGCTGCTTGTAAGTTGCATTCTCACATCTCCACTTGCCTGTAGGAGATCTTCTCTTGCATGTCCCACTGGCACCTCAAACTTTACATGTTCTCACCCTCCCTTCCTAGTTTACTCCTCCTCATTGCCCCATCTCAGTCAAAACCACCATTCTCCCTGTCCCAGAGCCCTACAACCTCAGTAACACCCGTTACAATACAGGGATCACGTCTACTGACTCTGTTGTACGCTCCCAAGAGCTTAGTACAGTGCTCTGAACATAGTAAGTTCTCTATAAATTCCATTAATTGAGCAGTTGATCAACTTCAGAGCTCTTCACCAATCTGCCCCACCCTACCTCTCAGCCCTCTTCACCCATTGCTTCCCAGATGTTGTCTTCATTTCTCCCAAGCCAACCTCACAAACTGTACCTCACTCTCTGGCCCCCATCACTTACCTCAGTCACTGGATTCCAATGACCTGTAACTGCCTCCTTTGACAAATCCATCAGGCCGCAGTCCTTCCCCACATTTAAAGGCTTCCTGAAAGCCCACCTCTTCCAACAGCCCATCCCGGATTTCTGCATCCCAAATCATATAAACCCACCCGGCCTAGTTCCAGGGCCTCCTCTGGGCTCCATGCCCCCTCAGCCCCTGCTGGGCTGGCTCTCTGCCCCCTCAGCCTCGGGCCTCTGATGGGCTTCATAATAATAACAATGGCATTTATTAAGAGCTTACTATGTGCAAAGCACTGTTCTACGCACTGGGGAGGATACACGGTGATCAGGTTGTCCCACGGGGGACTCACAGTCTTAATCCCTATTTTACAGATGAGTAACTGAGGCAAAGAGAAGTTAAGTGACTTGCTTGCCCAAAGTCACAGAGATGACAATTGTCAGAGCTGGGATTTGAACCCATGACCTCTGACTCCAAACCCCAGTCTCTCTCCACTGAGCCACGCTGCTTCGTGACCTTTCCCCACCCGGCTCCATGCCCCCTTGCTTCTTGTCTCCCAGGGACAGCACTGAGCCTGATGCTTGGGTTTGACAGCCTGTGGTCGCAGTACACTGCACTGCTGCTCCACGGCCTAGGTGCCACTAACCCGCTTTCCCCTGCCTGGATCTCATGGCATCTTGTGGGGGAGATTTTTATGCCAGGAGAGATGTGTTTGGAGAGGGAAAGAGCACAGAAAAATTAAACAAAGATGGTCATCACGTGTGTGTGTGTGTGTGTGCGCGCGCGCGAGAGAGAGAGAGAGAGAGAGAGAGAGAGAGAGAGAGAGAGAGAGAGAGAGAGAGAGATATGGAAGGTAGGTTGGACTCTGGGCATCCGTGGTGACATCTTGGTGAGGGCTTCAGATCTGCAACTCTTGAATATCCCCAAACTTAGCCATTTTGAGTGTATCAGGAAGTGCTCTGCCCCCTTGCTGCAGACCACCCAGAGAGAGGGGGCCATTTCCCTCGCTTACTGTCTAAACATGCCCCGACAGAGGGTTGGGACTGTGACAGCGATCAGGGATGGATTTGCTTTACCCTGAGTTTTATCCCTGAGCCTCTTTCCCAGGATGTGGATGCCTCAGGAATGCAGTGATGCCAGCGATCCCTTATGTCAGTGGTAGAGTAGGGGGTCAGTCTCATTCCTCCCGTTATCCGACCGTCATTTTGTTTGTGGAAGGGAAAGGGTGTAAGAGCCCAGCATATCGACTGCTGAGACTAGGAGCCTTGATGCCCTGCCAACTATTGTGGGACCCCTGTTGAGTCCTGGAAGCAGATGCCAGAAAGTGCGGAAAAGAGAAATGTTTTGTGTGTGACAAGGGCCCTGTTTGCTTACTCTCTGGATTTCCCTGCCCCACACAGGGACCAGATGGCCCTCGTGGACAACCTGGGTCCCAGGGACCCCAGGGGCCACCCGGCCCTCAAGGACCAAGTGGACTCACCATCCAAGGGTCACCGGTGAGTTGACACGTGCTCCCTCCTCCCTTCTCCTTTCCCCTCCCCATCTTCCTCTCCAGTTTTCTGAAGCGTCCACCCCCACACACTGGGAGAGGCAAGCCCTATATCCGTTCTTCTTTGGGATTTGGGAGTGGCTTGGGACCACCCACCCTGCACCCACCCACAGTGCCCAAAGTAGTCCGCTCTGTGGTGTTGCCAAATTATTCGGCTCTGTTGAGGTGGGCCTCATTTGCTTAGGAAATGGTCTGTTCTGTCTCCACTTGCTTCCCACAGGAAATGGACTGTGTTCTTATGAGAGGGCTGGATCTGTAGTCTCTAGTGGGGGTGGCCAGCCCCACAGACTTGGAAGGGAAAAGGGTGATTATCAGATGTTGGAGAGCCACAAGTCACACAAGTGGTTGAGGGTGGATTTGGGTCGGTGGGAGGGATGATTTAGGCATCTGCCTCCCCTGGCGCTGTGACCCACTCTCCTCAGCCTCCACAGTCTCTCTGGAGTTCCCAGCTTTTCCATTACCCTTCCATCCAACGCATTTTAAGGCTGAGTGGGAGGGGATGGGCGGAAGGGTAACGAGGCAGATCCGTCAGCTGTGGGGGCCAAGAGACTTAGAGAGTGGATATTCTGAGGCTGCTTGAGGGCTTTCATTTGATCTCAGAAGACACCCAGCTGGCTCTTTGCCCCCCAGCCCTGCTCTGAAAACAAGTTCAACTTCGACAAGAAAAAATGTCGATGCGTAAAGTACAGCAAAAAAAAAAAAAGGTCCTCGGAAGGGTCAGCCCTTGGGTACCTCACTGCCAAGGTTACCCTCCTGAGCCCATCCCCCACCCCCACCTTTCTGGCATTCTAAACGGAAACCTGCGGTCCTGGTGGGTGGCAGAATCGTTGGCAAAGAGATAACAGTAACTGACTTGGGTAACAGCAGCTGTCTAACCAACTTGGAAACGTTGTGGTTCTGGTTTTTTTCCTTATTTTTTTTTCTTTTTGTGTCCTCAGGGAATGCCAGGTGAAAAGGGAGAGAAAGGGGATCATGGGCTTCCTGGCCAGCAGGTATTTACCCGTACTGATCATTTCATTAACTGTCATTTACACCAGAGGTTTTGAGGATACGATTAGGGACGGTGTGGACCACCCCCTTCTCCTCAACACGCTATCTGACCTTGGCTTCACAGACTCCGTCCTCTCCTGGTTCTCCTCTTATCTCTCCGGTCGTTCTTTCTCAGTCTCTTTTGCAGGCTCCTCCTCCCCCTCCCATCCTCTTACTGTGGGGGTTCCCCAAGGTTCAGTGCTTGGTCCCCTTCTGTTCTCAATCTACACTCACTCCCTTGGTGACCTCATTCGCTCCCATGGCTTCAACTATCATCTCTATGCTGATGACACCCAGATCTACATCTCTGCCCCTGCTCTCTCCCCCTCCCTCCAGGCTCGCATCTCCTCCTGCCTTCAGGACATCTCCATCTGGATGTCTGCCCGCCACCTAAAGCTCAACATGTCGAAGACTGAGCTCCTTGTCTTCCCTCCCAAACCTTGTCCTCTCCCTGACTTTCCCATCTCTGTTGACGGCACTACCATCCTTCCCGTCTCACAAGCCCACAACCTTGGTGTCATCCTCGACTCCGCTCTCTCATTCACCCCTCACATCCAAGCCGTCACCAAAACCTGCCGGTCTCAGCTCTGCAACATTGCCAAGATCCGCCCTTTCCTCTCCATCCAAACTGCTACCCTGCTAATTCAAGCTCTCATCCTATCCCGTCTGGACTACTGCACTAGCCTTCTCTCTGATCTCCCATCCTCGTGTCTCTCTCCACTTCAATCCATACTTCATGCTGCTGCCCGGATTATCTTTGTCCAGAAACGCTCTGGACATATTACTCCCCTCCTCAAAAACCTCCAATGGCTACCGATCAATCTGCGCATCAAGCAGAAACTCCTCACCCTGGGCTTCAAGGCTGTCCATCACCTCGCCCCCTCCTACCTCACCTCCCTTCTCTCCTTCTACTGCCCAGCCCGCACCCTCCGCTCCTCCACTGCTAATCTCCTCACTGTACCTCGCTCTCACCTGTCCCGCCATCGACCCCCGGCCCATGTCATCCCCCGGGCCTGGAATGCCCTCCCTCTGCCCATCCGCCAAGCTAGCTCTCTTCCTCCCTTCAAGGCCCTGCTGAGAGCTCACCTCCTCCAGGAGGCCTTCCCAGACTGAGCCCCTTCTTTTCTCTCCCCCTTGTCCCCCTCTCCATCCCCCCGTCTTACCTCCTTCCCTTCCCCACAGCACCTGTATATGTGGATATATGGTTGTACATATTTATTACTCTATTTATTTATTTATTTATTTATTTTACTTGTACATTTCTATCCTACTTATTTTATTTTGTTGGTATGTTTGGTTCTGTTCTCTGTCTCCCCCTTTTAGACTGTGAGCCCACTGTAGGGTAGGGACTGTCTCTATGTGATGCCAATTTGTACTTCCCAAGCGCTTAGTACAGTGCTCTGCACATAGTAAGCGCTCAATAAATACGATTGATTGATTGATTGATTGATTTGAGGAGATGTTACATCCAAACGGTGCGCTAAAGTGATGAGATTACCATTCAAGGCCCCTTCCTTCCCGACCTTTGGTTGAGTTGGGGAGGGATCAACTGGTCCAAGTTTCTTGAGCAGGGCCGCAGCCCCATTTTGAGTTTGCAGTACCCTTAGCCTGTTTCATGGAAACAGCTATGGGATGTGAGTGATAGGCACTAATGCTGTCCAGAGAAGGGATGACAACCCCATCCCATTCCCCAAGACCTGGAGTCAGTCATTTTGTGGGGCTGGGTATGTGGCCACCGACCCTTCAAAGCCATGTTTGGAGAGGGTGACTGGAACCGGAGTGGCTAAAATGGCGGTTGTACTTCAAAAATCCTTCTCCTCTCTCCCACTATGGCCTCCGGTCACCCCTGCTGGGCTGAAGAATTGGGTTAGGGACTTTGCCCTCCCTCCTTCCCTCCTGGACCAGGGCTTTGCTTGCCTTCTTTAAGTTCCAGAATCTGGAGAGGGCTTGTCACACCAACAACTGTCTTGGGTCTGTTAAAACTGTACCTCTCTGTTTCTTTCCTGTCCCTCTCTCTCTCTCCCCACCCCCACATATCCCTATCTGTGTCTCTTTCATCACTATCTCCCTGTCTCTGTGTGTCTTTATCCCTTCTCTATCTACTGGCTGTTCTCTTCTCGCTATCTTCTCCTTGTCTGTCTTCGTGGGTATGTGTATGTTTCTCTCTCTCTCTCCTCTTTCTCCCTGTCTTCATGCCTGTGCCTCTCCTCCCTGTGTGTATGTGTTTCTCTTTATCCCTGTCTTCCTGTCTGTGTGTGTGGGTGTATGTGTTTCTCTCTCTTTCTCTCTCTATCTTTCTGGCTTCCTTTATGAGCATACTCATCTCCCGAACAGTCTGTTTCTTTGGTGTCCCTCAGTTTCCCTGTCCCTCACCAGTCACAGACTCCTCTGCTCAAATCTCGCCCATCTGAGGCTTCAAATTAAGTTCAGCCCTGTGTTCTCACTGAGAAGTGGGCACCCAGTGGGTGAATGATGGGCATCACTCATGCAGACTTGCTTTCCTCTTGCCACTCTCAGGGCATCCCAGGAGGATCCGGATCACCAGGACGTGATGGAACACAAGGCCAGAGGGTAAGAAGTTTTCAGTCATTATAGCTCTTCCTTTTCAGACTTGCTTTGGGTACTGTGACTTTTTATGCTTTTTTAAAAAAAATTTATGGTATTTGGTAAGCATTTATGTGCCAGGCACTGTTCTAAGCACTGGGGTAGATACAAACTAATCAGGTTGGGCACATTCCCTGTCCCAAGTAGAGCTCAAAGTCTTAATCCCCATTTTATAGATGAGAAACTGAGGCATAGAGAAGTTAAGTGACTTTCCCAAGGTCACACAGTAGACAATAATAATAATAATGATGGTATTGGTTAAGCGCTTACTATGTGCAAAGTGGCAGAGCCAGGATCAGAACCCAGGTCCTCCGACTCCCAGGTTATGCGTCTTTCCACTTCTCCTTTTCCTCCCTCAATTGTCTTTTCCCTCTTCTCCCTGCTTTTCATAAGCTGATGGATGCCCAGCAGGCCAAGTGATTTCAGCAAGAATGTAGAGGAGGAATTGTGATGTTTTGCATCTCATGAGGATTTGTCCCAGATTAAGCACTGGGGCTTATGCAGGTCGGGTGGCAGTCTGAATTAAGCTAATCCTGCACATCAATTTCCCAGTAGGGAAATTGCTTACCCCTCAGGACCCCTTCCAGAGGGAAGGCCCATTTATATAAGACCTTAATCATTCACGCAGTCCTACCAGTAGGAGCATAGACAGTTAGGGGGGAGATTTTAGACAAGGAGGAAGGGAATTAGGAAAGTGGGGAGGAAACCCCCAAACCATCTTTGACCCCCCCCCCCCACCTTCTAGACTGTGAGCCCGTTGTTGGGTAGGGACCGTCTCCATATGTTGCCAACTTGTACTTCCCAAGCACTTAGTACAGTGCTCTGCACACAGTAAGCGCTCAGTAAATACGATTGAATGAATGAATGAATCTTTGATGTTCACAGGTAGAGAGTGTGGTTGGCTGGTTTTGGCCACACTGAGAAGCAGTGGAGCCTAATCATCATCATCAATCGTATTTATTGAGGGCTTACTGTGTGCAGAGCACTGTACTAAGCGCTTGGGAAGTACAAGCGCTTGGGCCTGAGAGTCAGAGGCCTTGGGTTCTAATCCTGGCTCTGCCACTTTTCATTCAATTCAATCGTATTTATTGAGCGCTTACTGTGTGCAGAGCACTGTACTAAGCGCTTGGGAAGTACAAGTCGGCGACATGCCACTTGTCGGCTGTGTGACCTTGGAAAAGCTACTTTGTTTCTCTGTGCCTCAGCTACCTCATCTATAAAATAGGGATTAAGACTGTGAGCCTGATCTGGGACAGGAACTGTGCCCAACCTTAGTTTATATCTACCCTGGTGCTTAGAACAGTGCCTGCCACACAGTAAGTGCTCAGTAAATATGATTGACTGAACTGTAAAAAACACTGACTGGAAGCATTATTCCACCACTTCCAGGGGACAGTCTGGGTTGTGTGTGTGCATGTGTACCTATATGTGACCACATTAATTATTTATTTTGATTTTGACCTCTCTAGTTGTAAATATTTTTAAGTTTGTCTTACGTATTTGAATGTAAGTTTCTAGTGGACAGGGAACCTGTCACTTCATTATTCTGCACTTCCCACATGCTTAGAACACAGTACACCAAACCAAGTGAACCTTCAAGAAATGCTGCTGCTGTTATTATTAAAACTATTACTATTACGATCCCTACTGCTACTATTGTTACCATTACTATTATTGCTAGACTGTTACTATCACTACTGCTATTATTTCTATTACTACTTTACTGTTACAACTACTATTAGTTCTACCATCTCTACTTTTACTGCTACTTGCAGTCTGGAGAGAATGAGTAGGGAAGATTGGTTATTCTGGCCACTTTGGGAGTGAAATCAGAGACCTGCCTTGTGTGGTCAAAGGGAAAGGACATGAAACCTGGGTTCTATCCCTGGCCTGCAGTGTGACATCAGACAAGCCATTTAACCTCTCTGGGCCTCAGTTTCTTCAGTTGTAAAATAGGTCTATACACTTATATCTGTACCCATAAATCTCAGGATATAATCAGATAAAGCAGCATGGCTCAGTGGAAAGAGGAGCCCGGGCTTTGGTATCAGAGGTCATGGGTTCAAATCCTGCCTCTGCCAATTGTCAGCTGTGTGGCTTTGGGCAAGTCACTTAACTTCTGGGCCTCAGTTTCCTCATCTATAAAATGGGGATTAAGACTGTGACCTTCCCTCCCCCCGCCGTGGAACAACCTGATCACCTTGTAACCTCCCCAGCGCTTAGAACAGTGCTTTGTACATAGTAAGTGCTTAATAAATGCCATTATTATTATTATTATAAATTATATGAAAGTGCTGTGGGGGGAGCAAGTACTTGTTCCTTTTCTGGAGGATCAGAAATTTTATTTAAAGGAAAAACTTGTTGGTGGGCTCTTAAAGCAAGACCATCACACTAGTTGATTGGTCACATGATGTAAACCTAAACTCCTTATGGAAGTTCTCTAGTCAGGAAACACTTGCATTTGTTGGTAAAAAGCCCCAGTGTGTGTGTTTTTCAAAAAGAAAGGCTGCAAAAAAATAGAAAGATTGTTGGATTTCACTTGAATGTGTTTTGGGAAGGGTCTACAAATATGTAGGTTCTGTCATGGCTGAAGCTACAGTCTCTGTAAGTTACGTGCCAGAACTTCCTGAGCCCAGAAGCCATAGAAAGGACAATTCCAAAGGCTTTGTGTTATGCTTCTGGGCTAATAATCAGATAATAGTGAGGATCCCTAAGTGTTACCTGTTAGATTGGTCGTTGGATCATTTTACACTTGGTTTGGGAATTTCCTCCCTGATGTTTTTCAGCTTAGTATTTCGTTGTGCTTCTGGCTCTGAGCCTGGTTCTTTTTGCAGGCATAATAGGCTTGGAATGGCACTAAAGTGATGAAAAATGAGGTGATGCTGTTTTTTTCCTCATTGTAGGTTGCCAGAGTTAAGTGCCTCAGACTTAACTGCCCTATTATGCCTCTGTGTTTTTAAATGTTCTCCTACAGTGTACTGAGTGCTTTTGGAAAGTCTAGAGGGTAGTCCTAAGGGTTCATTTAATAAATTAATCAATGGTATTTACTGAGCACTTACTGTGAGCAGAACATTGTATGAAACACTTGGGAGAGTACAATGCAACAGAGTTGGTCGACATGTTCCCTGCCCGCAGGAAGCTTACAGTCCAGAGGGGGAAACAGACCTTAATATAAATAAATTAATTAGGGATATATACATAAGTGCTGTGGGACTGAGGGCGGGGGGTGGTAAACAAAGGGAACAAGTCAGGGTGACACGGAAGGGAGTGGGAAAAGAGGAAACGAGGGCTTAGGGAAGGCCTCTTGGACCAGATGTGATTATAGGAGGGTTTGGAAGGTTAGGAGAGTGATGCACTATTGGACATGAAGCTGGAGAGAGTTCCAGGCCAGAGGGAAGATGTGGGTGAGGTTTTAGCGACAAGATCAAGGTACAGTGAGTATGTTAGCGTTAAAGGAATGAAGTGTGCAGGCTGGGTTATAATAGGAGGTTGAGGGAAAATGGCAATTGGGAGGAATTGGTTCAGTGCTATTCATGGGGGAACAAACCCAGTGCCAAGTGCCGTACCAGGAGCTTGGGAGAATACCTGAAAGAAGTAGTAGTAATAGTATTTATTAAGTCCTTATTATATGCAGAGCTCAGTACTAAGAAGCACTGGGAAAACATACACGTGCAGAAATTAGGTAGGATTCCCTCACAGGATTCGCAACCTAAGAGATGAAGACAGAAACTAGATCTTTTCTGAGGGCATGAACTATGTCTAAAATTACACTCAAGAGCCTAGTATTAGTAATAATAATAATGGCATTTGTTAAGCGCTTACTATGTACAAAGCACTGTTCTAAGCACCGGGGTGGATACAAGGTGATCAGGTTGTCCCATGTGGGGCTCACAATCTTAATCCCCATTTTACAGATGAGGTAACAGGGTCAGAGAAGTTGTGACTTGCCCAAGGTCACACAGCAGACATGTGGCAGAGCCGGGATTCGAACCCATGACCTCTGACTCCCAAGCCCAGGCTCTTTCCACTGAACCATGCTGCTGCTAGTACCAGGCACTGCAGTGTGAAGGGAAAGAGTAGAGTGGGAGTGAAAATTATTCTAGGCCTAATTACATCCCAAAAGGAACTACGGTCCAGAGTTAACTGACAAAGCTGATTGGGGAAACACAAGGTTGGATTAAAGTTACCACCTTCGTGATGAAAAAGCCAGTTCTTGGTTCACTGCTCAGGAAAGGTTTCTGGTGTCACTGATTATTCCTCTAGGGAGGGGACACCTTTCAACAGCGTCATATTTGAGAACAATGCATTTGATTGCAATGTTTGACAAAGATGTCTGAGATCATTATGCCCCCCTCTCAAGTTTTCTTGGGAAAATCTCTTCTGAATTTCCAAACCTGGTGGTGCCATCGCTGTGTCCAAGATGTCAGGTTGAAGTGGAGCCAAAAGCAATACTTTTCTACTTTTCACATGGTACAAATGAAGCAATCACAAGGTGTAGGGTTAAAGCAGAAAAAAAAATTGCCATCCAATGGATTCATTCCTCCAGAGGCAAAAGGGAAAATGGTTCATTCCAAGAATCCTTCTTCATCTTCACTGAGCATTAGTAGAAGGGTCACCTGGAGTTCTGAGTACTGGGGGCTTGAAGGGAGGATTGGAAGGGAGAGTTACAGGCATGAGCCCTGCGCTTGAGGAGCTCACAGTCTAATCTGAAGAGACAGAGGAATGTACAGCTGATGGTACAATTGTTTACCTTCAATGCCACATAGGCTTGCTCTCTGAGTTCAAAGCAGATCAATCAATCAATCAACTGGATTTATTAAGTGCTTACTGTGTGCAGAGCACTGTACTAAGCTCTTGGGGAAGTACATTATAACACTATAACTGGCACATTCCCTGCCCACAGTGGGTTTACAGTCTAGAGGGGATATTCCCAGGGTGCCCCGGGACACCTCCAATTCTGCCCTAAATAGAGCTTCCATTGAATTTCAGAGTAAGCGCTCAATAAATACAAATGAATGAATGAAGGGCTGGTTGCAGGGTTTGGAGTGGGCCAGAGGGAAGTCCCTTTTATCGGTGTGGGTTGGACTGAAGGTGTCATGGTCATCCCCTTCCTGTTGGATCTTGCCTTGGGCGGATCCCACTCCCAGAGGGGTCAACTACGAAACTGTGTTGCCTCTTAATAGTAATAATAATGATAATACTTGTTCAGTACTTACTATGTGCAAGCACTGTTCTAAGCACTGGGATAGATATTCATTCATTCATTCAATTGTATTTATTGAGCACTTACTGTGTGCAGAGCACTGGACTAAGTACTTGGAAAGTACAATTTGGCAACAGATAGAGACAATCCCTACCCAACAACGGGCTCATATAAGGTAGTCAGGTTGGACACAGTCCCTGTCCCACATGGGGCTCACAGTCTTAATCCCTATTTTCCAGATGAGGTAACTGAGGCCCAGAGAAGTTAAGTGACTTGCCCAGGGTCACCCAGCAGACATGTGATGGAACTGGGATTAGAACCCATGACCTGGCCTGGGCTGTATCCACTAAGCCATGCTTCTTCTCCACTGCCTCTTCACTGCTCGAGGTTTCATTGCTGCTGTGGAGAGAGGAGGCTACTCCAGAGTCAGGGAGAACTGTTCCTCCCACAGTCAGGTGCTTGAACCTCAAGTGACAGAGATGGAAAACCATTGGAAGACAGGAAAGAGAGTAGGTGTACTAAAGCAGATGTGATCTCTTTGCGGGGAAGACTGAGTTTCCCAATGCACACTGAATTAGAAATATGTTCCATGGCTAATTTAGAAATGGACTGAGGACAGCAGTTAACCATCAGTCAATCAGTGATATCTATTAAGCACTTTGTCGTCATCAATGGTATTTACTGAGTGCTTACTATGTACAGAGAATTGTACTAAGCACTTGGGCCAGTATAATACATCAGAGTTGGTAGACCCGTTCCCTGCCCACTTGGAGCTTGTGGTCTAGAGAGGGAGACAGATATTAATATAGATAAATGCCAAGATACGTACATAAGTGTTATGGGGCTGAGGGTGGGTTGAATACCAAGTGCCCAGAGGATACAGATCCAAATGCAAAGATGATTCCCAAAGGGAGAGGGAGGCAGGGAAAAGAGGGCTTTAACTGGGAAAGGTCTACAAGATACCCAACATAGTGACCTCGTATGCGGCAGAAAAGTTAACTCCACACCCTCGGCTTCAAAGCTGTCCATCACCTCGCCCCCTCCTACCTCACCTCCCTTCTCTCCTTCTCCAGCCAAGCCCGCACCCTCCGCTCCTGTGCTGCTAATCTCCTCACCATGCCTCGTTCTCGCCTGTTCTGCCGTCGACCCCCGGCCCACGTCATCCCCCTGGCCCGGAATGCCCTCCCTCTGCCCATCTGCCAAGCTAGCTCTCTTCCTCCCTTCAAGGCCCTACTGAGAGCTCACCTCCTCCAGGAGGCCTTCCCAGACTGAGCCCCCTCCTTCCTCTCCCCCTCGTCCCCCTCTCCACCCCCACCATCTTACCTCCTTCCCTTCCCCACAGCACCTGTATATATGTATATGTGTTTGTACATATTTCTTACTCTATTTATTTATTTTACTTGTACATATCTATTCTATTTATTTTATTTTGTTAATATGTTTGGTTTTGTTCTCTGTCTCCCCCTTCTAGACTGTGAGCCCACTGTTGGGTAGGGATTGTCTCTATATGTTGAAAACTTGTACTTCCCAAGCGCTTAGTACAGTGTTCTGCTCACAGTAAGCACTCAATAAATACGATTGATTGATTGATTAACATGCTGTGTGTTCCTGTTGTGCAGGGTTGGCCTGGAAAAGATGGATCTAGTGGCCCTCCAGGACCTCCAGGACCAATTGTAAGTTTTTCCAGTGTCCGCTGGGGTGCTGGTAATGCATTTCTTGGGAAATAGATTTCCTTTCCAGTTTGGCAGTTTAAGCAGCCACGGCTGTGAGTGTCGAAGAGCCAGTTGGCAACCGTGGTGGTGGCCACTGCCTGAAACACGAGGGGTCAGTTGTGTTGCTGGCCATGACCTGTCCGCTTCCCCTGTTCTCGCTTGCAGAGGGACTTCCCTCTGCCCGGGGAGGAGGGTCAGCACACCGCTGATCCCAACAAAAATTTAGGTCCAACAATGATGAGTAATTCAGGTTGAGATCATGGAAGCTGCAGATTGGATTTATCTCGGTTGGAAAAACCTTCATTACCAGATTGCCCAAACCAGATGGGATGGGGATGGAACAGTCTTGGTTACCAGATTGGCCAAACCAGATGCGATGGGGAGAAGCCAATGACAGTCATCAACAGGGTGGGGGTGTTGACTGTCATTTTGGCTCTTTGGATGCCAATCAAATTTGGCTGACTTTTCACTGCATGTGATGTAGAATCAAATTGGAAAGGGTCATGCGGAAGGGATTTTGTGGGTCTCATCTAATTAGGTGTCCAAAGATCATTTCCAAAGGCAGTCCTGAAATCCTGTCTTGCTCAGGATTAAGGGATCGGGTAGAAATCGGGAGACCCCTGGAAGATAAATCTTCCCCGGTTCGGTTCCGGAAAGGGGCCGGGTCTAATGAATTGCTGCTTGCAGTCCTCACTCTCTCTCCATCCATCTGTCCCCGTGCTTTAGGGTGTCCCCGGAGCTCCAGGAATGCCAGGAATCACAGGAAGCATTGGTCCCCAAGGTGGCCTTGGACCCCCTGTAAGTATGGAGCCGATATCAGTACCAGGGCATTTCCAGCCATTGGCTATAAATCCCAATGTCAATACAGAATCTCAGCCAAGGGTTAGCAAGTCCTGGGCCAGGGGCTTCGGAGAGTGGCAGAGGCGCCAGGAACTGCAGCTCCTGTCCTTGAAGAGATTTCAACCTAACAACAATGGGGATTAAGACTGTGAGCCCCCCGCGGGACAGCCTGATCATCTTGTAACCTCCCCAGTGCTTAGAACAGTGCTTTGCACATAGTAAGTGCTTAATAAATGTCATTATTATTATTATTATTAACGGAGAGGAGAAGACCTACACAAAACTATCTGTGTGAGCCTAAGGGCCTTTTTTTTAATGGTATTTAAGTGCTTACTTTTATTTTTTTTAGGTATTTGTTCTGGTATTTGACAGTCACTGTACTAAGCGCTGGGGTAGAGACAAGCTAATCAGATTGAACACAGTCCATGTCCCACATGGGGCTCACAGTCTTAATCCCCATTTTACCCCTGAGGTCACTGAGGCACAGAGTAATAAAGTGAGTTGCTTGCTTGCAACAGACAAGTGGCAGGGCTGGATTTAGAACCCAGGTCCTTCTTCTTCCCAGGCCCATGCTCTATCCAGTAGGCCATGCTGTGTCTCATCACTTACTATGAGCCAGGCACTGTTGTAAGCACTAGGGTACCTACAAGGTAATCAGTTTGGACACAGTCCGTTTCCCATGTGCCCGTGTGGGGCTCACAGTCTTAATCCCCATTTTGCAGATGAGGTAACCGAGGCACAGAGAATTGTCTTGCTCAATCTCTCTCTTCGTGCTCATTATTACTGTCACCACCGCAGCGTGCCTCAATGGAAAGAGCCCGGGCTTGGGAGTCAGAGGTCATGGGTTCAAATGCCGGCCCCAACAACTGTCAGTTGTGTGACCTTGGGCAAGTCACTTAACTTCTCTGTGCCTCGGTTACCTCATCTGTACAATGGGGATTAAGACTGGGAGCCCCACGTGGGACAACGTGATCACTTTGTATCCTCCCCAATCAATCAATCAATCGTATTTATTGAGCGCTTACTGTGTGCAGAGCACTGTACTAAGCACTTGGGAAGTACAAGTTGGCACCATATAGAGACAGTCCCTACCCAACAGTGGGCTCACAGAACAGTGCTTTGCACATAGTAAGTGCTTAACAAATGCCATTATTATTATTATTGTTATTATTATTACCCAGTGCTGGAGTAGGTTAAGGAAGTCTTATGGAGACACAGGGGCCAGTGGGGATGTTGAGGGAGGTTTGAGGAGAAGGGAAGGAGTCAGGAGGGCAGGGAAGGGCTCTAACAGAGGGGAGTCAGACTCAGAGGGTCTCTCTCCAGATCACTCACATTCATTCATTCGTTCATTCATTCATTCAATCAATCGTATTTATTGAGCACTTACTGTGTGCAGAGCACTGTACTAAGCGCTTGGCAAGTACAAGTCGGCAACATATAGAGACGGTCCCTACCCAACAGTGGTTTTGCAGTCTAGAAGGGGGAGACAGACAACAAAACATGTGGACAGGTGTCAAGTCGTCAGAACAAATAGAATTAAAGCTAAATGCACCTCATTAACAAAAGAAATAGAATAGTAAATATGTACAAGTAAAATAGAGAAATAAATCTGTACAAACATATATACAGGTGCTGTGGGGAGGGGAAGGAGGTAGGGCGGGGGGAATGGGGAGGAGGAGAGGAAAAAGGGGGCTCTCCTTTTCTTCCCAAAGATCCCAGGGCTGGTCCTCTCCTCCCAGACCTCTTGACGTTCCAGTGTGGGTGGTGCAGAGTGGTGAATGATGACTGTTAGAAACCCTTGACACATACACAGACATTTCCCTATAGCCGAGCAGACTTTTGCTGCTTTAATACAGTAGATAAGTGTAGGAACAAGCAAATTCATGAAGCGTTCCATGTTTTTGTACATATCTGTAATTTTATTTATTTGTGTTGATGTCTGCCTCCCCCACTCTAGACTGTTAGGCAAGGAATGTGACTGTTTATTGCTGTATTGTACTCTCCCAAGCGCTTAGTACAGTGCTCTGCACACAGTAAGCACTCAGTAAATATGATTGAATAATAATGATGGTATTTGTAAGCGCTGACTGTGCGCTAAGCCTTGTTCTAAACACTGGGGTAGATACAGAGTAATTAATAATAATAATAATAATAATGGCATTTATTAAGTGCTTACTATGTGCGAAGCACTGTTCTAAGCACTGGGGAGGTTACAAGGTGATCAGGTTGTCCCGGGGGGCGGTCTCACAGTCTTAATCCCCATTTCACAGATGAGGTAACTGAGGCACAGAGAAGTTGTGACTTGCCCAAAGCCACACAGCTGACAAGTGGCGGAGCTGGGATTTGAACCCATGACTTTTGACTCCAAAGCCTGTGCTCTTTCCACTGAGTCACGCTGCTTCTCTAGGTTGTCCCACGTGGGGCTCACACTTTTAATCCCCATTTAAAATAATAATAATAATAATAATGTTGATGGCATTTGTTAAGTGCTTACTATGTGCCAAGCACTGTTCTAAGCACTGGGGGGATACAAGGTAATCAGGTTGTCCCGCATGGGGCTCACAGTCCTAATCCCCATTTTCCAGATGAGGTAACTGAGGCACAGAGAAGTTAAGTGACTCGTCCAAGGCCACACAGCAGACAAGTGGTGGAAACGGAATGAGAACCCATGACCTTCTTACTCCCAGGCCCATGCTGTATCCGCTACAGCGTGCTGCTATGTGCATTAAAAATGGGTAGGCATCAGTCAATCAATCAATAGTATTTATTGAGTACTTACTATGTGTAAAGCACTAAGCTAGCACTTCAGAGATAGTAATAATAACAATTATGGTACCTCTTAAGCGCTTACTATGTGCCAAGCACTGTTCTAAGCACTGGGGTAGATACAAGGTAATCAGGTTATACACAGTCCCTGTCCCACATAGGGCTCACACTCTTAATCCCCAGGGACCGTGTCTATATGTTGCCGACTTGTACTTCCCAAGCACTTAGCACAGTGCTCTGCACACAGTAAGTGCTCAATAAATGTGATTGAATGAATTTTCCACCCGAGGTAACTGAGGCCCAGAGAAGTGAAGTGACTATGCCCATGCTCTGTTCCCTAAGCCACGCTGCTTCACCAATGCAACAGAATTAGCAGACACATTCCTTGCCTATACTGAACTTACAGTCTAGACGGGGAAACAGACTTTAATAGGAATAAATAAATAATTTCTAATATTAAAGCAAGGGGCTGCAACTTGTGGCTTGGAGCCTGGCTCTTCTTGGAACCAAATGTGGCGCGTGGGAGGGGATGAGGCATTTAAAACCATTGCCTAGTGGCTCAGGCTAACTTATTATTATTTAATATTATTATTTATTTTTGGTATTTGTTAAGGGCTTACTATGTGCAAAGCACAGTTCTAAGCGCTGGGGTAGATGCAAGGTGATCAGGTTGTCCCTTGTGGGGCTAACAGTCTTCATCCCCATTTTACAGAAGAGGTAACTTGAGACGCAGAGATGTGAAGTGACTTGCCCAAAGTCACACAGCTGACAAGCGGCGGAGCGGGGATTTGAACCCATGACCTCTGATTCCCAATCCCAGGCTCTTGCCACTAAAGCCACGCTGCTTCTCTGCTAACTATGGGGGATACTCTCACCCAACACCCCCATTGCAAGGCATCACTACTGTGCATGGCATTGCTGTGTGGCCGCAAGTTTCATCTGCCCCATTGCTGCTCGGGACGGGGCAGGGGAGGGCCAGGGGAGTCAAATGCAGGCTGTCCTGGCTCCACTGTTGCAAATTGGACTGGACAGTTGGAAATTGGCCATATAGGAGGAGAATCCAACAGGAAGCAGTTGGGGTGGTCACTGACGGGGTCCGATAACCACCAGGAGGGCAGGAGAGAAGGGGAGGATGAGAGACAGAACCCTGGGAAAGCGGACAAGGCCAAAGGATGAGACAGAGCTAGTGACGGAGCAGCTGCCCGGGGGTGGGGGTGAGATAGTGATGGCCATATTGTGCAGCATCCCAGCAGCCCGGGGAGGCTCTTCCAGTTTCCACTGTGCCCGGGGATTTAGTGTCTTTACTGACTGCACGGACTGGCAACGTGGCATTCCCCCTGGAGCCTAGTGGAAAAATCATGAGCCTGGGAATCAGAAGGACCTAGGTTCTAATCCCATCTCCGCCACTTGTCTGCTTTGTGACTGTCACTTCACAATCACTTCACTTCTCTGGGCCTCAGTTACTTCATCTGTCAAATGGGGATGAAGACTGTGAGCTCCATGTGGGACAGGGACTGTGTCCAACGTAATTAGCTTTTTTTTTTATAATGGCATTTATTAAGCGCTTACTATGTGCAAAGCACTGTTCTAAGCGCTGGGAAGGTGGCAAGGTGATCAGGTTGTCCCACGTGGGGCTCACAGTCTTAATCCCCATTTTACAGATGAGGGAACTGAGGCCCAGAGAAGTTAAGTAGCTTGCCCAAAGTCACACAGCTGACAACTGGCAGAGACGGGATTTGAACCCATGACCTCTGACTCCAAAGCCCGGGCTCTTTCCACTGTGCCACGATCTACCCAGGACTTAGTAATAATAATAATTGTGTGATCTCCATGTGGGACAGGGACTGTGTCCAACATAATTAACTTGTATCTACCCAGCACTTAGTAATAATAATAATTGTGGTATTTAAGCACTTACGGCATGCCAAGCACTGTGCTACGTGCTGGGGTGAATACAAACAAATCGGGTTGGACACAGACCCAGTCCCACTTGGGACTTACAGTCTTAATCCCCATTTTACAGATGAGGAAACTGAAGGACAGCAAAGTGAAGTGATTTGACCAAGCTCACACAGCAGACAGGTGACAGAGCTGGAATTAGAACCCACAACCTTCTGACCCTTGTCCTGTGCTCTATCCGTTATGCCATGCTGCTTCAGCGGAACAGCACTTAGAACAGTGTTTGACACATAGTAAGCACTTCATTCATTCAGTTTTTCAATAGTATTTATTGAGCGCTTTCTGTGTGCAGAGCACAGTACTGAGCGCTTGGGAGAGTACAGTACAACAATTAACAGGCACATTCCCTGTCCACAACGAGCTTAACAAGCACCATCATTATTTTTACATCTCCCAGTCAGAGTCCAAAATCCTTTCTCTGATTACCCTTGGCATCCCGTCTTGGAAGTGAAGTGGGAAAGAGGTGGGGAGTCACAGTGGCGCGCACCCTTCCTATGCCACTACTGGCCAACCACAGCCACCCCAACCTCCCTGTGGGCCCCCATACTGGGAGTGCAGTCAGGGGTGGGCACTCCTGCAGATGTCCTGTTTAAATGAAACCTTTTCCTTGCCTTCACTAGGCCAGTTCTGCTTTAAAGAAAAAAAGAAAAATGAAAATAAAAATCAAAGAGGATGAGGCCCCTTTCCCCAGCCTGCTAGGCAACTGCCAGAAATATGTGTGTTTTCCTTAAAGCACCCTTTGGAGGGGCTGTGCGTAGTCACCTCGCTGTGGAGAAATTGTTATTTTGTTTCATTCCACAGCATCAAAGGAATTGGCCCAGGGCCAGAGATAGGTTAGGGGGCTGGGCAGGGGGATGATGAAGGGAGGATGGATTCCTCGTTGGCCCAAGCAACTGCACTGGGCGATATCTTGTTGACCTTTCCTCCCTTGCCCTACTGCCACCCAGAGAGAGACACGTTTGTTATCCACTTCCCTGCAGCTCAGCACAATGGCCCTCCTCTGGATTTCCCAAATGGATGAGAAGCATTGCCCTTTCTGGGCTGGAAGTTGCCTGGAGCTGGCCCGGCCCAATGCCCTACTGACTGGATGTGGAAATAATAACAGATTTTCCCAGTTCAGCATCATTTCCATCCACCTTGTTCCCGCTCCTCAGTAACTCAGGCAATGAAAACGAGAAGCAGCTTGCCCTAGTGGATAGAGCACAGGATTAGCAATCAGAGGACCTGGGTTCCAATCCCAGCTCTGCCACACAGGTCTGCTTGTGTGACCTTGGGCATATCCCTTAACTTCACTTGGGCCTCAGTTTCCTCATCTATAAAATGGGGATTAAATTCCACTCCCTCCAACTTGAGCCCTCTGTGAGACAGGGAGGGACTGTGTCCAACCTGAGTATCTAGTATCTACCCCAGTGCTTAGAACAGTGCTTGGTACACAGTAAGCGAGGATGGGAGATCGGAGAGAAGGCTGATGCAGTAGTCCAGATGGGATAGGATGAGAGCTTGAACGAGCAGAGTAGCGGTATGGATGGAGAGGAAAGGGCGGGACTTGGCAATGTTGCGGAGCTGAGACCGGCAGGTTTTGGTGATGGCTCGGATTTGAGGGGTGAATGAGAGAGCGGAGTCGAGGATGACACCAAGGTTGCGGGCTTGTGAGATGGGAAGGATGGTAGTGCCGTCAACAGAGATGGGAAAGTCAGGGAGAGGGCAGGGTTTGGGAGGGAAGACAAGGAGTTCAGTCTTGGACACGTTGAGTTTTAGGTGGCGGGCAGACATCCAGATGGAGATGTCCTGAAGGCAGGAGGAGATGCGAGCCCGGAGAGAGGGGGAGAGAGCAGGGACAGAGATGTAGATCTGGGTGTCATCAGCGTAGAGATGATAGTTGAAGCCGTGGGAGCGAATGAGGTCACCAAGGGAGTGTGTGTAGATCGAGAACAGAAGGGGACCAAGCACTGAACCTTGGGGTACCCTCACAGTAAGGGGATGCACACAGTAAGCGCTCAATAAATACAATTGAATGAATAAAGTGCACGAACAGTGTGAGCAGGAGGAAAGCAATGGCACAATTGGTAACCACTTGCCTAGGGCAAAAGGAACATGTGCACTTGTGTCAGTGGGTTGTGGGGAGTTAAGGACCCAGGGAAAAATGTGATCCAGATAAGATCAGGAGCTCTCTGCCAGCTGGATGCTGCTCTTGCCTCGAATGAAGATTGGCCTGTGATGAAGATGTTTCTATCAGGACTTGAAAAATGGCTCACGTGGAGATTTTACTGTTTTAACTTCTGAGCCTCTTTGCTGTCTTCTACTCTGCTGAACATCCTCTTACATAAACACTCTCCTAGCTTTGGAGCCCTTGAATTACAGGCTTCATCAAGCGCCTACTGTGGGTTGCATTTGTGTTGTGTTAAATGCTGGACTGAATACAGTAGAATTCAAGATAAGTAAATCAGTCGCATCCCCATTGCAAACATGGCCTAGCTAAGGGAAGCAGCGTGGCTTAGTGGAAAGAGCCCAGGCTTGAGAGTCAGAAGTCATGAGTTCTAATTCCGCTTCTGCCACTTGTCAGCTGTCTGACTTTTGGCAAGTCACTTAACTTCTCTGGGCCTCAGTTTCCTCATCTGTAAAGTGGGGATGAAATCTGTGAGCCCTACGTGGGACACCCTGATTACCTTGTACTACCCCAGCGCTTAGAACAGTGCTTTTCACACAGTAAGCGCTTAACAAATGCCATCATTATTAATAAGCGAACAATGATAAGCCGTCAATCCCAGTCATAGCACCTATTTTTAGGACTTCTTTGCATAATACTTTAGTAGTTTTTCCAGTGCTCTCTCACTTTTAGATTCCACTGAAAATTTACCTTGTCTTCAAAATGCTTTTGCTCTCCTCTTCAACCTCTGAAGCATTTCCACTGACTTGAGTAGAGTAAGAAAAGCTCCTTTCAACTTAGCATCACATAATGGCAGATCTATTTAGCATAGTTCTTTTTTCCTTTTTTTAACACAAGATACCTTCTTTGGCTGAACAGACATGTCCCTGTCATGTCCAATATGATTTTCTTTGTATCCACCCCAGCCCTCAGGGAAGTATATTAGCACCTACTTAACACTTTATCAAAACTATTATTATTATTACATAGGCATGAAAAAAACTTATTTTGCTCATTCTATTATTGGTACCTAGTTACACAACTATTAGAGCATATAACCAAATTTATTGTGTTCTTAATAATCTTAAAATATCTTTTTGATATTTATTTGGTCAATCTAGGGGATCTGGCAAGCACATTAGGCCCTACAGTATTTCCTTTGGAAATTTATACTTCATTTAACACTCTTTGACTGAACAACAGAACAATACATCGGCATTAACAGACACACACCGCCCACCACAGTCCAGAAGGGGAGACAGACATTAATATGAATAAATAAGTAATTTATAATATATAATTTAATGATATGTACATAAATGCTGTGGGGTTCGGGGTGGGTTGAATACTCCAAAGGTCAAAGGGCATAAACGACACAGAAAGGAGAACCAGCCCGGGAAAAAAGGGCTTAATTAGGGGAGGACTCTTGGAGGAGTGGCACTGCCACTTATCTGCTGTGTGACCTTGGGCAAATCACTTAACTTCTCTGCACCTCTGTTCCCTCACCTGTAAAATGGGGACTAAGATGGTGAGCCCCTTGTGGGACAGGAACCATGTCCGACTTGATTAGCTTTTGTATCTACCCCACCACTTAGACCAATGCTTGACATGAATTAAGCGCTTAACAAACACCATCATCATCAAGAGTCTGGTCTAAGGTTCTGGCAATTCCTCCCCTGTTCTCTCGGTTGGCTCCCTTCTTTCCCCAGGCCTGCTAATCCTGGACATCCTCAAGGTCCAAGCTAGTCTGGGACCAGAGAGAAGACTGTGTATTTTGCCCAGAACAAAGAAAATTGATTGCTGTCCTTGGCAAGCACTGTTCCTGGGGCGAGCTCTGGGCCGAATTCAAGGTGTCAGAGACTGAGGAGAGAGTGGGGAAGGGAAGTGGAGGCAGCAGGGGGTTGCAGGGATGTGACCGTGAAGGAATTCAGCTGAGAATTTTTCTCTTCCTGCAGGGCCTTCCTGGAATAAAGGGAGAAAGAGGCGAGCGAGTAAGTAGCCATTAGCCATTTTTGTTTGGGGGTGGTTGGGGAAGGGGACCAGTAAAGTCCCCAGGATCCTGATTTCCTAGTTGGCTAAGGAAGCCCCAACATCTTTTTATCCCTGACAACATCTCCCAACACTTCCTCTGACAAGGAAGCTTAGCTCAGACTTCTTTTCCATTTCGGTTTTCTCCAGGAAATGCTCCACCAATTTTGTGTTTGAATTAAAGACTCTTCTGACCCTTTTTTGAGAGGAACGGTTTTAGATGCCACCTTTTTTGTAAGTGCTACAACTGGCCAGAGTGGGGACCGTCATACTCAAACACCCGAACCCTGAGGAGGAGTGGGAAGGATGAAGGAGGAGGGTCAGGTTTTACTCCTAGGTGGACCTTGGGGGCTGAGCGTAGCTAAACACGGGATGTTCATCGGCCAGATTTCTCATCCCCACCCCTGACCCTACCCACCTCTCCCACCCAGTGTGAGGCTGTCCTGTGGCAGAGGTAAGGAGTGAAGATAAGTCAAAAGAACTTTCTGCTGAGAACCTGTCTCGGGGAAGGGATAAGGGAGCCTGGGGTCCATGTCGAATGCCAGCTGAACGGTTTCCTCTCCTACAGGGGGACCTGCAGTCTCAAGCCATGGTCCGGGCAGTAGCTCGCCAAGTGTGTGAACAACTCATCCAGAGTAAGTCCTGAGAATCGGGGGTTATATTCCTGTTTTACCTGGGAGTTGGGGAAAGTTTTCTGGAAGAGCAGTGCCTGCTGGAAAATAATTCCTGAAGAAACTCGCATGGTGTTGGGATCCAGCTCAATGGGCCTGTCTCTCCCAAGTGAAGTCATGGCATGGAGCCTCCGGGATGGGCCAGCTACATTTCATCAATCAATCCATCATATTTATTAGGCACTTACTGTGTGCAAAGCACTGAGAAACAGCGTGGCTTAGTGGATAGAATATGGGCCTGGGATTCAGAAGGTCAGGGGTTCTAATCCCTGCTCTGCCACTTTTCTGCTGTGTAACCTTGGGCAAGTCACTTCACTTCTCTGGGCCTCAGTTACCTTACCTGGAAAATGGGGATTGAGACTGTGAGCCCCACATGGAGCAGGGACTGTGTCCAATCTGATTTGCTTGTATCCACCCCAGTGCTTAGTACAGTTCCTGGCACGTAGTAAGCACTTAAGAAATACTATCATCATTATTATTACTATTATTACTAAGTGCTTTGTTCCCTGCCCTCAACAAACTTCATCTTAAAATAGTGGCAAGAGCACTGATCTGGGAGTTGGGAGACCTGTATTATTGTCTTAGGTCTAGCTCTGACCTACTAAATGACTTCAGACAGGGTACTTAACCTTTCTCGCCTCAGTTTCCTCATCTGCTAAACAGGAATTATGATTCCTGCCTCTCCCTACCTCATGGGAGATTCTGAGAACAAAATGATCTCACCCTGTGGCGAAAGCGCTTTGGAAAAACAAAAGTTCTGAACAAATCCAAGGTGATGTTGTTGTATATAGATCCTGGAACTTACATATAAGGGTGGAAGACTGAGGTAGTGCCTGTCTTGTTGTATTAGTTGATGGAAAAATGATTTTATGGTGGCTGTGGTATTCAGAACACATTTCCCCCCAAGAATGCAGCTTAAATTTCTGCTGAAGGGTTTAGAGGTTGCTGAAAATCTCAGGGTGCTGACACAGTAATCCAGTGACTTTGGATGCCCTAAGGGGCAGGGCAATACACTCATTCATTCATTCATTCAATCGTATTTATTGAGCGCTTACTGTGTGCAGAGCACTGAACTAAGCACTTGGGAAGTACAAGTTGGCAACATATAGAAACGGTCCCTACCCAACAACGGGCTCACAGTCTAGAAGCGGGAGATAGACAACAAAACAAAACATGGAGACAGGTGTCAAAATCATCAGAACAAATAGAATTAAAGCTATATGCAATACTCCTCTCTTTGCCATTTAGCTTGAGAGGAGGAATTGATGGAGCAGATCATCAATCCTTCTGCAGAATGGGAGGAGATGGAAACATTGAGCATGGATCATTTCCAATCTAATTCCTGCTCAGAGGTAACCAGGTTGGGCTGACCCACGTGATGGAAGAATCGCCGCCACCCCCTCAAACCAGAGTTCCCGCTCTCGGGCCTCCGGAGGGGAAGGGCCGTGGCAAGAGAGCTGAGATAGGGTCTTCGGGAGGATTAGCGTGGTCCTGGGAATTTTGGTGGGGGAGGTGGGGGCATAAGGAGACTTGAGCCATCTGAAGACTTGCTGTGGGGGCTGAGGATCAGGTACCAGCTGCTCTGTGACTGTAGAAAGTCTTCCGCTCAGTCATGTCTGTTGGGATGGTGAACACCAAGTAGGCCTTGGTCAGGGTAGAGTCCAGAAGCTCTAGGGTTAAAGACCCAAAGTCCACACTGCTCATAACCCAGAGGAAAGTTTCAGAGAATTCCCATTTTTGCCTCCCTAGACAACTTGGACAGGTCTGAGCGTTCATCGCCAACATTTTAGTCTGAAAATGCTTTTCCTTTGCCAATTGCTAACATATTGGGTGACTTTTCCATCTTTTTTAATGCAGGTCACATGGCCAGATACAGCTCTCTCCTGAACCAGATTCCAAGTCCATCTGAGTCAGGCCGGGCTGTTCCAGGTCCTCCCGGGGAGCCGGGGAGACAGGGCTCTCCTGGTCCCCCCGGGGAGCAGGGACCCCCGGGACCTCCGGGATTCACAGGAAACCCAGGGTCACCGGGCACGCCGGGTGAGAGAGGTGAGTTTGCTCAAAGAACCCATCTGGGACTCAACAGTCCAGCACCACACCTTGTTTTGGACCTCCTGGTTCCGGACCTATCCCGGGTTTGCGTGGCCTTGAGGAAAGAAAAAAACAAGGCCAGCAGTCCTCTGACTCTTCCCAACTCTGCTCCGAGCCTCTGGGAGGCCTTAGACGAGTCACTTAACTTCTACGAGGCTTCAGTTTCCTCCTCTGTAAAATGGGGATAATAATCCCTGCCTCTGAGGTCGGGAGGCGAAAATGAGATCATGGGTGGAAAATGCTGGGGAGTGCTACGCATTCAAAGGATTATTATTGATGTTGTGGTTCTTGTGGTGGTGGATGTTATTGTTCCATCTCTGAAAGGATGGCATTGGGTCAAGAGTGGTTATGGTTTTCCCAGGAGGTGCATGCAATTTGTGTGTGTTGGGCTCCTGGCTAGGGCGGATGGGGGGATGTTGGGTGAGTGGGATTTTCAGTCAGAGACACAGCAGGGGACCGTATTTGTTCACACACTGAGGGGTCTCCTTGAGTCAGTCAATCAATCATACTTATTGAGTGCTTACTGTGTGTGCAGAGCATTGTACTAAGCATTTGGGAGAGTACAATACAATATTTGTACACGATGGGAAGTCACGCATTCTGGGCAGTGTTGGTGACCCTGGATTTAGACCTGCCACCCAGGACTGGGATTGCCAGCCACTGACAGGACTCAGTCTCTGCTAGGGCCTTCCTGCATCCTATCTGGGAGTTGAAGGCATTAGGGGCAAAGACTGAATGAAACCAAAGACTATACTCCCTGAGTGCTGGGCTGACACCAGCATGTGACCCTGGTTCTGGCAGACTCCTCTGGTCTGTGGTAGTCCAGGCCGAGGGCTAGCAGGCTGGGTCAGCTTTGTGGGGGAAATTGAAAGAGGGGACTCAGGGAAAGGAAGAAGATGGGAAGATCAGGTGAGGTGAAGGACATACTGAAGTGCTCAATACAGAGCGCTGTACACAGCAAGTGCTCCATAAATACCATTCCTTGTTTGCCTGATTGATTGAAATGGCCGGACCCTCAGAACAAACCCAGAGAGCAGGCAAAAAGAAGAAATGTTCTCGGAGAAGCCCGGTCATGTAGCAAGAGACTAGGCAGACACGGAGCTTACTTGACCTAAAGAAGGCCTTCCTGGATGACATGGGTTTGTAAGGAACTCTAGAGTGAACCCTCTGGACCCCAGACCAGCTCAGGGCAAGAAATGGAGAAGGGCTCCAGAATTAAGGCTCTCCCATTCCCAATTTTGGTGGCGGAAGCCAGCTGCCTTTAGCTATCCATCTCTTTGTCAGGAAGCTCTGGGCTGAAAATATCAGAAGTGTCTTGCCAGCAACAGACCACTTCAGTACCAAACTCCCCCTGTCATTTCTCTGCTCGCCTCCTTCCTTGCCCAGCTCTGTTTGCATGGCTTCTCTCCCTCCCTATGGTTGCTAGGAGTGGGGATAGGAGATAGGGCTCCAGTAAGCATTTCTGATCAGCCCAAAATGTCTGCAGATGTTTTCGTCCCAACTGTGCACTGTCTGAGGGATCCACCTCCCTCCTTGCAGCTGCCTGGATTTTCTGGAACTGCTCCCTTTCCTCTCCCATCCTGGCCCCCTGAAATGCAGGGAAAGACAGCGCGATTCTTCGAAGGGTCTTTGGGTATGATTTCCCACGCAGTTCTCGACTGGCATAGTCCAAGGGGATTGGTCCCCTTCTCAAGGCCTACTGAGGTCTTTCAGAGAGTAACCTCCTGGTGAATTTGGGTTTCCTTTTCTGGCACGGATGGGTCACTGCACTGCTTTGGCAGGAAGCCTGTTTTTTTCCACCCCCTCTCTTCATTTGTCTACGTAATGAGTAGGTTCAGATCTAAGAAATTGATCTATCTGGAATTTTGCCAAGCCTGGGCTTGGGAGTGAGGAACTGGGGACCAAGTCCTAAAATAATACAATCAAAACTGTACTCATTCAGAAGATCAGCCAGTTAACTAATTGCTGCATTTGGGGTTTTGTTCTGCGGATTTGTCCACAGTGCTTTGCTCCACTTGTACATAGAGAAGGACCCAAGTTGCCGTTTTCAAGGAAACTAAATTATTTTGAAGAGACATGTTCATTCGCTCCATACTGTTTGGTTTGCCGCTGTGTGCAGGGCACTTAGCTGGGCACCTGATGAGTGTGGAGTGTTCTACTTGAAAGAGTTCAGCCGAAGTCAGAGGTTCTCTCTGATCTCAATCCAGTAGATGTCCATGGTATGCTCTGCAGTCCTTAGGGAGCTTAGACCCAAAGAGAGAGAAGGGATGCAGTGTTGCCTAGTGGATAGAGTATGGACCTGGGAGACAGAAGGACCTGGGTTCTAGACCCAGCTCTTCCACTTGTCTGCTGTGTGATCTTGGGCAAGTCACTTCACTTCTCTGGGCCTGTTACCTCATCTGTAAAATGGGGATTAAGACTATAATCCCCACCTAGGGCATGGACTGTGTCCAACCTGATTACTTCATATCTACCCCAGCGCTTAGAGCAGTACCTGTAACATAGAAAGTGTTTAACAAATACCATAAAAAAGAGAGAGAGCGATGGGCAATCGCAAATTATATGTCCCCATTGGGAGCAGGAGGAAAAATCTAGATACAACTGGTGACAGTAAGGGGTGACAAAATGACCAAATGAAGGGTTTGATGGAGTAGTTCCAGTAATGTCCATTCACAAGTGCTAAGGATTGCTGTTGGGGTGACAAGACCAGGGGTCATTGAAATTGGTTGGGAAAGGCCTCCTGGGGGAGTGGATTTCCAGGAGACTTTGTGATCTGGTCCCTTCAAGAAGTAAAATGGAAAGGAAACCTCAAATTTTGAGTGTTTTTAGGACCACTGTTTGGGTTGAATTTCTCCCGTTTTGGATTTCCCATACGTTGTAGGATGCCCTGATGACTAGCCAGGCCGAGTTGTGGTTGGGGCAATCCCACCATCATAGGTATTCAATCACTTGTCAGATCATCATCACACTTGTTAACTACCCTCACAGACAAATCATCAGGAAATTGGAGCTCCCCAAGTGCCCTCTGACCATAACTGAAGTGGACAAGTGCCCCAGCAGGTCCTGCGCAATAGAAACGTAGCCTGCCGAGAGAAGCAGGGAGAGAGAATAGGAGGAGAGCAGACCGTAGCAGGACATCATGGGAACGTGGTACAATGGACAATGGCTCCAGACCCTGAGAGGCTGGGGGAGGTAGAACAACCCCAGGCTTGTGACACACCAGGGGTTACTGAAGCAAAAATCAAGTGGTGGCTCAAATGCTTTGAAGGTTGGGAGTGGGGAGTCAACACGGTTCTACCACTCTCCCCAAAGTTCATGTCCTGGTGAGACCAAGGTCAGAAATGGACCCCAAGACTGAAGAGGTATCCCAACTCTAGCTTCTCTAGGCCATAATGCCAATGATAGTAATAATAATAATAATAATAATAATAATAATAATAATAATAATAATAAATATGGTATTTATTAATATCAAGCACTGTTCTAAGCGCTGGGGTAGATGCAAGTTAATTAGGTTGTCCCACGTGGGGCTTACACTTTTAATCCCCATTTAACAGATGAAGTAACTGAGGCACAGAGAAGTTAAATGACTTGCCCAAGGTCACACAGCAGACAAGTGGCGGAGCCGGGATTGGAACCCAGTCCTCTGACTCCCAAGCCCGTGTTCCTTCCACTAAGTCCCACTGCTAAGTGAGATTGTATCAGAGAGTGTGTGACTTTGGGCAAGTCACTTAACTTCTCTGTGCCTCAGTTACCTCATCTGTAAAATGGGGATTAAGACTGTGAGCCCCCCATGGGACAACCTGATCACCTTGTAACCTCCCCAGTGCTTAGAACAGTGCTTTGCACATAGTAAGCACTTAATAAATGCTATTATTATTATTATTATTATTATTAGAGAGAGCGAGCCTCTTGCAGCCTGTACCCAAGAAATCCAGCAGCACACTTTTTCTGGTCCCTGTGGCCATTCCCCAGGACATTTGCTTGGGGACATTTTTGCTGAGAGACAGATGATCAAGACTGTAAGCTTCTAAAGGGCAGGGATCATGCCCAGCCATTCTGTTGTATTGTAATAATAATAGTAATGATGGCATTTATTAAACACTTACTATGAGCAAAGCACTGTTCTAAGCACTGGGGAGGTTACACGGTGATCAGGTTGTCCCCCGGGGGCTCACAGTCTTAATCCCCATTTTATAGATGAGGGAACTGAGGCACAGAGAAGTGAAGTGACTTGCCCAAAGTCTCACAGCTGACAACTGGCGGAGCCGGGATTTGAACCCATGACCTCTGACTCCACAGCCTGTGCTCTTTCCAGTGAGCCACGCTGCTTCTCATTGTACTCTCCCAAGCGCTTAGTACAGTGCTCTGCACACAGTAAGCGCTCAATAAATACCATCAATTGATGGAACCGAATAGCTCTGAGTTTTCCACGGTGGCCTCTGAATGAAGAAACAGAGTTTTTCAGCTCAGGGGACCTCAATCCATTGTGAGCTCATTGTGGGCAGGGATTGTCACTGTTTATTGTTCGTTCATTCATTCAATCGTATTTATTGAGCGCTTACTTTGCGCAGAGCATTGTACTAAGTGCTTGGGAAGTACAAGTTGGCAACATATAGAGACGGTCCCTACCCAACAACGGGCTCATTGTATTGTACTTTCCCAAGCGCTTAGTACAGTGCTCTGCACACAGTAAGCACTTAATACAGTTGAATGAATGAATAAATGACTGGCAACAAGGAGCGGAGCAGAGACTGGGAAGTCGAAGCGACTTGCTGGATCCAACAGCTGGAGAACAATCTTAAAATCTGAGTAAATGTTTCTGGCAGTCCCTGCGGGGAGATCGCCAGAGAATTCATAGCTTCCTGGAAGAGTCGCTCCTCTGACTAAGTTCCCTCTGGGGATATTGGATCTAACGCAGGGAATTCAGTCTTGGGTAGTGCTATCCCTGCAGACTTTCCTCCTTGCAGTGACCTGCGATTGCATTTCTCTCCACATCCAATTCTTATGCCCTCTGGGCGGTCGCTATTTTTCACTCCTTATCACCAAGAGGATTGTAAGTTCCTCCTGACAGGGACCCCATCTGATCTTTTGCTTTCACTAGTTCAGTGCTCAGCTTTCGGGACTCAGTGCTCAGTTGGCCCCAAGCACAGTGCTAGAATAGGCACTCAGAGGCTGCAAATATGAAACCTCCTCTTTTGATGGAATTTCTCCTTCTCTTTTGTTCCCTGATCTGGAATAAGATGGGAGTCTGCAAATTTGCAGCGGACAAACCTGGAATTTGATGCCAGTGGGATCCGGGTGGTGGAGCCGCAAGTTGTCAGCTCCAGCTCTGTCCTGCCTTGGGCATCTCAAGCTCAGCTCCCCATGTCAAGTTTGACATTATTTACCTTTCCTACCCTCCGAGGGGCTTTAGTTAGGGAGGAGAAGAAATAGCCTCAGGAAGCAGCTGTCATGGCTAAAATCCCCTGTCTGTACTCACTCTCTTCAAGGCTTTTCAGCTGTATTGTGTTAAATTGCAACAGAGGTACTTTTTTATCAACTTAGCATCTAGTCTTATGGACAGGGAAAGTGTCTGCTGCACATAGTAAGTGCTAAATAAATACAATTTATTAATTGGTGGATTAAGCACAAGTGCAAGAGCGCTCTCTCTCTCTCTCTCTCTCTCTCCGTCTCCCTCCCCTCACCCCAGGACATTTTTCTAGTCATGGATAGATTTTCCTCATGCAAACACAGAGAAGCAGCATTCATTCATTCAGTTGCATTTACTGAGCACTTACTGTGTGCAGAGCACTGCACTAAGCGCTTGGGAAGTACAAGTCAGCAGCATAAAGAGACGGTCCCTACCCAACAACGGGCTCACAGTCTAGAAGCAGCATGCATGGCCTAGTGGATAGACCAGAGGGCTGGGAGTCAGAAGGACCTGGGTTCTGATATCAGATCCACTACTTGTCTGCTGTGTGACCTTGGGCAAGTCACTTCACTTCTCTGGGCCTCAATTCCCTCATCTGTAAAATGGGGATAAAGATTGGGAGCCCCATGTAGAAAATGGACTGTGTCCAACCTAATTAGCTTATATCTACCCCAATGCTTAGTACAGTGCCTGGCACATAGTAAGCACTAGACCATAAGCTTGTTATGAGCAGGGAACATGCCTGCTAATTCTGTTGTATTGTACTCTCCCAAGAGCTCAGTGCAATTCTCTAGACTAGAAGCTTGTTATGGGGACCTGTCTACCAACTCTGTTATACTGTACTCTTCCAAGTGCTTAGTACAGTGCTCTGCATAGTGTAAGTACTCAATAAATATGATTAATTGCTCTGCACCTAGTAAGTGCCTAATAGATACCATTGATTGATTAACAAATATCATAAAAAACCCACAAAGTGAATTATTAACAATGCCCTCCAGTAGGGTCAGAGAGTAGGGTTATAGAACCATTTCTTCTTTTCCCTGGGTATCACACAGGCTAGAGATTTGTTTGTCCAAGCCCAAAATGTTGACAGTCAGAAAACAAGATTTCAGCATCTCTTGGTTGAAGCTTGAAATTTGAGTACTTTTTAATGGGATCCTTCCTTTTCTATTCCAATTTAAAAATAATAATTGAGGTCAGTTCGATGATCAATAAATCAGTAAATCCTTCTTAAACACATGCTGTTTAGAGAGCACTGAACTAGGAGCCTACTGTGTGCTGAACGATTGGAACATTGAGAAGTGGTCCCTGCCCTCAAAGAGCTTACAGTCAAAGGGGCCAGTTCCCATCTTCTTTTCCTTTAAGTGCAAGGGGAGCAAGATCACAGTCAAACTGGGCCCGAATGGTTCGAGCCTCTCTACGGGCCTGGTTCCCAGCACACACTTGCTCGCACAGACTAAGTCAGCGGAACTACTGGCTTATGCCTAGGAAAACAGAGGGGATGCTAAGTAACGAGTGAAATTGCTGGTTTTGGGAACTGGAATTGGAAGGAAAAAAAAAACATGAATCGGCTTGGATTGTTGTGGGCTTGAATCATCCAAATTAAACACAGTCTCTCCCAGCGTCTCCAAGTTTCCAGTGAAAAGTCAAACTATTGCGACATTTTATATTCCTTTGACCTGATTCCTATCCTCGCTATTTCAATGAGAGAGAGGTGTGCATTTTAGGGGAACCGAGACCAATCTCTCCCCTTGTGTTTTGGCCACCCTCTCCCTTATACCCCTCTGGGTACAAGCAGGAGACCATCTTTGAAAGGAGGAGGGGAAGGCTAACTAGGAACAACTAGAGCGTGTACAGTGACCTCTCCAGTGGCTAGAGGTCAGACCCACAGCTGGGATGCCAGGGGCCTAGTGCCTGCAGCTATTTATAGTGGGGTAGGGGTCTTCTTGTGAACCCACACTGGCGCTCCCTAGAACGGTCCCAGGAGTTGCCACCATCCCATCCCTCCTAGACTTGGAACTCCTGAGAGGCGTGAGAGGCATCTGGGGTTCAGCTAGCCAGTTCTGCTTGCTGGGGAGCTCACAGATGAGATTTGGAGAAGCGCCAAGGCTCACTCCCTCTGTGGTAGTGAGCCTTCATTCTCACAAACACACACATACACACACACAATGTGCTAAGGGTCCTCTGTTCTTATGCAGGCATAACCAGTATTAATGTAAGGATTTCAACAGGCATAATATGGTACAAAAGATTCTTAAACTAGGTCCAGAAATTTCCCAATCTGGAAACCCCAGGGAACACCACTCTTCCGAGAGCCCCCCAGTCCAGAAATCCTTCCCTGGAAGTTTGCTCTGCTGACCCTCAACCTTCCTGGCAAATGCATCTTCCCTTCCATCTCCTAACCTGGATTGGTCTCTCTCCTCATAGCCCTTGGGGCTTCTTGCTCCCATTTCCTTAGCCCATTCCTCCTTCCTCAGATACTCCCCTGTGATTGGCTGGGTCCCAACTGATGCTGTCAGGTGAGTGATTGACATCCTACGACAAAGAGCTTTCCTCCTGAGAGAGAAGTTCTGAGGAGTGAGCAGATTCACTGTTCTAGGAATCTCTGGACCTTTCATCCTTATTTATGGGCCAGGCTAGCTTGTTGGACTGTCACACATGGTGTACAGACAGAATAGATTTTCACGTTACCGTGGACTTTATGGGAAACGTGTATGGGCCCAGTGAGAAATTAGCGATGCAATGCTAAAAGAACCAACACTCTGAAGGAGGGCAGGACACCAGAGAAGTCACTCCCGAAAAAATATTTCTCATCATCATTCCTGTCCCTCAGCATCTGGGAAACTGTATTCCCTCTCATGGATGAAGGTTTCCCTGGCCTCCCTACTGACCTTTGTTCTAGGACTCGTGAGCCATCCCACTTAAACTGCAGCTTCTCTTTGTCACAGGAAGAAGGGTAGGGGATTCCACTCAGAGCACATTATGCAAAGTCAACCAGCCCATCAACTGAATGTCTACTGTGTGCAGAGCCCCGCACTAAGCACTTGGGAGAGTACAATGACCCCTGCATTCAGGGAGTTTACATTCTAACAGAGGAAATCAATAGACACAAGCCATGCTGAGGTGTAAGGGGAAGGGCAGCGATCTCTTCCAGGATGGCTCTGATGGAGAATATCTAAGGGGTAATAATAATAATATTAATAATGATGGCATTTATTAAGCTCTTACTATGTGCAAAGCACTGTTCTAAGCGCTGGGGAGGTTACAAGGTGATCAGGCTGTCCCACTGGGGGTTCACGGCCTTGATGCCCATTTTACAGATGAGGTTACTGAGGCCCAGAGAAGTTAAGTGACTTGCCCAGAGTCACACAGCTGACAATTGGCGGAGATGGAATTTGAACCCATGACTTCTGACTCCAAAGCCCGGGTTCTTTCCACTGAGCCATGCTGTGGCTGGTGCGAGGAACTAAGAAAGAACTCACCTTGTTTCCCAGGATTGAAATGGGCTGGGGGGGAGGGCTCCATTCACCCCTCTGTGTCAGGCTCCTGCTAGTGCCATTGTCTGCCCGGGAGCTTGTGTCCACCCCAGTGCTTAGTATAGTACCTGGTACATAGTAAGTGCTTAACAAGTTCCATAATAATTATCATTATGAGGTAAGCACTCATGCATCCCTGGAAGCCCCCATGTGTGAGCAACGGTGTAGCCCTCATCAACAGGTTCACTCCATTTCCATCTCTTAAGTATTACCTGAGGTTTACTGACATGGGACAGTTTGCATGTGTGTGTGTGTCGCATTCTGGGAAATGATGCCTGTTTGAATGGCCCCTGGGTTATACTGCCAGATGCTCATTATTAAACAGGCAAGGGTCGGATGCCCTCATGGCATATATTCTGTTCCACGTGGGATGTAGGAGCAGGTGAATCATCAATTCTCGTTCGCCAGAGCAACTCTGCCCAGAGAATGAGAGGAGGCAAGGGACAGGGACTCATTCATTCATTCAATCATATTTATTGAGCGCTTACTGTGTGCAGAGCACTGTACTAAGCGCTTGGGAAGTACAAGTTGGCAAGGGAACAGGGGCACTTCTATTTTGGCACTTCAGTGAGTTGGTGTTTCAACAGCTGGACTGATCTTTTTGACCCCAGAGCTTTCTGTGCCTTGCCCTTCTCCCTCATCCTCGGTAGAAAAGACATGGCCTAGTGGAAAGAACACATTCCTGGTACTGATCTTTTTGACCCCAGAGCTTTCTGTGCCTTGCCCTTCTCCCTCATCCTCGGTAGAAAAGACATGGCCTAGTGGACAGAACACGTTCCTGGGAGTCAGAGGATCTGGGTTCTAATTCTGGCTCTGTCCAACTTCCTACTGTGGGACCTTGACCAGGCACTTCTTTGTGCCTCAGTTACTTCCTTTGTAAAATGTGGGTTCAATACCTGTTCTCCCTCTTACTTAGACTGTGAGCCCCATGTGGGACAGGGCCTGTATCCAATCTGATCATCTTGTATCTACCCCAGTGCTTGGAACTACGCTCGGCACATAGTAAGTGCTTAGCAAATACCACAGTGACTCCAATCCTCATTATTAAGACTGTAACCCATCAGCCCTTCCCAAGCACAGTTCTGAACCGCCCTGATAATGACTTTCTTCGCAGGCCTGTCTGGGGACAAGGGAGAACGAGGAAATCCAGGCGTTACCAGCCAGGGTCCAAGGGGTCCCCCTGGGCCTGCAGGTAAGAGATGAAACTTGCCTTGGAGGCTGTATGGGTCGGGTCGGGGATGAGAATCAGGCGGTGAGGCAAGCCATCCAATCCCTTGGCCTTCATGTGGAGTCACTAGGGTAATAATAATGATGGTATTTGTTAAGCGCTTACTATGTGCAAAGCACTGTTCTAAGCGCTGGGTCTCCCTGATGCCCCAACAGGGAAATTTCTGGGACTAGTTCATTCCTCATAGGGTGGCCGTCTGGCCTCCAGCTGTTCTCATCCTCACTGACACAGAGCCGTCAAAGTCAGCGCCATACTAGTACAATGAAGTCAGCGCTCAATCGTTCAATCAATTATATTTATTGAGTTCTTACTGTGCGCAGAGCACTGTATGAAGCTCTTGGGAGAGAACACTGTAACAACAGACACATTCCCTGCCCACAACGAGCGTACCGTCTAGATCTACCATTGTAACTCGAAGCCTCAGTTGCAAAATTGATCCTGCTGAATGGGGAATCAAGGCTTTATCTTTTGTAAAAGGCTCTTGCTTTCGGAGCCATCTTCAGGCTAAAATAAACCCACAAGCAAAGCCTGGAGGGCGGACGGTGTTCCCGAGGAATAATTTTCAGCCTAGAGATGCAGAATTTTATTGTAAATATACATTCGCCAGACCTGATTTGCTTCAGCACAACACTCCAGTCCTTGGAGCCAGTGGCCAATGCTTGTATGCTGGGCTGTAGTAGCTATAGAGCTGGCTTTGAAGCCATGACTTTTGTCCACAAGGAAGTGGACTGGAGCCTCTGGATTACCAGCTGCCATATTTTTGTTTGTTCTTCTTAGAGTGCTCTTTTATAACAGCACCCCAGGATTTAAATGCTGGCATTTCTTAGAGCGCGCTCTCACGGAGAAAATACTCTGGTTTCTCGGGTTGTGGACCTTGGCTTAAAACACCTCCCTTCCTCTCCTCCTCAACCTCTGGATTGCTAGGAGTAAAGATTAAAGACCATTTCAATGGTCATTTGTTCTCTGCTGAGCATTAGAAAATGACAGATTTCAAGTTCATAACCCAAGGTGCCTCTTTTGCTAAAGCAGTGAGAGGTATCTGTTTGAAAATTAAGAATGAGCATAGGAAGACTCAAAATAGAATGAATAATCTTTTATCATTGGTATGTACTGACATTGCTTTTTGGTTCCTTGGCTAGAAGTTAGGTGTTTCTCTCACTGCTTTTTCATACTGCTATGGTTTGGGACAACTTTAATGCCAGCTAATCAGATCCCAGTTCCGCCACTTGTTTGCTGCGTGACCTTGGGAAAGCCACTTCACTTCTCTGTGCCTGTTACCTCATCGGTAAAATGGGGATTAAGACTGTGAGCCTCCTGTGGAACATGGACCGGATTAGCTTCTATCTACCCCAGCACTTAGTATAGTGTCTGGCACAAAGCAAGTGCTTAACAAATACCATTAAAAAAAAAACCCACGAAACTTTATGGGCTAATGCACTTCCACCATTTCATGGGAGGAACTGAAATTTTTGACATCTTTGCGTTTAACACTCTATTTTCATGGAAGCAATTAAGAGTAGTCACCGGGGGAGTCAGGTTGGGGCCTGCAGGGTATGGGACTCTTGGCAGCTTCGGTTCACATCTGGGGGAAATGCCCACCCTGGGGCTGACAGGGAAAAGTGTGGGGCACATTCTCTTTCTGATGCCCCACACTTTTAGACTGTGAGCCCACTGTTGGGTAGGGACTGTCTCTATATGTTGCCAACTTGTACTTCCCAAGCGCTTAGTACAGTGCTCTGCACACAGTAAGCGCTCAATAAATATGATTGATGGATTGATTGATTGATGCCGGGGGTGTTTGCATTTGCAGGACCACCAGGTGAGAGCCGGACAGGGAGTCCTGGACCCGCCGGCCCCCCTGGACCTCGAGGTCCCACTGGACCCTTGGGGACTCCTGGACCCCAGGGTCGCCCCGGAGCTCCAGGTTACTGTGATCCTTCCTCCTGCGGCAACTACGGCACCGGAGGTGAGTGCGAATCTCCACGCAACCCGCGGTGGTGTTCGGGGAGGTGATCGACCGGGGCCTCGACAGGCTGTAGTTTGGCCGGGGTAGGAGGAGTGGGAAAGCATCAGGGGTTGGGAGCTCATTATCCCTGACCAATGTCAGCATCAGCCCAGCGCTTAGAACAGTGCTTGGCACACAGTAAGCGCTTAACTTCCTTTCTAGACTTCCTTCTAGAACTTCCCCTTCTAGACTGTGAGCTCATTGTTGGGTAGTGACCGTTTCTATAGGTTGCCAATTCCCAAGTGCTTAGTACAGTGCTCTGCACACAGTAAGTGCTCAATAAATACGATTGATTGATTGATTAACAAATACCGTTATCATCGTCATCGGCTAAGAATGAGCTGTTGGCCTCTCGGATAGCTGTAATGCAGGGCAGGGCCGAGCAGGCGAAGAAATCTGAGGCCGAAGCCCAGAACTCATGAACCTGGTCCCGTCCCCGACTGTGCCTTGGGCAAGCCTGGAGTGCTTGGGAGAATTCTGTGCTTGTTCATTGAATTGTTCCCATCGTGGGGGCATCAGCATCTGCCACTGAAGAGGAACGACACCCCCTCCCTCTCCCGGGGAAGCCCCTGGGCCATTTCTAGAGGTTTCTGTACTCTCCCAAGCGCTTAGTACAGTGCTTTGCACACAGTAAGCGCTCAATAAGCGAGAGAAGCTGCATGGCCCAGTGGATAGAGCACAGGCCTCAGAGTCAGAAGAACTTGGGTTCTAATCCTGGCTCTGCCACTTTTCTGCTGTGGGTGACCCTGGGCAAGTCACTTCACTTATCAGTGCCTCAGTTACCTCATCCATAAAATGGGGATGAAGACTGGGAGCCCTATGTAGGATGTGGACCGTGTCCAACCTTTCATTCATTCATTCATTCAATTCAGTCATATTTATTAATAATAATGATGGCATTTATTAAGCGCTTACTCTGTGCAAAGCACTGTTCTAAGCACTGGGGAGGTTACAAGATGATCAGGTTGTCCCACGGGGGGCTCACAGTCTTCATCCCCATTTTACAGATGAGGGAACTGAGGCCCAGAGAAGTGAAGTGACTTGCCCCAAGTCACACAGCTGAGAAGTGGCGGAGCCGGGATTTGAACCCATGACCTCTGACTCCTAAGCCCGGGCTCTTTCCACTGAGCCACGCTGCTTCTCTTGCTTATTGAGCACTTACTGTGTGCAAAGCACTGGACTAAGCGCTTGGGAGAGTACAATATAATAATAAATTGATACATTCCCTGCCCACAACGAGCTTACAGTCCAGAAAGGGACACAGACATTCAGATGAATGCATTCATTCATTCATTCAATCGTATTTATTGAGCGCTTACTGTGTGCAGAGCACTGTACTAAGCGCTTGGGAAGTACAAGTTGGCAACATATAGAGACGGTCCCTACCTAACAGCAGGCTCACATAAATTATAACCTGATTAGCTTGGGTTTACCTCAGTGCTGGTACATAGTATGAGCTTAACAAATACTATGAAAAAAACCCTAAAAACAGGGATGCATCAGCTAGGAAAGGCATCCAGAGGTCTGGGCCAGTCCAAGGAAAATTCTGTCCCTGCGGTGGCAGGAGCTTCCTATGCTAGGGGGGCTAACAGGGGCATCCTGGCAGGTTACTGAGCTCAAAGCCCCCAAGGTAGGATGGGCACACCCTACCCAGCCCCTCGACTGGGCGGCTGCCGTGTGATCAGCCATTCCACTGCTGCAAATCACTAATGGATTCCCCATGAAATGATTAATATATTGTTGCCGTCGTTGCCAGAACAGAAGTGAGACAAGCTAGCTCTGCTCATGTTTTACAGATAAAGTCTTGGGCAGGAGGGCGTCACAGAGGCGGTGGCAGGGCATCATCATCATCATCAATCGTATTTATTGAGCGCTTACTGTGTGCAGGGCAGAGAAGCAGTGTGGCTTAGTGGATAGAGCACAGGCCCGGGAGCCAGAGGATCTGGTTCTAATCCCTCTTGCCTGCTGTGTGACCCTGGGCAAGTCACTTAACCTCTCCAGGCCTCAGCTTCCTCATCTGTTAGAGTTTCAATTCTTGTTCTCCTCCCTGCTTCAAGCGTGAGTCCCAATGTGGGATAGGGACCGTGTCCAACTTGATTGATTATTTTATCTGTTCCAGCGTTTAGTCCCCTTCTTGGCACATGATAAGCACTTAACAAATACCTCGATGATGATGATTGTGATTATTATTATAATGATTGTTGTTATTATTATTACTCCAAGTTTAGTTGGGCAGAAAGACAGGAAAGGGAGAGAGGCACACAACCCACCCCACGCCCCTCACATGAACTTCTCATATTCACACCACCATATACACTGTTTCAAACACCCCTTCATTCAATTGTATTTATTGAGTGCTTACTGTGTGCAGAGCACTGTACTAAGCGCTTAGTACAGTGAGTGATCACATGCACTCACATTCACCTTCTGTGTTTTCACAGACACAAAATTTATAGTGCCATACACTTCACACTCACACAGGCACAAAATCTACACATTCACATCATAAAGGTTTTATCCAGAGACACGACACTACACACACACACACACACACACACACACACAAACGAGAACAAAGATATGGAATTCTCACATACTTTTCACACACAGAACCCATGAAACACACAAACCTCATCCCAGTGAGGACTGTAAGCCCGGTGTTGGTAGGGACCGTCTCTAGATGTTGCCAACTTATACTTCCCAAGCGCTTAGTACAGTGCTCTGCACACAGTAAGCGTTCAATAAATGCGATTGAATGAATGAATGAATACCTTCATGCATTCACTTCACACACATCCACTTCATAAACTCTGACACAAGGAATTCAGACACTTTACAAATTCACTCATATGGAATATACTCACACAAACCCAGACTTTCGCCATTCACATACCCAGCTCCCCACCACACACACACATGCACACACACCTGCAATGTACAAAACACATATCCTACACACAAACAAGGAACACACACACACGCAGTTACCCACACACAGAATGCAGTAATCCATGGAACACACTCACACGTACACCCAACACACAACCAAAATGTGCACATGGAACACATGTGGACTACACACACACCTGGAACAGAATCATACACATATAGAACACACTCATATATACCTGAAACACTCCCAAGCACTTCACCCACACATTTCAAACACACACACATCACACACTCAATGTTCACAGCACACAGTCTTCACATATTACATACCCAAACGTCATACACTCACATACACAATTTCACAGACTCGCCCTCACTTCACGCACACTCTATACACTCGCACACGCAGTGCACCTACTCAGTATACTTCACACACAATTCACTCACCGACATAGAACACACAAACTTCAGACCCTCGAGCACTTGACACATTCAGAGACACAGATGTCACTCCCGCCAGCCACGTGCACCCAAAGGGACAGATGGACAGAGAGATGCACGATGCCACCTACTCCTTCCTTCTTCAGGCTGGAGGGGCTCCTGCCGTGCGCGGCTGGGTCCAGGGCTGGGGCCGGGGCCTGTTTGCCAAGCTTCCCTTGCAGATGGTTTTGCTGGGAATCATTCATTCATTCAATCGTATTTATTGAGCGCTTACTGTGTGCAAAGCACTGTACTAAGCGCTTGAATCAGACCCTGACAGGCGGCGTTGTAGTACCAGCTCTTTGAGCCCAGGGGAAGGAGCCAGGCTGCCTGCAGAAGTTGGGGGTGTGCAGGTTGCGGGGGAAGAGGAGTATCCACCTCTGTGTCTCTCTCCTCTCCTGCTTGCTGCAGCCCAGCAGCTGTCCTCCACACAGCCCCCAGGGGGGTGGAAGTTCACCCGTACAAACAGCTGGGTGATTGATGTGGCGTGAGGAGTCGGGTTTAATCTGTCTTTGACTGACGTATGCTCTTCTCCCCTGTGTGTCTGTCCCCTCCCCTGCCCCTCGCTGCCACCAGAAGACCTCATCCCCTACAACGGCTACGAGCACTGAAGGGCAGGACCTTCCCTCCAGACTCGTCGGGCCCTGGTTCTGGAAACATCCCCCCCACCCCGACCCTTCCGCACTCTCCACCAAAGACCCCAAAACTACCATCACCGACCGCTTCCCGCCACCCCTCGCTTTGTTTGCGATTCAGCGTGCCTCCGCCTCCTCTCCCCCCAGCCACCCCTTAGCCCTCCACCATGATTTCAAACAAAGTAATGGGAATCTCGAAATTGGCCCCAATCAGACAAACCCAATATATGCCATGGGCCAAAGAAAGAAATGGGAGCAGAGTCCAAGAAGCTGAAACAGGTCACCCATCCCTCCTCCCTTCCTACCCACAGTCCTCCCGAGGCCCGGAGGTGATGCTGGATTCTGCCATCCTTCCTGTCCCGCTCACGGGGGTGGCATTGGCGGGCCGGGCTGGACCCGCTGATGGGTGGTCCTCTAACTCGGCTCATCCAGTTGCATTTTAGGTCTTTGTAAAAAAAAAAAAAAATTCCAGCCTTTATTGCTTTTGTAATTCTGCTGAAAATTCTCATGGACCTTTTTGGAAATAAAAGGTATGATATTTTTCAAAGACTTTTGACTTCAGTATCTTAACGTCTGCTTTGTTTGCCCGCTCAACTCCTCTTGTACTCGCCGTGTGGAGACACTCAGTGGGGCGGTGGGTGAAGGGAGGGCCTGGAGATCAAGCCGATGGAGGCAGCCCCTCTGTGCAATTGTTACGTCCCGACCCAGGTCTATGGCCCCAAGAGCTAGAGGGCAGGGATCAATCAGTTAAGCAATCAGTGATATTTATTGAGCGCTTCCTGTGTGCAGAGCACTGTACTAATCTTGGGAGAGTACAATACAACCGAGTCGGTAAATGCGATCCCCTGCCCACAAGAAGCTTACGGTCTAGAGAGCCCATTGAGCACTCACTCTAATCAAACCGGAGCTCACCTCTGCCCTCGGCTGAATGGATGCCAAGGAAGCGAGAAGTCCCAGAATCGGGCAGTTGGTGAGGAAGCTGGTGGAAGGAATCGTGGAGTGAACAGCACCTTGAGAGGCTCGCCCGGTGTCTCCCACGGGACTCCTGGAGTAGGAGGATGTTCTTGGCAGTCCCAATGCTCTGGAGTTGGTACGTTGTCTTCTGTCGGGGCGGCCCCACCCACCAGCCGGGAAAATGCTCCCAGGCTTGAGCGTTGGGAGAAAAAGCAAGAGCAAAGAGCTCTCACTCCCTACCGCCCACGCCGACGATGAAGAGCGGCTCGCCTCTTGGGTTTTCGCTCCGTTTCGGACGGGTCTTGTTGCGGATCCTTGTAGGATTCTCTCTGTGGGATCCTGGCCCATTCACCTGGATCAGCCTTTCGGGGAGCATGGGGGACCAGCCTCTCAGGGGCAAGAGAGACCCCACACTGGAGTGGGCTCCCTGCCAACAACCAAGGGGAGCCGGGGGAGCGAGATCCAAACCAGGTATGTTCTTGAGCAGGGTCCTCCCTCTGGGGTAAGGGATTCAACAATTGAATCAGAACTCTCAAGCAAGCAGTGGTTCATGTTGACCACCTACTATGTGCAGCACACTGTCCTAAATGCAGAGGTATACACCTTTCTATTCAGCGAGCAATAGTACGGATTGAGCATCTGCTCTGTGCTGAGCACTGTACTACACACTTGGGAGAATACCATAGAATTAAGACATAGTTCCCTCTCTCTTGAGGATCTTGCACTCTAGCAGGGGAGAGAAGTACTAAATTACAGGTAAGGGGAAACAAGCAAGCAATTTTAAATAACATATATGCTTATATACGTATATATGTGTGTGTATAATATATATGTGTGTGTATATATCCCCTCTCAGGGTCGCACCTGGAAAGTTTCCAGTACTCCACCAGTCTCGACAACAGGAGGGAGAATCAAGCAGAGGCCTAACCATTCCATTCCTAGCTTGGCCAGTGGCTAGCGGGTGGAAGGTAATCTGCTACAAGGCAAAACTCACCCTTGCTGGGCAGAAGCAGCCTGGGAGAGGGTCGAGGGCAGAGACTCAAGTTGACTGCACGGAAGGAGGCAATGGTAAACCACTTCCGTATTTTTACTAAGAAAATTCTATGGATACACTACCAGAACGATTGCAAATGGAGGTGGGCCGCTCTGGGAGAGATGTGTCCATAGCATCGCTATGGGTTGGAGATGACTTGATGGCATAAGACAAGTGAGTGTGTGTGTGTGTGTGTGTGTGTGTGTGTGTGTGTACATCTGTGCTTTGGAGATATGGAGGATAAGGGATTCATTTATTCAGTCTTATTTATTGAGTACTTCAGACAAGTGAGAGAGAGAGAGATAGAGAGAGAGTGTATGTGTATATATATACGTATCTATGTGCTTTGGAGATATGGAGGATAAGGGATTCATTTATTCAATCAGATTTATTGAGTACTTACTATGTGCAAAGCACTGTACTAAGCACTTATGTGGATACCCAAGTGTTTAAGGGAAACAGAAGTGCTGAATCAATCAATCAGTGGTATAATAATGATAATATAATAATAATAGTAGTTTTGGTTAAGCACTTTCTATGTGCCAGGCACTGTACTGATCACTGGGGTGGATACAAGCAAATTGGGTTGGACGCAGTCCCTGTCCCACGTGGGACTCACAGTCTCAATCCCCTTTGTGCAAATGAGATAGAAGCAACGTGGCCCAGTGGAAAGTGTACGGGCTTCGGAGTCAGAGGTCATGGGTTCAAATCCCGGCTCCGCCACTTGTCAGCTGTGTGACTTCGGGCAAGTCACTTCACTTCTCTGGGCCTCAGTTATCTCATCTGTCAACTGGGGATTAAGCCTGTGAGCCCCATGTGGGACAACCTGATCACCATGTAAACTCCCCAGCGCTTAGAATAGTGCTTTGTGCATAGTAAGCGCTTAATAAATGCCATCATTATTATTATTATTATTATGAGATAACTGAGGCACAGAGAAGTAAACTGACTTGCCCAAGGTTACACAGCAGACAAGTGGTGGAGCTGGGATTAGAACCCATGACCTTCTGACTCCCAGTCCTGTGCTCTATCCTTCCACCATGCTGCTTCTCTTTATTGAGCTTTTACTGTGTGCAGAACACTTCACTAAGAGATTGGGAGAGTATAGAGTTGGTAAACATGTTCCCTGCCCGTAGGAGCTAGCAGTCTAGAGGATTTTACAGTCTAGAGGTGGTAGTAAGGGCTGAAGTGACAGTAGGGGTGGTAAAAGAGTGGAGAGACGAGAGATTAATCAACAAATACCTGTATATATGTATATATGTTTGTACATATTTATTACTCTATTTATTTTACTTGTACATATCTATTCTATTTATTTTATTTTGTTAGTATGTTTGGTTTTGTTCTCTGTCTCCCCCTTTTAGACTGTGAGCCCACTGTTGGGTAGGGACTGTCTCTATATGTTGCCAACTTGTACTTCCCAAGCGCTTAGTACAGTGCTCTGCACACAGTAAGTGCTCAATAAATATGATTGATGATGATGAACAAAGGCCTCCTAGAGGAAGTGGATTTCAGGCTTCCTAGAGGAAGTGGATTTCAGCAAGGCTTTGAAGATGGGGAGAGCAGGGGCACACTGGAAGGAGGGAGTTCCAGATGGGAAGGAGAGCATGAGCAAGACCGAGAAAAGATGGGCACAGTGAATTGTTTGGTTTGAGAGAATCCAAGTGGGGGAGCCGGAGTGGAATTGGCGAGGAGCGAGGATAAGTAGGCAGTAGAGAGCTGATTGAATTTCTTAAAGTGGTCAGGAGTTTCTGCTTGATGTGGAGAGGAACTGGCCAACATTAGAGGGTTTTTCTGTGGGGTTTTTTGGTTTTGTTTGGATTTTTTTATGGTATTTGTTAAGCACTTACTACTTGACAGGCACTGGGGTAGATACAAGACAATCCGGTTGGACACATTCCATGTCCCACATGGGGTCCACAGTCTTAAGCCCCATTTTACAGATGAGGTAACTAAGGCACAGAGAAGTTAAGTGACTTTCCCATGGTCATACAGCAGACAAGTGGAGGAGCTGGGATTACAACCCAGGTCTTCAGACTCCCAAGCCCATGGTCTTTTCACTAGGCCAAACTGTTTTGCCTTGTGAGAAGTTCAGAGACGTTAGTACTTACTGTGTGCAGAGCACTGTGCTAAGTGCTTGGGAAAATACAATACAATGGAGTGGGTAGACAGGATCCCTGCCCACAAGGGGTTTAAGATTAGAGCGGGAGGTAGGAATCAAATCAAATGTTAGAGATGGAGATTCATATATGTGCTGTAAGGACTCGGGATGGAGTGAATATCAAAGTGCTCACCAAGTGCAGAGGCAACACAGACAGGAGGGTGAATCGGGGAATTTGGGGGTAAATCAGGGAAGGCCTCCTGGAAGAGACACAGTCCCGGTTAGGGCTTCCTTCAGGCTGTAGGCTCATCCTCTAGACTATAAGATCCTCGTGGGCAGGGAATGTTTCTGTTTATTGATACATCATACTCTCCCAAGCGCTTGGTACAGTGCTCTGCTCACAGTAAGCACTCAGTAAATACGTCTGACTGAAGGTATGAAGAGCTGTGATGCCCTCCAATACGAAGGGGGAGGGAGCTTCTAGACTGTGAGCCCGTTGTTGGGTAGGGACCGTCTCTATATGTTGCCGACTTGTACTTCCCAAGCGCTTAGTACAGTGCTCTGCACACAGTAAGCACTCAATAAATACCATTGAATGAATGAATGAATGAACTCCAGGCCAGACGGAGGAGGCAGGCACAGGGTCTGCCCCAAGAAACATGAGACTGAGGCCCAGTGAGTCTGTTTTTCCAGGTACAGTACCAGAATAGATTATTGTTACAACTGTGCCAGGGAAAGTCCTCATTTCTTTACCACTTTTGTCTTTTGATTCCATTTTCCATTCTCCGTTCATTTTGCAGCCTATTTGCAGGTTTTCTAGAATTTAGCCTCTGCTGACACCCAAAGGCAATTCCTAATATCTCAGTTGTGCTCAAAAAGGGCTGGTGGGATATCCAGTCAATCAATATAATTTATTGAGCGCATACTGTGTGCTAAACTACTGTATTAAGTGCTTGGGAGAATGCAGCACTACCGAATTGGTTAACACGTTCCCTGATCAGAAGAAGCTTACAGTCTAGAGGGGGAGACAGGCATGAATATAAATGAATAAATTCTGACTATGTACATAATAATAATAATAATGGCATTTGCTAAGCGCTTACTGTGTGCAAAGCACTGTTCTAAGCGTTGGGGAGGATACAAGGTGATCAGGTTGTCCCACGTGGGGCTAACAGTCTTAATCCCCATTTTACAGATGAGGTAACTGAGGCCCAGAGAAGTTAAGTGACTTGCCCAACATCACACAGCTGACAACTGGCGGAGCTGGGATTTGAACCCATGATCTCTGACACCCAAGCCTGTGCTCTTTCCACTGAGCCACGCTGCTTCTCTGCTACATTCATTTCATTCGATTCATTCATTCAATCGTATTTATTGAGCACTTACTGTGTGCAGAGCACTGTACTAAGCGCTTGGGAAGTACAAGTTGGCAACATATAGAGATGGTCCCTACCCAACAGTGAGCTCACAGTCTAGAAGACCTAAGTCTGCATAAGTGCTACATAAGTGCTGTGGGGCTGGGGGAGGATGGAAATCCATGTGCCGAGGGGAAATCCATGAGCTGAGGATGAAACGACAGGGAGAGAGGCTACAGGAAATGAGGGCTTAATTGGGGAAGGTCTTCTAGAGGAGATGTGCCTTCAATAAGGCTTTGAAGGTGGGGATACTGATGGTCTGTGGAATATGAAGGGAGAGAAATTTCCAAGGTATAAGCCTTGAGAGAGATGAAATCGAGATACTGTGAGTAGGTTGGCAGAGAAGGGAGCATATTGGGGATATCAGTGAGATAAGATAAGGGTGGGGGGACAAAGTGATTGAGTGTTTTAAAGCAGTTGGTAAGGAATTTTTTGTTTGTTTTGTCTAACGATATTTGTTAAACACTATGTGCTAGGAATTGTATTAACTGCAATGTAGCTACAAGAAAATCAGGTTGGACAAAATCAGGTTGGACACAGTCCATGTCCCACATGGGGTGCACAGTCTTGAAGTCCATTTCACAGATGAAGTAACTGAGGCACAGAGAAGTTAAGTGACTTGCTGAAGTTCATATAGCAGAAAGGTTGTGGAGCTGGGATTAAAATCCAGACCCTCAGGCCTGTGCTCTTTCCACTAAACCTTGCCGCTTCTCTCTTTATAAGAAGATAGATGGGCAACCACTGGAGGTTCTTGAGAAGTGTGGTATCATGGATGAATTTTGTTTTAGAAAAATGATCTGAGTAGCAGAGTGAAGTATGGACTGGAGTGGGAAGAGACAGAAGCTATCAAGGAGGCTCATACAATAGTCAAGGCGGGATAGGATAAGCACTTGGATAAATGTGATAGCACTTTGGATGGAGAGGAAAGGGTGAAATTTAGTGATGTTGTGAAGGTTGAGATGCCAGGATTTCATTTTTGAATATGTGGGTTGAATGAGAGAGATGAGTCAAGGATATTGCCACGGTTATGGGCATGTGTGACAGGGAGGACGGTGGTGCTGTCTACAGTGATAGGAAAGTCATGGGGAGGACAGGGTTGGGGTGGGAAAATGAGTTCAGTTTTGAACATTTTATATTTGAGGTGCAGGCAGGACAACCAAGTAGAGATGTCCTGAAGGCAGGAGGAAATGCAAGACTGCAGAGAGGGAGAGAGATCAGCGTTGGAGATTTGGGAGGAAATGAGTTCTTCAAGGGAATGGGGATTCAGGACCTTGAGGGACTCTCAAAATTAGGGAGAAGGAGGCAGAGGAGGAGCCTACAAAAGAAACTGAGAATAAGTGGCCAGAGAGATAATAATAATAATAATAATAATAATAATGGTATTTGTTAAGCATTTACTATGTGCAAAGCACTGTTCTAAGCACTGGAGTAGATACAAGGTGATCAGGTTGTCCCACGTGGGGCTCACAGTCTTAATCCTCATTTTACAGATGGGTAACTGAGGCCCAGAGAAGTTATGTGATTTGCCCAAAGTCACACAGCTGACAAGTGATGGAGCTGGGACTAGAACCTGTGACCTCTGACTCCCAAGCCCGGACTCTTTCCACTGAGCCACGCTGAGATAGGAGGAAAGCCAGGAGAGGACAATGACAGTGAAGCCAAGGTTAGAAGAGGGTGGTCCATAGTGTCAAAGATAGTTAGCTGAGCAGTCAAGGAGAATTAGGATGGCGAAGTGTCCATTGAATTTGGCAAGTAGGAGGTCATTGGTGACCTTAGAGAGTGCAGTTTCTGAGGAGTGAAGGGGGTGGAAGCCAGATTGGAGTGGGTCAAAAAGAGAATTGGAGGAGAGGAAATGAAGATAACAAGTGTAGACAACTCTGTCAAGGAATTTGGAGAGGAATGGTAGGAAGGCAATGGGGCAAAAACTAGAGGGAGCTTAGGGTAAAAGGAGGGGTTTCTTTTAGGATGGGGCGGCAGGAACATGCATATCAATGGTACTCAGATAAACTGAATCCTGATAAGGATGCCATTTTTAAGAATTCCACCTGAATCTAGTGATGCAAGAGAGGTGAGGTTAAAAAGTCTAAACCGACTCACTGGAAGGACGAGACAGGGAATCAATTTAGAAACCTAAGTACTGGAGGGTCAGAAAGTGAAGTATTTTAAGTAGAGAGCTACCACTAATGCTCTTCCTTTATATATGCCCCCTCAGGAGCCTCATCTGCTGACATGATTCAGCAACCACCTCTGAAGATGCTTCTCCAATCCATCTTTCCAGGCCCAACCTTCCATTTCTTCTAGACTGTGAGTCCACTGTTGGGTAGGGACCATCTCTATATGTTGCCAACTTGTACTTCCCGAGCACTTAGTACAGTGCTCTGCACACAGTAAGCACTCAATAAATACAAGTGAATGAATGAATTTCCTCTGCAATCCTGCATTTCTTCTTGTCTTTGGAATGTTTTCATTCATTCAATTGTATTTATTGAGTGCTTACTGTGAGCAGAGCACTGTACTAAGCGCTTGGAAAGTACAAGTCGGCAACATATAGAGAAGGTCCCTACCCAACAATGGGCTCACAGTCTAGAAGGGGGATACAGACAACAAAACAAAACATGTAGACAGGTGAATAATAATGGCATTTGTTAAGAGCTTACTATGTGCCAAGCACTGTTCTAAGCACTGGGGGAATACAAGGTAATCAGGTTATTCCACATGGGGCTCACAGTCTTAATCCCCATTTTACAGATGAGGTAACTGAGGCACAGAGAAGTTAAGTGACTTGCCCAAAGTCACACAACAGTGCTTTGCACATAGTAAGCACTTAACTTACTATGCCCTACTGAAAGCTCACCTCCTCCAGGAGGCCTTCCCAGACTGAGCCCCCTCCTTCCTCTCCCCCTCCACCCCCCCGCCTACATCCTTCCCCTTCCCACAGCACCTGTATATATGTATATATGTTTGTATGTATTTATTACTCGATTTATTTATTTTATTTGTACATATCTATTCTATTTATTTTATTTTGTTATGTTTGGTTTTGTTCTCTGTCTTCCCCTTCTAGACTGTGAGCCCACTGTTGGGTAGGGACTGTCTCTATATGTTGCCAACTTGTACTTCCCAAGCGCTTAGTACAGTGCTCTGCACACAGTAAGTGCTCAATAAATACGATTGAATGAATTAATTAACAAATGCCATCATTATTATTATTATTAAGTGGCAGAGCTGGGATTAGAACCCATGACCTCTGACTCCCAAGCCCGGGCTCTTTCCACTGAGCCATGCTGCTTCTCTCATTTCCAAGTGGAGATCCTGCTGCTCCCTTAAATCCCATCCATTTAAAGAGTAACTCCTCAACTTACCATCCCTCCACTTAGCTTGGCCTCTACATTCAGCACCATCCACTTCCCTGGCTTCGAAGCCCACGATTCTGTTATTATCCTTGATTCCTGCCTCTCCTTCTGGCTCTGCTCACTCCCTTTCTGCCTCCATCCTAGTATGGGGGCTGATACCAGCCCAGCTAGATTTCTGGATCAGCCTCTTCCTCGGTTTCCCTACCTCTCTCTTACAGAACTTATGTAGATACCTGTAATTTATTTATTTATATTAATGCCTGCCCCCCCCAGACTGCAAGCTCGTTGTGGGCAGGGAACGTGTCTTCTAACTCTGTTACATTGTGCTCTCCCAAGCATGTAGTATGGTGCTCTGCACACAGTAAGCAGTCAATAAATATGTTTGATCGATTGACTAATTAACCTCTGCTCCAGTCCATACTTCACTGTGCTGATTTAGATCAGCATACACCTCAAAACCTTCCCTGGTTCCCCATTTCTCTCCCCATCAAGCAGAATTTCCTGACCATTAACTTTAAGACGCTCCATCACCTTGCTCGGCTTGTTCCTTGCAAGCTCATCTCCTCCCTATGTATTTTGCTGACTATCCCATCTCAGATCTCTTCTTCTTTCTCTTTCCTCTGCTGTGAACTTCAAATCCTCCCCTCCTTTGAAGGACTTGAATTGTCCCCAACTTCAAAGTCCTTCTGAAATCCCACCTTCTCCAAGACGCGTGTCGTCTCCCTAGATCATAGCATACCAATGAGCACTCAACACGTTCCCATCACCTCAGCACTTACAAAAATGTCATAGCACTTTCCTCCGTATCACCTATTTATACGGCTAAATTTTCAGTCTCCTTGTTTCTCCAATTCGTAAATTATGTTTTATCTATCACCCCACTGTATTGTAAGTTCCTCAAGGGCAGGAGGGATCTGAGGCTTCTACCTCTATTCGTTCCCAAGTGCTTAGTACAGAGCTTGGCACACAGTAGGTGCTCAATAAATTCTACTGATTAATAGAACACCTAAAATATTCTTCTAACTACTTTTCCATTCAAATACAGATTGGTTACAGGACTGGACAGCATTTTTGTTTTTTAACTGTGGTATTTGTTAAGCACTTACTATGAGAAGATTGTGTTAATTGTATATTTTTCTTCATATTTTTCTGGAGATGTTCGTAACTCTGCAAAAGCAAAAAGGTAATTTAATTAGCACTTCATCAGTCACTACACATTAGTGATTTCACTTCATTATAAATATATCCCAAAAGGTAGTAGTAATAATAATAATAATAATAATAATAATAATAATGGTATTTGTTAAGTGCTTACTATGTGCAAAGCACTGTTTTAAGTGCTGGGGAGGTTACAAGGTGATCAGGTTGTCCCTGGGGGGTGCTCACAGTTTTAATCCCCATTTTACAGATGAGTAACTGAGGCACAGAGAAGTTAAAAGACTTTCCCAAAGTCACACAGCTGACAGTTGGCAGAGCTGGGATTTGAGCCAGATCTGACTCCAAAGCCCAGGCTCTTTCCACTGAGCCATGCTGCTTCTCTACATAATTAGTACATAATTGAACAACATTATTAGTCTTAAAAAGAATCTGTATTAGTTATGGAGGGAGTTTTAAGGTGTAAGAAAGCAATTTTCAGCCACAGCTCATACAAGAGGGGTGACTATAAAATTGTAACAGAGTGAACTGAAGCATCTCAAATTTTGAGGGTGGGGGTCTATCATGGAATTCTTTGGGATCAAAGATCCTGTAACTTGCCCCTCTTCTTGGCCTGCCATGAGGTCCTTGGGCAGTGTGAGCCTAGGCAAAAAGTCAGTGATAGGGGAGGTCACCACCAAAATCCCACCCACAGTTGGGTTAACTAGATGGATGGGCATATGTGATGGCCTCTGCCTCAGCAGAGAAGCAGCATGGCATAGTGGACAGAGCCCGGGCTTGGGAGTCAGAGGTCGTGGGTTCTAATCCCAGCTCCACCACTGACCAGCTGTGTGACTTTGGGCAGGTTACTTGACTTCTCAGTGCCTCAGTTACCTCATCTGTAAAGTGGGGATTAAGGTTGTGAGCCCCACGTGGGACAACTTAATTACTTTGTATCTACCCCAGTGCTTAGAATAGTGCTCAGCCCGTAGTAAGCGCTTAACGAATTCCATCATTATTATTATGTGCTTTTTCACTCACCACGAAAACCATAGTGATCAATCAATCGCTCAATTGATCATATTTATTGAGCTCTTACTGTGTACAGGACACTGTACTAAGAGTTTGGGATACATTTGATATTCACTCCAGCCCCCAGCATTTACATATTATAGCTTTAAATTATATATTATAAAGTACTTATTAATATTAATGTCAGTCTCCTCCTCTAGACTGTATGCCCGTTATGGGCAGGGAGCGTGTCTGATAATTCTGCTGTACTGTACTCGCCCAAGCCCCGTAGTTGTGGACAGACACAGAGAAGAGAGCTCCTGTCCAAATTTTGCCCAGTACAACTCTAATGAACAAATTCAGAATGACCCCCATAAGGATTAATTCACCATAATTTTGTACAGTCCAGGGATACTCACATAATGCAATGCACTTGGGATATTCTATTTTTCCATCCAAGCATTTCACTTTGAATGGAGAAGACATGGAGTCTCTCGTATAGCCTCCTTTACATACAAATTCAAAAAAACTTGAATAAACTGTATAAATGGAAAATATCTTCTGGAAAAGTGTCGGTGACCTCCTTAAATTATTCATCGCCATTTTTGTTGAATTGAGCACACATTTCTCTGGAAAAAAAAATTGGATTTACCATTTGATAGTTCATCCCGAATATTGCCACCACACTGTTCAGAGTTAACTGAGGCAGATATAAGGCTTGAAAGTTTCTAAAACAGAAAATCTAAGGCAAATCATGTAGAAAACTACTTTTTGCTTTAGCTGATGTTTTCAGAAAATTTTGCCATGTAGAAATGAACGCTCTAAATTAAATCATGTTCATTCATTCATTCAATTGTATTTATTGAGTGCTCACTGTGTGCAGAGCACTGTACTAAGCGCTTGGGAAGTACAAGTTGGCAACATATAGAGAGGGTCCCTGCCCAACAACGGGCTCACAGTCTAGCAGTGGGAGAATGCTAAACTTGCACTGAAAGTTTGATTTAGAAATGTGCCTTCAATTTCCTCTGTTCTTCCCAACTCAAGGTTTTTACTGACTTTGTCTCCAAGTTCTTCTGCTCCTCCAATAGGAACAATAATAACAGTGGAGGTATTTGTTAAACACTTACTATTTGACAAACACTGTATTAGAGAAGCAGCGTGGCTCAGTGGAAAGAGGTCACGGGCTCTGCAACATGATGATGATGATGGTATTTGTTAAGTGCTTACTATGTGCAAAGCACTGTTCTAAGTGCTGGGAAGGTTACAAGGTGATCAGGTTGTCCCATGGGGGGCTCACAGTTTTAATCCCCATTTTACAGATGAGGTAACTGAGGCACAGAGAAGTTAAGTGACTTGCCCAAAGTCCCACAGCTGACAGTTGGCGGAGCTGGGATTTGAACCCGTGACCTCTGACTCCAAAGCCCGGGCTCTTTCCACTGAGCCACACTGCTTCTCTGCCACATGTCTGGTGTGTGACCTTGGGCAAATCACTTAGCTTCTCTGTGCCTCAGTTACCTCATCTGTAAAATGGGGATTAAGACTGTGAGCCCCACATGGGACAACCTGATCACCTTGTATCCCCCCCCCCCCCCAGTGCTTAGAACAGTGCTTTGTACATAGTAAGCACTTAACAAATGCCATCATTATTATTATTATTACGAAGCACTGGGGTAGATCAAAGATAAGGGAGTGGGACACAGTCTCTGTCCCACATGGGGCTCACAGCCTAAGGGGGAGGAAGAAGAGGTATTTTATCCCAATTTTACAGGTAAGGAAACTTAAGGCACAGACAAGTTAAATTCATTCAATTGTATTTATTGAGCGCTTACTGTGTGCAGAGCACTGTACTAAGCGCTTAAATGGTGAGGTCACACAGCAGGCAAGTGGCAGAGCCCAGATTTGAGATCAGGTTCCCTGATTCCCAGAGCCATGCTCCTTCTACTAGGCTACATTGTTTCATGATGGATGTAATTGATGAGAAACGCTGGGCACAGACACAAAGGTTTCTGACATCCACCCAATAGTCTTCCTGTTAGTAACCTTCCAGCACCCCCCTATGTGAAAGACTAGGTGGACAAATGAAATACATACCTAAGCACTTAGGATAAATAATCTGGTCCCTTTTGCACTGGATCATATCATTCGATTGGGAGTCAAGTATGTAACCTGAGTTACATTTGATTCTGAAGGAGTCACCAATTTTTACGTATCGAGGTACATGTGATCCAGTCGCTATTGACATGTTCCAGTTTGCCAAGAGTTCCTCCGTGAAAAAACAAGGCCCTGAAAACAAAATCCAGTGTTTAATTGCTTTATCCTTCTAGGGTGGTACTGGTTACATGTTATGATAGTCTACACTGTAGTCTTAGGAAGTCCAAATTTAAGGATCTGTGTCTAAGGATGCAAGCTTTCCTGTGTTAAAAAAGCATGGCCATGAAAACGGAAATCAGTGTTTAATTATTTTATGATTTTAGGGTGGCATGCTACATGTTATGGAAGTTTGCACTGCAGTTTAAAGAAGCCTGAACTTAAGAATCTTTGATTTATTCTTGAAAGATAGTTCTTTCCAACTTTATACAGCCTTGTTAGAAGGCCAGAGCCCACAGCTTCCTATTGTCTTTCATTTCCAGACAATAACTCTAGACTGAACGCCCCTTGTGGGGCATGGTGCTCATAGTCCAAGGAAGATCTCCCCACTCCTCCTAAAATCCACCACCTCTACCAGGGCCTCTGAACCCATCCCTTAGCATCTTTGTCAAAACATTCTCCCCCTCTCATCTTCCCACCTTAACCACCATGTTCAACTGTTCATTCTCCAAAGATGGGAATCCCCACTGCTTTCAAAGATGCTCATGTATCCCCTATCCAAAAAAAAATCCTTCCCTTGACTCCACGCTTTCCAGTTACCACCCCATCTCCCACCTGCCTTTACTCTCCAAACTCTTTGAACTAGTTGTTTATACCCACTCCTCTCCTCCAATTCACTCCTTGACCCCTTCCAATCTGTTTTCCACCCCCTTCACTCCACAGAAACCACCCTTTTAAAGGTTACCAGTGACCTTCTTCTTGCCAAATCCAAAGGCCTCTACTCCATCCTAATCCTGTTCAATCTCCCAGCTATGTTCAAGACAGTCAACTACCCCTTTCTCCAGGAAACATTTTCCAACCTTGGCTTCATTGACACTGTCCTCTCCTGGTTCTCCTCCCGTCTCTCTGGCCATACGTTCTATCAATCAATCAATCATATTTATTGAGTGCTTACTGTGTGCAGAGCACTGTACTAAGTGCTTGGGAGAGTACAATATATTTTCGGTTTCTTTCATGGGCTCCTCCTTTGCCTCCCACTCCCTAACTGTTAGAATCCCTCAAGGTTAAATTCTGGGTCCCCTTTTATTCTCCATCTACACCCAGTCCCTAGGAGAACTCATTCTAATAATAATAATTATGGTATTTGTTAAGCACTTACTATGTGCCAGGCACTGTTCTAAGTGCTGGGGTAGATACAAGATAATAGGGTTGGACACATGGGGCTCACAGTCTTTCATTCATTCATTCAATCATATTTATTGAGCGCTTACTGTGTGCAGAGCACTGTATTAAGCGCTTGGGAAGTACAAGTTGGCAACATATAGAGACGGTCCCTACCCAACAATGGGCTCACAGTCTAGAAGACTGTGGCTGTCTTAATCTCCATTTTACATATGAGGGCACGGAGACACAGAGAAGTGAAGTGACTTGCCCAAGGTCACACCGCAGACAAGTGGCGGAGTCAGGATTAGAACTCATGACCTTCTGACTCCCAGGCCCGGAGTATATCCACTAGGCCATACTTGTCTCCCATGGCTTCAACTACCATCTTTATTCAAATTATTCCCCAATATTCATCCCCAGCCCTGATCTCTCTCCTTCTTTGTAGCCAACACTTCAAACTCTCAAACTTAGCATTTCCATAACAGAACTCTTCATCTTCCCACCCAAACCTGTTATCAACCTTACTTTCCCGTCACTATAGGCAGCACCACAATCCTCCCTGTCTGACAAGCCCATAAACTTGGCATTATCCTTGACTCATCTCTCTCATTCAACCCACATATTAAATCTGTCACCAAATCCTGCCCGTTCAATCTTCACAACATCACTAAGATCTACCCTTTCCTCTCCATTCCGACTGCTACCACATGAATTCAAGCACTTATCCTATCCTGCCTTGATTACTACTTCAGCCTCCTTGCTGACCTCCCTGCCTCCTATCTCTCCCCACTCTAGTCCATATTGCTGCCTGGGTCATTTTTCTACAAAAACATTCAGTTTATGTTTCCCCACTCCACAAGAACCTCCAGTAGTTGCCCATTCACCTCTTTACCATTCATTCATTCATTCAATCATATTTATTGAGCGCTTACTGTGTGCAGAGCAGTGTACTAAGTGCTTGGGAAGTACAAGTCGGCAACAAACAGAAACTCTTTGCCACTGGCTTTAAAGCACTCAAACACCTTGCCCCCTCCTTACCTTACCTCTCTGATTTCCTATTACAACCCAGCCCACACACTTTGATCCACTATGAGATAATCTGCCCACCAGAATATATGAAGAAGCAGATCCTTTTCCCCTACTATCTCTTTCAGCTCCAGATTTCCTCTCCTGACAACTCCCTGAAAAACTAGAAGCCATATTAGAACAGTGCTTGGCACATAGTAAGCGCTTAACACATGCCATCATTATTATATTGGAGATGGAGGCATGGAGGGGGCCTAAAAATGAAATTGAGATGGAAAGAGCATGTACAGAACTAAAATGTGAGCGTACAGATGGGAAAAGGCAAAAATGCTCACATAGACATCTTCCTTCACAGACCCCACTAAGTCAGGAGCTTCTTGGAGGGGACTTAATATCCCTGTTGTGATACTACACACCAGTGTTTGATGGAATTCCTTCCCAGATAAATTAGTTTCCTTACTTAAACACTTGGGCGCTGCTGTCCATTGACCATCAGAACAGAAAGACTTGTTTCGACCATCCAGCGTATATAAATTCTGGCATCTGTATTCTACAAAGGCTCCAGGTGGGTACACCGCTTTATTTAAAGAAACAATATCTCCATTTGGAATGCCGGGAGCAGTACTACAATTCTTTCCACTTGCTAAATAAGATCAAACAAAATTAATGTTTTATGACATTTTATCTAGATGCTAGGAGAATCAACACAGTAAAAAAGAAATTGCTTTCCGAAAGTTTCCCGAGGAATACGACATTTTTAACTCATTTGCCAGAGTCCAGTAAGCCCAGAAGAGTTCCTCCCAATAATATAATTTTTCTGGGCATTTTTGCCCATTTAGAATTTTCCAAAGCCTGCAGTAGGTCAATGGGAATCCTCTTCCACCATTCCCACAGGCCAGACTGTGAAAAATGTGTAAGCTCGTTGTAGGTAAGGAATGTGTTTACCCACTCTCACCTCTCAACTGTAAGCTTGTCTTTAGATTGTAAAGTTGTGAGCAGGGAACGTGTCTATCAATTCTTATATTGTTCCCAAGCGTTTAGTACAGTGCTCTGCACACAAGTGCTCAATAAATATGATTGTTGTATTATACTCTCCCAAGTGCTTAGTACAGTGCTCTGCACACAGTAAGTGCACTCAATAAATACCACTGATGATGATGCTAGTAAAATGGTGATCGATGTTTGCCTTTTTCCAATTGAAAGTTTGTTCCAAGCAATCCACAAACAACAGAGACTCCTACTCTTTAAGATGAGAGCCAATCTTTACAGGACACCAAGTGTTTACACACCACCCTGCAGGGGGAAGACCAATATGGAAACAATTTCAACAATGAGGAGGCACTGCAAAGCACAGTATGTGCAGTTCAGTGTGTCGACACCCCTGTTAATTGGTAAGAATGTTTCTAAAGGTGGGGAGGTAGTTCTTCTCTTCCATTTGCACACAGGAAGGGACTGCTCAAGCCATGGGACTGTGTCCCTGTGCCACTACTGTCTCTAATGTCATCCCAGGAACTCATGCTCTGCCTTTTCTCCCCAGATGAAACACTTGAGGTTTGGGGAGACCACAATAATAATAATGTTGGCATTTTCTAAGCTTTTACTATGTGCCAAGCACTGTTCTAAGCACTGAGATAGATACAAGGTGATCAGGCTGTCCCACGTGGGGCTCACAGTCTTCATCCCCATTTTACAGATGAGGTAGCTGAGGCACAGAGAAGTTAAGTGACTTGCCCAAGGTCACAAAGCAGATAAGTGGCAGAGTCAGGATTAGAACCTATAACCTCTGACTCCCAAGCCAGGGCTCTTTCTATTAAGCCACACTGCTTCTCCAGGTGGCTCCAGAGAGGGAATATGCCAACTCAGTTTCTATTTTCAGCCACTTCTTGTTAGTAGTTAAGGAGAAATCCAAACTAACCCAGTAATACCAAACTTCAAAGAAAATCTCCTACTTCCTCTGCGGTTTTCTTTCCCTAGACGCTCTTCAAAAAGAAAATGAAAAATCACACTTACCGAGGACACATAATGGGAAATCCATGGTTCCATTAACACACTTTCTGACTGAAGGTTGTGTCAGGGTGTAATTTTGTTCGCATCTGAATTCCAGGTTTCCACCATGAGGAATTGCTAGAGGGAGACTTTGGTTATTGATTAAAAGTAGTCTTCCAACATTCAGGTCTTGCTCTGTGATTCGACATGAGACTGGAGAAAAAGTTTATTCTTACACATCGATTCAAAATGATAAATTTAGAAATTATATAGCAACTGTTTTAAGCACTGGGGTAGATTCAAGGTAATCAGGTTGCCCCACGTGGGGCTCACAGTTTTGATTCCCATTTTATAGATGAAGTAACTGAGGCACAGAGAAGTTAAGGGGTTTTCCCAAGGTCACACAGCAGACAAGTGGCAGAGCTGGGATTAGAACCCATGTCTTCTGACTCCCAAGCCCATGCTCTTTCCACTAAGCCACACATTGATCGTCTACTATGACCCAGTCCGCATATTTCACTCCTCTAGAGTCTGCGTGCTCCTTGGGCCTAAATTCATTCATTCATTCAATTGCATTTATTGAGCGCTTACTGTGTGTAAAGCACTGTACTAAGCACTTGGGAGAGTACAATATAACAATAAGTAGACACATTCCCTGCCCACAAGAAGCTCACAGTCCAGACGGGGAGATAGACATTAATATAAATGAATAAATAAATAAATCTAATCTATCCCACCACCAACCCTTTTCCTCTCTCTGGCCTTGAATTCCCTCCTCCTCCATATATGCGAGACCAACACTCTCCCCATCTTCAAAACCGTATTAAGGTCACAGCTTCTCTAAGAGGGCTGCCCCAATTAAGTCCTCTGTTCCCCTACCCCTCTTCCTTCTGCTTCATCGATACACTTGGAACTGTGCCCTTTGGGCAGCTGATATTCATCCCACCACTCATGTAAATTATTTATATTCATATGTGTCTCCCCCTCTAGACTGTAAGCTCATTGTGGGCAGGGAATGTGTCTACCAATACATACTGCACTCCTCTTGGTGTTTAGTACTGGGCTCTGCACAGAGTAAGTACTCAGTAAATGCCATTGATTGATAAAGCAGCTTTGCTAGCCTGGGTGGACCAGGCTACTGAGGTGGTAAGGAGATTTCTCAGTTTCTGCATGAAACTGCAACTCTGTTCAGACAAAGCCCCTTTGGCACAGTATGCAACAGGTAACTTTTGTTTGTCACACTTGTTCTGGGGAAACAATTCTACATTCCACATTCCACCGGCTGAAAGACACAAGTGAGAGGATGTAGTACAGGACAGGGAGTAATAGGTCCACACCTCAGTGACCGATGCCACCTGCTTTGTTCCCACGCACCAGAGTTTCCCTTCAGCTGTTTCCCAACTTCCCTCTCAGCCCCTATGTCAGGAGACTATGTCCAGCAATGATTGCCCTCAGGTGGAATTATCCATAGAGAGATGGCTCTCTTCATCTGGCAGGTGGCCATGTGTCACTTCATGCTTTAAATAGGTCCCCAAAAGTATGTACACCACATGTTGATAAGCCGTGGCCCTTAATAGTCAGATCCCAGACTGTACAAACATAAAATTCTGCTTCCAGATGTGGCTGGGCAGATACAACCCTTTGCCTGGACTGACATTTCCAGAGATCACTTAAAGTTAGTCTCAAATTCTGCTCAGTTGATTAGTCTACCTTGGAAGGTATTATAGATCATGAGCTTCTTGAGGGCAGAAACAGCCCCTACTTTACTGCACTCCCAAGCTTCCCTCACAGTAAGTTCTCAGAGGTAAATACCATTGATTAACTGTATTCCCATAACAGTGGTGAGATCCACGTTTGCAGCGCAAATTGATATACATGGTTAGTCAAATCCCTAAGGAAGCTTGGATCCAGAGGCAAGAATGGAAGACTTTTCCCCTTGGAGCGTGGGGATGGAGATCCTATGTACAGGGGATGCAGGAGGGGAGCTTTCCGGATGAATCACCAAAGCCCCAGACTCTCCTAAGGACACTTACCTGATGTAGCACATTTGGGATACTGCATTTTTCCTTTTAAACACCGGACTTGGAAAGGCGGCGAATTGGGATCCGCTGTGTAGCCGCTTCTACATACGAAATCAAGAACATTTAAATGACTAAATGCATGCCTGACGGAAGTGGCCCAGAATAACTGTACGTTGTTTTCTTCCATTTGTTTTGCTGACAATTCGCACAGTTCTGTAAAAATAAAATTAAGAATTCAAAAGAATTCAAAATCCCAAAGAGTTTTAACAAATGATTAGAAAGTTATATAGACTGAAAAGCAGATGGGTTAGTGGATAGAGCATTCATTCATTCATTCAATCATATTTATTGAGCGCTTACTGTGTGCAGAGCACTGTACTAAGCGTTTGGGAAGTACAAGTTGGCAACATGGGCCTGGGAGTCAGAAGGTGGTGGGTTCTAATCCTGGTCCTGCCACTCATTTTCTGTGTGACCTTAGGGAAGTCACTTCACTTCTCTGTGCCTCAGTTACCTCATCTGTAAAATGGGGAGTGAGACTGTGAGCCTCACATAGAGCAGGGACTGTGCCCAACCTGATTTCTTTTTATCCACCCCAGTGCTTAGTACAATGCCTGGCACCTAGAAAGCACTTAACAAATACCATAATTATTATAAACTTAGAGAATAAAAAGGAAATAATTCTATTTATCGATTTTGATGCTATTGACACCCATCGAATTGTTTAGTTTTGTTGTCTGTCTCCCCCCTTCTAGACTGTGAGCCCGTTGTTGGGAAGGGATTGTCTCTATCTTACCGAATTGTACTTTTCAAGTGCTTAGTAAAGTGCTCTGCACACGGTAAGTGCTCAATAAATACGATTGAATGAATTAATGAAAAGATGAAGGTCAGGAGGATATTTGGGGGAGATTGATGAATAGATCAAAATAATTGCAAATGCTGATTATCATCTAGAATCATGTCTTAGGTTTATTTAATGACGTGAGAACAGGATGTATTATTGTTCTCTCACAAGAGCTTAGTTCAGTGCTCAAAAAATATTCTTGTTTATCAAGCAATGGTATTTTTGACCACTTACTGTGTACAGAACACTGTACTAAGTGCTTAGGAGAGTACAAAAGAGTTAGTAGACACATTCCCTATCCACAAGGAACATACAGTCTAGAGGAGGCATGTACATCTTTATAACATGTGAGGTGTCTGTTAGAGAAGTAAGCGGTGTATTGGAAACAGCACAGGACTGGGAGTCAGAGGACCTGGATTCAAATCCTGGCTCCACCACTTGTCTGCTGTGTGACCTTGGGCATGTCACCTAACTTCTCTGTGCCTCCATTTTGTCACCTGCAAAACAGGGATTTTTTCCTGCTCTCCTTCCCACTTAGACTGTGAGCCCATGTGAGACAAGGACTGTGTCCATTCTAATTGTATGATATCTATCCCATGGATTAGTCCAGTGATGGTCACATAGGAAGCACTGAATGAATACCACAGTTTAATGAACATGTGAGCTAGGAAGGGGCAACTAGTGACCTCTTCGTACATTTAGAAAAACTGGGGCAATAATAATAATGACATTTATTAAGCACTTACTATGTGCAAACCACTGTTCTAAACGTTGAGGAGGCTACAAGGTGATCAGGTTGTCCCACGGGGGGCTCACAAGCTTAATCCCCATTTTACAGATGAGGTAACTGAGGCACAGAGAAGTTAAGTGACTTGCCCAAAGTCACACAGCTGACAATTGGCAGAGCTGGGATTCGAACCCATGAACTTGAACTACAAAGCCCGTGCTCTTTCCACTGAGCCATGCTGCTTCCCCCAGATCAAGTATCTTGCCCACAGTCACACAGCAAATCCAGGCCGGGCTGGGACTAGAGCTCACATCTCACAAATCAAGTAATACAAGTCAGGACAGTACTCGGCCAGGGCTGCGGCTGAAGAAGACCTTCTGAAATCCCTGAAAAGTGACTATACTTCATTTGGAAGCATGTGATCCACAAGATCTGGGTTTTAAATCCTGCCTCTGCCCCTGGCCAAACTCCACACACCAGGCGCTCCAAGGCATAAGAGTGGCTCAAAACATCCCTAACTTGACCACGGGCTACACAGCCAGATCTTTCCTGAGACTGAGGCCAGGCTAAATCATTAACTTTGGATGCTTCAAGTACTGACAGACACAGCTAAACCCTTAGCGACTCTCTCACTTGTGGTGGGGTGAGCAGGAGGAGGCCAGAGAGCACTAGGTTATGGATAATTGGGAAGAAAAAGGGAGAGGGTCGGCAGCATGGCCTAGTGGAAAGCGCATGGGCCTAGGAATCAGAGGACCTGGGTTCTAACCTTGGCACTGCCACGTGTCTGCTGTGTGACCCTGGGCAAGTCACTTAACATCTCTGGGCCTTAGTTAATAATAATAATAATAATAATAATAATAATAATGGCATTTATTAAGCACTTATTATGTGCAAAGCACTGTTCTAAGCACTGGGGAAGTTACAAGTTGATCAAGTTGTCCCACGTGGGGCTCACAGTCTTCATCCTCATTTTACAGATGAGGTAACTGAGGCCCAGAGAAGTTAAGTGACTTGCCCAAAGTCACACAGCTGACAATTGGCAGAGCCGGGATTTGAACCCATGACATCTGACTCCAAAGCCTGTGCTCTTTTCACTGAGCCACGCTGCTTGTCTGGATCAAGTTCCCTCATGTCCAATGGGGACTCAATCCTACTCCCTCCTACTTAGACTGTAGACTCGAAACTCATTGTGGACAGGGACTGTGTCTGTTATTTGTTATATTGTACTCTCCCAAGAGCTTATTACAGTGCTCTGAACACAGCAAGCACTCAATAAATATGTTTGACTAACTGACTGACTGATTATGAGCCTCAAGGGACAGGGACAGTGTCCAACCTGATTAACTTGTATCTACCCCAGTGCTTAAAAGAGTATTTGGCATATAGTAAGCACTTATCAAGTACCATTATTATAATTATTATCATCATCATCATTCTCCAAGAACCAATCAGAGAAGAACCAAAAATCAACCTCTTCAACCGGGTGGAGTCCGATCAAAGAAGGGCTTCCGGGGACATCCACAGAACAATCAAACGAAATTTAGCAAATTGAGTATCCCTCAGCTGGCCTCAAACCAGCTCACCCCAGCCCCTCTGCCACTATTTCCCAAATTAGTATTAGAGCTGTTTACCAGCTCCGGCCTACCTGAAAGACAAAGGAAGTACCTACCGATGCATTTCGGATAAACAATTTGGTCTTTTTTGCATTGCACTGTAAAATTCCATTCAGATTCAAGGATATATCCTGATTTACATGTGATTTCAAAGGAAGCACCAACTTGTATGTATTGGGGTACATGTGACCCAGTTGCTGTCATCATGTTCCTGGTTGCCAAGTCTTCCTCCATGAAAAAACAAGGTCCTGAAAGCAGAATTCAATGTTTACTAGTTTTATCCTTCTAGAGAGGTACAAGTTACAGTTATGAAAGTCTTCTCTGTTAAAGTAAGTCTGAATTTAAGGATCAGTTTTTGAAAGAAAGATTCTTCATTCCAACTTTACACAGGTTTACTAGAGAAAAGGATAGAGAAAAAAATTCCCACTGTCATTTCTAGACAACAACTCAATTTTCTTGAGTACCTTCTAAGTAGCCTCTTTTCCAAAATAATAGGGCTCAAAGCTAGAGCCAACATGCATGAAGAGGTTCAGCCATCCTTGGTCAGGACTGCCATTACTATTTAACATATTGTTTGGCACTCACACTTGTACGTAACAGAAAAGTCAGAGGAAACACTGTTAGTTCAGTGCTCTGCACACAGTAAGCGCTCAATAGATACCACTGATTGATTGATTATAGATAACAACAGAAAATAGCTAGGCTATTAAGGAAAACAGTTTTGCGAGTGAACTGTAAAGTCCATGAATTGTAGAGGGTCACGGAAACCCACAGTACAGGGCTTCTGCCCACTCATATCTCCTTCTTTCTCTTTTCCTCCACTGCTACTTTCCTTTCCACCAATTCTAGTGGCCCCACTGGCCAGTGGTGGTCACAAAAAAAGCACTGAAGTGGAGACAGCATGTGCAGAACCAAAGTGAGAGCATTAGGGTGGGAAGAGGCAAAAATGCTCATGGAGGCCTCTTCTACAGACCTCACCACAGCAGGAGCTTCTTGGAGGGGACTTAAATTCCTGTTGTGAGACTACCACACTGGTGCTCGATGGAATTCCTTCCCAGATAAATTAGTTTCCTTACTTAAACACTTGGGCGTTGCCGTCCATTGTCCATCAGAACAGAAAGACTTGTTTCCACCGTCCAAAGTATACAACTTTTGGCATCCGTATTCTACAAAGGCCCCAGCTGGGAACACCTCTTCATTTAAAGAAAGAACGTCTCCATTTAGAATACCAGGAGCAGGACCACAGTTCTTTCCTCTTGCTAAATAAAATCAAACAAAAGTAATGAGTTATGGCATTCTATCTAGATGCTAGAATCAAATACAGGAAAAAAGAAGTTGCTTTTCCCAGAGCTTCCCATAGCACTCTTAACCCAGCCCATGGACTCTGGTGTGCCAAGAACCTGAGATTCTTTTAGCTGTGGAATTCTTGTGGGCATCCCTGTTCACTTAGAGCCTTCCAAAGCCTGCAGCAGCACAAGGGATGGGGGCATCCTTTTTCCACCAGTCCCTCAGGCCAGAGATTCTGAGATATGTGGATAAGCTCTTATTTTTATGCATGAATAATGTTGGCTTTCCCTACCCTCCTCCCCGATCTCAAATGAGAGTTTATTTCAGCATTTCCCAGAACTAGCAGGGGGATGTGATTTTAGAGAACATCTGGTCCATACAAGTGGGGGAGGAGGTATGGAAAGCATTTCAAGATTTGAGAAGCCATAGTAAAATATATCTATAATGCAGTCTGTGTCTGTCGCCTCGACAAGCTTCTGTTAGTCAGCAAGAATGTTTCCTAAAACAAGGAGGCAGTTTTGCTGGCTAAAAAGTAAATTCTGTCCATCACTTGCACAAAGGGAGTCCTTGCTAAGGTCATGGGAATGACTACCTAGAAGCAGCATGTCTAGTGGATAGAGCCCGGGCTTGGGAGTCAGAAGAACCTGGGTTTTAATCCCTCTCTGCCATGCATCTGCCGTGTGACCTTGAGCAAGTCACTTCACTTCTCTGTACCTCAGTTACCTCATCTGCAAAATGGGGATTAAGCCTGTGAGCCTAATGTGGGACAGGGACTACGTCCAACCTGAATGGCTTGTATCTACCCTAGCGCTTAGTACAGTGCATGACACACAGTAAGTGTTTAAGGAATACCAGCGTTATTGTTCTTACATGCCACCTCTGGCTTCTAGCTTCATCACAGGCTACTCTGCTCTTACCCAGTAATGTCAATCATCAAAGATTTTACTGCCCTGAAAATCTTTTCCTTATTTCCTTTACTGTTTTCTTCCTCTAGTCTCTTCCATTTTGGGATTTCTCCCTTGCAAACAAAAAACGAAAACCATTTGAGATTTGAAGCAAGCTCTTCCCTAGATTGTAAGCTCCTTGTGGGTAGGGAATGTGTCTTCAACTGTTATATCATACTCTCCTAATCGCTCTGCACACCGTAAGTGCGCAATAAGTACCGCTGATTGATTGAAAAAGTATTTACCGAGGATACATAATGGGAAATCCATATGTCCATCAACACACACCCTGACCGAAGGAGGCAGTTTTATTGTGTATCTTTGCTTGCATCTGAATTCCAGGCTTCCACCGTGAGGAACCGATATAGTGCGACTTCGGTTATTGGACAAAAGTAGTTTTCTCTCATCCAGTTCCTGCTTAGTGATTCTACAAGGGGCTAGAGAAAAGAGCATTCCTACAGATCAATTAAAAATGAAAAATTCAGAAATTACAAAGCATAAACCTAATCATATTTCTTCTCCTTTGCTACTCCAAGCTCCCAGACAGTCCATGTCTTGCTTTTTCTCTTCCTTTTTAAAATTAGATTTTAAAACATATATTCACTGCCCCCGCAGCTCCTCAGCACTTATGTACATATCTATTAATGTTAATATCTGTCTCCCCCTCTAGACTGTAAGCTCGTTGTGGGCAGGCAATGTGTCTGTTATATTGTTATATTATCCTCTCACAAGGGCTTAGCACAGTGGTCTGCACACAGAAAGTGCTCAATAAATATGATTGATTGATTGATTGATTGATAGTTATGTCCTCACTATGTGCCAGGCACTGTAATAAGCACGGGGGTAGATACAAGATAATTAGGTTGGACACAGTCCCTGTTCTAACATAGAGCTCATAGTTTATGTGGGGGTGTGGGGGGGGGAACAGGTACTTAATCCCTATTTTTCAATTGAGGAACCTGAGGCCCAGAGAAGCTAAGTGACTTCCCCCAAGGTCACACAGCAAGCGAGTGATGGAGCAGGTATTCCTTTGTGACCTTCCATATTCAAGGGAGTAACAGCACTCTTCATCCAGTGTGTGCTCAATCAATTTTATGGACTGATGTGTTTCTTTCCTGAGTCAGAAACACAAATAAACAGATGAACTGAAATCAAGTAACCAATCCTATTTATTGAGCACTTGCAGTGTTCAGAGCACTGTACTAAGTGTTTGGGACAGTACAAAGTGGACAGGGAACACACCTGCTAATTCTGTTGCACAGCACTTGGAACAGTGCTTTGCATATAGTAAGTGCTTAATAAATGCCATCATTATTATTACTCGCCTAAGCACTTAGTACAGTGCTCTGCACACGGTTAGCGCTCTATAAATGCCACTGATTGAAAAGAGTTGGGAGACATGCTCCCTGTCCACAAGACAACTATTAGAATAAATCAATCAATTAAACCTGGGTTCAAATCCCAGCTCCACCACTTGTCTGCTGTGTGACCTTGGCAAATCAATTAACTTCCCTATAACTCATCTACCTCATTTGTAAAATGGGGATTAAGACTGTGAGCCTCATTTGGGGCAGGGACTGTGCCCAACCTGATTAGCCCCTGGCACATAGTAAGCTCTTAACAATTAACATTTTTTTAAAAATCTGTGGTATTTCTGAAGTGCTCACTGATACGTACAGAGAGCTGGGGGAAAGCACGATACAACAGAGTTGGTGGACGTAATCACTATCCACAAGGATCTTACAATCTACAGGGAGACACAGACATTTAAATACTTTAACCTAACTGCTACAGATTATTTAAGTAGGAGTTCCTGGAGCTGTAAAAGAAAACCCCAAATTCCCAAGCAGTTGAGAAACTGCTTTATAGAAACGTCCGCAAAAGCCACAAGTACCATTTCCGCAGGATGGAAAGTGGGGTGGTCCCAGAAACCGGCCCTCGAGGCTTCTCGCCCTCTCGAATGTAAACCGGTGGTGGGCAGGGAACGTGTCAACCAACTCTATTGTACTACATTCTCCCAACTGCTTAGTACAGTGCTGTGTACACAGTTGGCGCTCAATAAATACGTTGATCAACTGATTGATTTGTGGCTGTTCCTCTAAGTAACCAGAGGGGTGGTGTCCCTAAAGGAGATCCATTCCAGCTTCTCTAACCTGTCTCCACTTGGGGTTGCCTGCTTGGCAAATAGGGCCGTCATAGTGGTCACAAGGCCACCAAAGACAGGGTGACCCATTCACCTACGCGGACAGTATGGAATACATTGAGACACAACAAACTACCTTGCTAAAATCCAGGGAGGTTTTTCCACCCTCACTGGATCAAATTTTCCTTCCCAGGATCAGACCTGGTGAGTTTCCAATACTCTACCAGCTTCGGCTATGGGAGGGAGAGACAAACAGAGGTCTCCCCATTCCAGTCCTAGCTTGGGCAGTGGCTAGCGAGTGGAAGGCAATCTCCTCTAAGTCAAAACTCACCTGTGCTAGCCAACAGTGGCATGGGAGAGAATCTAGGGTGGAGACTCAAGTTGACTGTGCAGAAGGAGGCAATGGTAAACCGTTTCCATATTTTTACCCGGAAAACTCTATGGATACACTACCAGAACAATTGCAGATGGAAGTGGGGAGTTCTGGGAGAGATGCGTCCATGGAGTTGCTAAGGGTCGGAAATGACCAGACAGCATAAGACAAGACAACACTTCTTAAGTGCTACAATGTGCCAAGTACTATTCTAAGCACTGGAGTAGATAGAGGTAATCAAGTTGGCCACAGTACCTGTTCTACAGGGGGATCACAGTCTTAATCCCCATTTTATAGATGAGGTAACTGAGGCACTGAGAAGTTACGTGACTTGCTAAGGTCACCCAGCAGGCATGCGTCGGAGCAGGGATGAGTACCCTGGCCCTCTGATTCCCAGGCCCGTGCTCTTTCCACTAAGCACTGAATCCCCATTTTACAGATGAGGAACCTGAGGCACAGAGAAGTTAAGTGACTTCAGGAAGGCAACTCCCAGAGCGAGGAGAGCAGAACCCAGAACCTCCTAATCCCAGGCCCGTGCTCTTTCCATTAGGCCTCACTGCTCCTCTTGGAGCTCTTGGAGGTTTAGGGGGCCAGCCTAGCTGGAGGACTGATTACCATGCCCGCAGTTCTGCCATGCATAAGCTGAGATTCTGCTTGGTAGGAACATGGAGAAAGCATGTTTAGATGCACAGATTCCATTCCCAAATGAATGCACCTTTGAGAATTCCCCTTTTACCCCAAGTATGTCTTGGATTGAGAGAAATGAATTAGGTCATGCCGATCATCCTGACTGGATTTCAGGGACAGGATACAGGCGTACAGCACCTTTCTAGCCAAGCTGAAAAGTAATGTGGCCTAGCGAGAAGCACCATGGCCTAGTGGAAAGAGTGCAGAGCTGGGAGTCAGAGGACCTGGGTTCTAATCCCGGCTCTGCCATCCATGTGCTGTGTGACCTTGGGCAACTCACTTCACTTCTCTATGCCTCAGTTAGCTCATCTGTAAACGGGGATTAAGACTGAGTCCCAAGTGGGGTGGGGACTGGATCCATCTTGATTAGCTTGAATCTATCCCAGCGCTTAGTACAGTCCCTGGCACGTAGGAAGCCCTTAAAAACACCATAAATAAACTTTCCCAGCTGAACCTGGAAGAGAGCTCAGATCCACACAGGGGTGGGGAATTTCTCCCTGTTGGCTGAAAGACAGTCCCTTCCCAGAAGGTCCTAAATGACCTTGTCAAGAAGGGCGGGGTGGGAGGGAGCTACCAAAGGGGAAGAGTCCATTTTGAGCCAGCCTGTGACCTTGCTCTCTAACACACCCCTTCCTCCCTGGATTCATGAGAAAAACCAATCTTTACTCTAATGTAGCCCCTACCATTTCAAATGCTTAGAAATGTTTTTCTGTCTCTTGCCATCCCCATCTTCCCAATGCCTTGCATCTAAAATGGCTAGGTCATGGGTTCTAACCCTGGCTCTGCCACTTGTCTGCTGTGTGACCTTGGTCAAGTCATTTCACTTCTATTGACCTCAGTTCCCTCATCCATAAAATGGGGATTGAGACTGTGAGCCCCAGAGGGGACAAGGACTGTGTCCAATCCGATTTGCTTGTATCCACCCCAGCGCTTAGTACAGTGCCTGGCACAGAGTAAGCGCTTAACAAATACCAAAGATATTATCACCACTATGCTAAGTAGGGCCCAATCAACACATCCTCCTAAACAAAGTTTCTACCAACTCAACAGTCTTTTTCTCCCAGCACTAAGTCACTTTTAGTTTGCACTCTGACATCTGAAATTTAATATGGAATTCTCCATGTATCTTATTTACAGAGAATGTATCTGCTTATTGTTCTACTGTATTCTCCCAAGCACTTAGTATAGTGCACTGCCCAGAGTAAGTGCTCAATAAATATGAATGAATGAATTAACGGGATCAAAACCTGGGAGTGGCAGTCCATGAAAAAAATGTCACTTTACCTAAGCATTTTGGGGGTGATGTCCAATTGCTTCCGGTGCAGGTAATCCACTCTGAACCAGACAAGGTATAGGCCAGGTCACATCCATATTGCACTTTATCACCATATTTGTGCTCCGAATCACTTATGATCTCTCCAAAGTCTACCTCAGGTGGATCCACGCATTCTGGAACTCCTAAAAAAAAAATCACCCCCCAAAATCCTTTGTCATTGAGTTCCATTAAAAATTCCAAATCCAATTTACTACTGCCACTAATAATGATAATTGTGGTATTTGTTTAGCACTTACTATGTGCCAGACACTGTACTAAGCGCTGGGATGAATACCAGAAAATCAGGTTGGACACAGTCTCTGTCCCACGTGGGGCTCACAGACTCAATCCCCATTTTACAGATGGGGTAACCGAGGCACAAAGAAGTGAAGTAGTTGCCCAAGGACACACAGCAGACAAGTGGAGGAGCTGGGATTAGAATCCATGACCTTCGGATTCCCAGGCCCATGCTCTATCCACTACGCATACTGCTTCTCATATTATTCTGTCAAATAGTACTCTCTAGAGAAGCAGTATGGGCCTCTTCTCTGGGCCTCAGTTCCCTCATCTCATCTGTAAAATGGGGATGAAGACTGTGAGCTCCTCGTGGGACAACCTGATCACCTTGTATCCTCCCCAGCGCTTAGAACAGTGCTCTGCACATAGTAAGCATTTTTAGAGAAGCAGTGTGGCTCAGTGGAAAGAGCCCGGGCTTTGGAGTCAGAGGTCATGGGTTCAAATCCCAGCTCTGACAATTGTCAGCTGTGTGATTTGGGGCAAGTCACTTCACTTCTTTGGGCCTCAGTTCCCTCATCTGTCAAATGGGGATGAAGACTGTGAGCCCCACGTGGGACAACCTGATCACCTTGTAACCTTCCCAGCACTTAGAACAGTGCTTTGCACATAGTAAGAGTTTAATAAATGCCATCATTATTATCATTATTATTATTATTACTATAGAGTACATTTACTCTATCAAATAGGTCTCGAAACTACAAAAGCAACAAGTGTGGGTGTTGGAATGGGCTCACCTTGTCAGATGTTCTAAGATAGGAAAGGGGTGGAACAGTGAGAAGAGAAAAGGGAAAGGGGAAAAAGTTGTGTGGGAAAGGTCGAATGTAGAGAAGCACAGTGAGGCAGAGAGACAGATTGAGAGAGAAAAATGCGGGAGATCTGCTTCCCCTAGCTTCTACCCCTGGATTCCAGTTCTTGTGCCTCACACCCAGGTATCTGCTGTGGGCAGGGTATGTGTCCATTTGCTGTTGTACTCTCTCAAATACTTAGTTCAGTGTTCTGCACACAGTAAGCCCTCAATAAGTAACACAGCTGACTGCAGGAGACTGTGAATTAGTGTGGCCAGGCACCAGAAATAAACCCAGACTCCTGCCCCCACAAATCTGGCCTTTTTAGACGTGGAATAGTATCTGCAAAACTGCAGGAGGCATTTCCGGCTGTCCAGAAATCCCTTCTCCTCAGCCTAGCAGATCCACTTGTGCTTAGAAGCAGCGTGGCTCAGTGGAAAGAGCACGGGCTTTGGAGTCAGAGGTCATGGGTTTGAATCCCGGCTCCACCACATGTCTGCTGTGTGACCTTGGGCAAGTCACTTAACTTCTCTGAGCCTCAGTTACCTCATCTGTAAAATGGGGATTAAGACTGTGAGCCCCACGTGGGACAACCTGATCACCTTGTATTTCCCCAGCGCTTAGAACAGTGCTTTGCACATAGTAAGTGCTTAACAAATGCCATCATTATTATTATTATTATTATTACTTCCCAAGTGCTTAGTACAGTGCTCTGCACTCAGTAAGTGCTCAATTAATATGATTGAATTGAATGAATGAATGAATGAGTCCAGCTCAGCTAGCAATGACAAGAGTGTCTTGGCTTCTGCCACCACCTCCTCCCTGGCAGGCCAAGGGCTCTGTCCTGCCAACCCAAACTAACACCATTTAAGTGATGAGGCTGAAAAGCACCACCCTTCTGCCTGATGATGGTACACTTAAAAATGATCTCTCTGGAAAGTCTGAGAGTGTTTGGTGAGAACACAGAGTGCAGGGAATAAAAGCACAGGTATGAGCCGGAGATTCATCATTCATTCATTCAATCATATTTATTGAGTGCTTACTGTGTGCAGAGCACTGTACTAAGCGCTTGGGAAGTACAAGTTGACAACATATAAGGACGGTCCCTACCCAATCACCAAGCTCACGCCTCCTTCCAAATTTTCCAACTTCTTCCAACTGTGTATTATGAGGATTTCACATACGCATTGAGTCCCACAGGGGCCTTCACACAACTCCAGTAAAGTTCTAGTCTGACCTAGAGATGGTGGCATAATGCAATCGGGAGGACTGGAATACAAGGCCGGGTTACCAAGTGTGTGTGTGAGAGGAAAGAAAGACTGGAAAAAGTGGTCCATGTATCGCAGGCAGCTATTTACCTCAAATTAATAGAACCTTGTTCTCCCTAAACCTAGCAGAAGGTACTCAGGGAGGCACATTCTCATCCAGTGCTTAGAACAGTGCTTTGCACATAGTCGGTGCTTAACAAATGCTATCATCATTATTATTAACTGAGAGCAAAAATCAATTGTCAAATTTAAAAATAAATTGAAGTTAATTTGATAATCTACGGTGATCTATTCTCAGCTGTCACCCCATTCAAACAGATTAATAACCCCGAAAAATGTATTCTTACCTTTTCCCGGAAAGCCAGAGAACCACCACAGGAGGGAAAACAGAAAACTTCTCATCTCCGTATTTGACAGGCGAAGCTGAACCAGGATATTTAATAGTTATATTTCCACCTCAGCTCTCCCCTCTAGTTGGCCTCACTCCAACACAGTCAAAGCCTCTGCTCGATTTCTTAAGGCAGCAAAGGTCAGCAACTGAATGCTCCAAATGATACTTTTCTAGGGTGCTGCCACAGAGTTGTAATTTGCATGACAACCTTGTTGACTTGTGATGTTGTCTGGGCATTCTAAGTCTACCAATCTCAAAACCAAGGGGTTGGATTACTCTTCTAAACTGACACCGCCTCCCCTTGCTCCTCCCCTTCTCCCAGTGACATGACTTGATCCTTCCCCCAAACCCCATCCTGCCACCCAGGTCCCTCCCTGCCCCTGGAGGATTTAGCCTCACTCACGCTATTGGCAAGACGAATCAGTTAACCATCAGTTTGTGCTGAAATTTTCAAGTACTTGGGACATCATTTCTAGGATTTGTATTTTAAGTCAGCTCTGGCATCTACAAATTATCGATTGTTTTATCATGAGGAAACAGAGGCATGAAGAAGTTAAGTGACTTACTCCTTGCTTCTAATAGTAACTATTTATTCTAGTATCCATCTCCTCCACTAAGTTGTAAACTCCGTGAAGGCAGGGCTCATAGTCATCCAATCATATTTACTGAGTGCTTACCATGTGCAAAGCACTGTACTAAGCGCTTGGGAGAATACAATGCAACAATATAACAGGCATATTCCCTGCACACAACGAGTTTACAGTCTAGAGATCATGCCACCATGTTAGGAATGCCATTCCTCTCTGTCCCATTATGGGTTCTATTCTTGTCCCAAATGAGTGTTTGATCCCAGTGCTACTCTGTGAGCAACTTGTACTTCCCAAGTGCTTAATACAGTGCTCTGCACACAGTAAGCGCTCAATAAATACTATTGATTGATTGATTGATTACTATAGCTGAGCCAAGATCCATTCCCTGCCCTCAAAGAGCTTATGCTGTGATGGAGGAGACAAGTTAAATGGTGAGAACTAAGGACATATCAACCCCTCCCAGGGCTCGGGTGTGTGACAACACCATGTCTCATGGCACATGTCATCACTGGTAACAGGAAAGGTGAAACAGAGATAGCTCCTACAGAATCCTCCCTGTCCCTCTGATGTATGATGCTGGGATTCAGAGTGGAGAGGCCTGCTTGAGCCCCAAGCATATACAGACTGTTGGAATGGGGCAGTAGAGCCCAGCCATAGGTCAAGCTCCCCTTCTCCTCCATCCTCTTCTGGGTCTTAGTGGTGTAGGGCCCCTTTCCTGACTAACTTCCCTGTCAGTTGACAGCAGTTACTTCTCAGAGAATGTCTCTGAATTCCTACCTCGGGAGAAAATCAAGCAGTTTACTTCCCATTTCACTCTTGCTCACTTTCCTCCCTGGATGTACACTTGCTGCCTTCGCTTCCTCTGCTCCAACTCTCTTCATGACCCTGTACGATCTGGTTTTTTTCCCTTTCGCTTCACTGAGACTGTTCTCTCAAAGGTCACCAATGAGTTCCTCTTTGCCACATCTAATGGAATCTACTCTATCCTAATCCTCCTCTGCCTCTCCACTACCTTAATAATAATAACTGTAGAATTCGTTAAGCACTTACTATGTACTAAGCTATGTACTGTGTATCAAATGCTGAGGTCAGTTCTTGGTCCCCTTCTGTTCTCCATCTATTCTCACTCCCTTGGTGAACTCATTCGCTCCTACGGCTTCAACTATCATCTCTACGCTGATGACACCCAAATCTACATCTCCGCCCCTGTTCTCTCTCCCTCCCTCCAAACTCTTTCTCCTCCTGCCTTCAGTACATCTCCATCTGGGTGTCTGCCCGCCTTCCAAAACTCAACATGTTCAAGACTGAGCTCCTTATCTTCCCTCCCAAACCCTGTCCTCCCCCTGACTTTTCTGTCACTGTGGACGGCACTGCCACCCTTCCTGTCTCACAAGCCCACAACCTTGGTGTCATCCTTGACTCCGCTCTCTCATTCACCCCATGCATTCATTCAGTCATATTTATTGAGTGCTTACTGTATGCAGAGCACTGTACTAAGCGCTTAACACACCCAATCCATCACCAAAACCTGCCGGTCTCACTTCCACAACATCACCAAGATCTGCCTTTTCTTCTCCATCCAAACCATTGCCTTGTTGGTTCAATCTCTCATCCTATCCTGACTGGATTACTGCATCAGCCTCCTTTCTGATCTCCCATCGTCCTGTCTCTCCCTGCTTCAGTCTATATTTCACTCTGCTGCCTGGATTATCTTTGTACAGAAATGCTCTGGGCATGTCACTCCCCTCCTCAAAAATCTCCAGTGGTTGCCTATCAATCTTCGAATCAAGCAAAAACTCCTCACTCTCGGTTTCAAGGCTCTCCATCACCTCGCCCCCTCCTACCTCACCTCACTTCTCTCCTTCTACAGCCCAGCCTGCTCACTCCACTCCTCTGCTGCTAACCTCCTCACTTGGCCTCATTCTCACCTGTCCCGCTGTCGACCCTTGGCCCACGTCCTACCTCTGGCCTGTAATGTCCTCCCTCCACACATCCACCAAGCTAGCTCTCTTCCTCCCTTCAAAGCCCTTCTGAGAGCTCACCTCCTCCAGGAGGCCTTCCCAAACTGAGCCCCCCCTTTTTCCTCTCCTCCTTCTCCTCCTCCCCTCTTCATCGCCCCCTCCCTCCCTCTGCCCTACTCCCTTCCCCGCCCTACAGCACTTGCACATATTTGTACATATTTATTACTCTATTTTATTTGTACATATTTATTACTCTATTTTATTAATGATGTGTATATCTATAATTCTATTTATTCTGATGGTATTGACACCAGCCTACTTGTTTTGTTGTCTGCCTCCCCCTTCTAGACTAATTGTTATTATTATTATTATTATTATCAAAAATAACAACAATAATAATAATAAATATGATTTGGGGAGGGATCTGAAGGTGGGGAGACTGGTAGACTATTGGATAGGATGCGGGAGGGAGTCCTGGGTCTGAAAAAGAACATCATTCACTTAATCAATATTTATTGACAGCTTACTGTGTTCAGAGCACTGTACTAAGTGCTTGGGAGAGTACAATATAACAGAGTTGGGCAAGGGCTCGATGGTGGGATAGATGAGATCAAAGCACAGAAAGTAGGTTGGGGTTAGAGGAGCAGAATGTGTGGACTGGGTTGGAGTAGGAGATCAGTGAAGTGAGGTAGGAGGGAGAGAGCTGATTGAGTGCCAGAAGGAGTTTCTGCTTGGTTTGGAGGTGGATGGGAAACCCCTAGAGATTTTTGAGGAGTGGGGAGTTATGTTATGAACTGAGCGTATATTCAGAGAAATGATCTGTGCAACCGAGTGAAATATGGACTGGAAAGAGCAGAAACAGGAGGCAGGGAGATCAGCGAAGAGGTTGGAGCAGTAGCCAAGGTGGGAAATGGTAAGTTTCTGCATCAGTGTTGTAGCAGTTTGGGTGGAGAGGAAAGAGTGAATTCTAGATATGTTGTGAAGAGCCAAATGCATAATAAACCCATTTTTATAAAAAATTCACTTACTTGTCTTAATATGATGATAGTGATGATGATGAAAATATTTATGAAATGCTTCCTATGTGCCAAGAATTGTGCCAAATTGCTGGGGTTAATACAAGATAATCATTTGGATTCAGTCCTTGGCTCATACAGAGCTCACATTTCAAAATATAAAGCAAATCGAGCTGGATGAAGTCTCTGTCGCATGTGGGGCTCGCAGTCTCAATCCCCATTTTATATTGTTGTATTTGTATTAGAGAAGCAGCGTGGTTCAGTGGAAAGAGAACGGGCTTTGGAGTCAGGGGTCATGGGTTTGAATCCTGGCTCTGCCAATTGTCAGCTGTGTGACTTTGGGCGTCACAACTTCTCTGTGCCTCAGTTCCCTCATCTGTAAAATGGGGATTAAGACTATCAGCCCCCCGTGGGACAACCTGATCTCCTTGTAACCTCCCCAGCGCTTAGAACAGTGCTTTGCACATAGTAAGTGCTTAATAAATGCCATTATTATTATTATTGTTAATAATAATAAGAAGAATAAAAGGAAGGGAGAACAGGTATTTAAAATCCATTTTTGAAATTCTTCTGAATAGAGAAGCAGCATGGCTCAGTGGAAAGAGCACAGGCTTGGGAGTCAGAGGTCATGGGTTCATATCCCGGCTCCTCCGCATGTTAGCTGTGTGACTTTGGGCAAGTCACTTAACTTCTCTGTGCCTCAGTTAACTCATCTGTAAAATGGGGATTAAGACTGTGAGCCCCACGTGGGACAACCTGATCATCTTGTAAACTCCCTAGCGCTTAGAACAGTGCTTTGCATATAGTAAGCATTTAATAAATGCCATCAAAAAAAATGAAGTATGAAAAGATTAAACGACTTATCCAAGGTCACCAAAGAGATAAGCGGCAGAGTCAGGATTAGAACCCAGGTCTCCTGACTCCCAGCCACATGTGCTTTCCAGCAAGACACACTACATCCCAGCAGAGAGATCAAACATTTGAGAGTGATCAAATTGTTATCTTGAAGGGAAAGGTAATAAAATTTAAGTGTTTGTGCTTATATTGATGTCTGTCTACCCTCTAGGCTGTAAGCTCACTGTGGGAAGGGAATGTGTCTGTTATATTATTATATTGTACTTTCTCAATCGCTTAGTACAGTGCTTTGCACATAGTAAGCCCTCAATAAATACAATTGATTGATTGTTTCATTTTGAAGATGGTTTACTGCTGGTGAGATCTTACCCACATTTGTATGTGTGGCCAAAAGGATCAATTGAATCTCCCCTCTGCACTCTGAGCACAAAAGAGTAGTTCCTTGAACGTCTCTAAAGGGTTTGTCCCAGACAGAGAAGCAGCATGGCCTAGTGGATAGAGCATGGGCCTGAAAGTCCGAGGAATCTGGATTCTAATCCTGGCTTTCCCACTTGCCTGCTGTGTGACCTTGGGCAAGTCTCAACTTCTCTGTGCCTCAGATCTCTCATCTGTAAAATGGGGATAAAGACTGTGATCCCCATATGGGACCCGAACTGTGTCCAACATAATTAGCCTGTGTCTACCCCAGTATTTGGTACAGTGCCTGGGACATAGTAAAGGCATCATGGCTCAGTGGAAACAGCACAGGATTGGAAGTCAGAGGTCATGGGTTTGAATCCTGGCTTCGCCGCTTGTCAGCTGTGTGACCTTGGGCAAGCCACTTAACTTCTCTCTGCCTCATTTGCCTCATTTGTAAAATGGGGATTAAGACTGTGAGCACCACGTGGGACAACCTGATCACCTTGTATTCCTCCCAGTGCTTAGAACAGTGCTTCACACATAGTCAGCGCTTAACAAATGCCATCATTATTATTAATAAACACCATTAAAATAAATAAATAAATAAAAGACAGGGCCTGTCTCTGGTTTCCCACCATCTATGTCTTGATCTTCATGAAACCTTTGCTGAAAGAGAACAACCCTCAATCCCAATACCTGCCCACGAGGCTGGCATGTCTGAGCAGGGTGCCCCAATGATCCATTACTCTATTGCATCATTTGAAACCAAGCATCAGGAATGAGTCTGTTTATTGTTGAATTTTGCTCTCCCAAGTGCTTCGCAAGTGCTCTGCACTCAGTAAGCACTCAATAAATGTGATTGAATGAATAAATGAATCTTTATTCTGCCTTCCATTGTGTGTGGTCTCTCTCTGTTCACCAAACAGCAGTTACCTGAGTATCCTTCTATCATCTGTTCTCCTCACAAGTCCTGACCAGGGGAAACGGATGGTCTTGCTGTGAGCACCTTTCACTGTTGGTGGCTGACCATATTCCAAGATTGGATTTTGGCAATCTTGTCCTGGGCCACTTGATGTTGTGTACGGCTCCTGGTGATCCTGGTGAAACTGCTCAAGGATTGGATGTGTCTTCTCTAGTTGTAACAAAAATAGCATAACGAGAGCAGTGTGGCCTAGCAGATAGAGCCCAGATAGTGCCTGGGAGTCAGAAAGAAATGGGTTCTAATCCCAGCTATGCCACTCGTCTTCTGGGTGACATTGGTCAAGTCACTTCACTATGCCTCAGTTACCTCATCTGCAAAATGAGGATTAAGACTGGGAGTCCCATGGGGCTCCTAGTCAAAAAAGGAGGAACAGGAACTTAATCCCCATTTTACAGTTGAGGAAACTGAGGCACAGGGAAGTGATTTCTCACCTGTCCCGCCGGCGACCCCTGGCCCACGTCATCCCCCTGGCCTGGAACGCCCTCCCTCCCCACATCTGCCAAGCTAGCTCTCCTCCTCCCTTCAAGGCCCTACTGAGAGCTCACCTCCTCCAGGAGGCCTTCCCAGGCTGAGCCCCCTCCTTCCTCTCCCCCTCGTCCCTCTCTCCATCCCCCCATCTTACCTCCTTCCCTTCCCCACAGCACCCGTATATATGTATATATGTTTGTACATATTTATTACTCTATTTATTTATTTATTTATTTTACTTGTACATATCTATTCTATTTACTTTATTTTGTTAATATGTTTGATTTTGTTCTCTGTCTCCCCCTTCTAGACTGTTAGCTCACTGTTGGGTAGGGACCGCCTCTATATGTTGCCAACTTGTACTTCCCAAGCACTTAGTACAGTGCTCTGCACACAGTAAGCGCTCAATAAATACGATTGATTGATTGATTGATTGATTGATTTACCCAAGGTCACACAGCAAGCAATTGAGAAACAACATGGCCTAGTAGATAGGCTTTGGGCCTGGGAGTCAGAAGGACCTGAGTTCTAATCCTGACTTCAACACTTGTCTGCTGTGACCTTGAACAAGTCTGTGCCTCAGTTACCTCATCCGTAAAATGAGGATTAAGACTGTGAGTCCCATGTGGAATATGGACTGTGTCAAACCTGATTAGCTTGTATCCACCCCAGTGCTTCATACAGTGCCTGGCACGTTATAAGCATTTTAACAAACTTCTAGACTGTGAGTCCATTGTTGGGTAGGGACCGTCTCTATACATTGCTGACTTGTACTTCCCAAGAGCTTAGTACAGTGCTCTACACACAGTAAGCGCTCAATAAATGCGATTGAATGAAACATTAAAAAAATTGGCCAAATTGGGCTTGAACCCAGGTCCTCTGGCTCCCAAGCCTGTGATCTTTCCATTAGGCCATGCTGCTTCTCATGGGAAAAGTAATCATCTTCACCTCAGATCAATCAATTGGTCAATGGTATTTGCTGAACACTTACTATTCATTCAATCGTATTTATTGAGCACTTACTGTGTGCAGAGCACTATCCCAGGCAACTTAATAATATTAATAATAATGTTGGTATTTGTTAAGCACTTACTATGTGCCAAGCACTGTTCTAAGCACTGGCGGGGGCGGGGGGGGGCGGATACAAGGTAGTCGAGATTGTCCCACGTGGGGCTCACAGTCTTAATCCCCATTTTACAGATGAGGGAACTGAGGCACAGAGAAGTTAAGTGACTTGTCCAAAGTCACCCAGCTGACAAGTGGCAGAGCCAAGATTAGAACACACAACCTCTGACTCCCAAGCCCGGGCTCTTTCCACTGAGCCACGCTGCTTCTCTTGGGAGAGTACAATACAATAGAGGTGGTAGACATGATCCCCACCCACAAGTAGCTTCCAGTCTAGTTTAATGGATGGTGCTCGTTATTCATGAACTGTTCAGATATATTACTTTCATCCCCTCATTGAGAAAAAGCAGATGACCCAAGGAAGCACATTTCACAGAGAGAGATGCTGAGGATATCATCCTCTGGAGATCTCTAGACTGTAAACTCATCTCTGGGTTGTAAACACGTGTGGGTAGGGAATGCTATATTGTTGTGTTATAATAATAATAATGATGGTATTTGTTAAGTGCTTACTATGTGCCAAGCACTGTCCTAAGCTCTGGTAGATATAAGGTTATCAGGTTGTCCCACATGGGGCTCACAGTCTTCTTCCCCACTTTACAGATGAGGTAACTGAGGCACCGAGAAGTAAAGTGACTTGACGAAAGTCACACAGCTGACAATTGGCGGAGCCAGGATTAGAACCCATGACCTCTGACTCCCAAGCCCAGGCTTTTTCCATTAAGTCACACTGCTTCTACTTTTCCAAGCTGCTTCTACTCTCCCAAGCACTTAGTACAGTGCTCTGCACACAGTAAGTGCTCAATAAATATGATTGATTGATTGATTGATTGATTGATTGATTGATTGAAGAGGATGCCACCCCTCAGAACGGGAAGCAGCGTAGCGCACTGGAAAGAGCCCGGGCTTTGGAGTCAGAGGTCATGGGTTCAAATCCCAGCTCTGCCAACTGTCAGCTGTGTGACTTTGGGTAAGTCACTTAACTTCTCTGGGCCTCAGTTACCTCATCTGTAAAATGGGGATTAAGACTGTGAGCCCTCCGTGGGACAACCTGATCACCTTGTAACCTCCCCAGCGCTTAGAACAGTGCTTTGCACATAGTAAGCGCTTAATAAATGCCATTAAAAAAAAACAAAAAACAACACCACTAGAGGGCCAGATCTGCAGTCAGGTCATCCTTAGTCTCAATTTTTCCAAATCTGCCTAGAGATTAAAGTGATTGACTGATATCTCTAAACCTGCCTCTAAAGCAAAAGTGTGCTGCTACCATCATTAAGTATAACCCCAATAGTGGAAAATATCCATGAAAGGAAACAAATGTTCTCTAACATAGGAGTAACAGGAGTATTATTATGAGAAACAGTGTGGTGTAGTGGATAGACCATGGGGCTGGGAGGCAGAAGGATCTGGGTTCTAATCCCACCTCTGCCACGTGTCTGCTCAGTGACGTTGGGAAAGTCTCTTAACTTCTCCGTGCCTCATTTCCTTCATCTGTAAAATGAGGATTAAGACTGTGAGCCCTGCGTGACATCAGGACTGTGTCCAACCTGAATATCTTGTCTCTACCCCAGTGCTTAAAACAGTACTTGTTATATAGTAGGCACTTAACAAATAACACAATTATTAGGAGTATTTTTTGACCACCTACTTGGTGTGAAGCTTTGTACTAGACAGTTGGGAACTAGAGAAGCAGCATGGCTCAGTGGAAAGAGCATGGGCTTTGGAGTCAGAGGTCATGGGTTCAAATCCCGGCTCTGCCACTAGTCAGCTGTGTGACTTCGGGCAAGTCACTTAACTTCTCTGTGCCTCAGTTAACTCATCTGTAAAATGGGGATTAAGACTTTGAGCCCCACGTGAGACAACCTGATCACCTTGTAACCTCCCAAGTGCTTAGAACAGTGCTTTGCACATAGTAAGTGCTTAATAAATGCCATTATTATTATTATTATTATTGTAGAATAATCAAGTGACACAATCCCTGCCCACAATAAATTCACACTCTAAAATCAGGAGACAAACATAAAAATATTTACAACTAAAGAGATCAAAAATACATAAATTGAAAGGCCATATATACATGAATGTTAAGGGGAGTGTCTGTAAATACGCAAGTACTAGAGTGAATTGAAGATGTGATAAAATAATAATAATAATAATAATGGTATTTCTTAAGCACTTATTATGTGCAAAATACTGTTCAAAGTGTTGGGGAGGATACAAGGTGATCAGGTTGTCCCACGTGGGGCTCACAGTCTTCATCCCCATTTTACAGATGAGGGAACTGAAGCACAGAGAAGTGAAGTGACTTGCCCAAAGTCACACAGCTGCCAAGTGGCAGAGCCAGAATTTGAACCCATGACTTCTGACTCCCAAGCCCATGATCTTTCCACTGAGCCACGATTTTGGCTCAGGTTGCTGGAAAATTAATCAGGGAAAGCTTGTTAGAGGAGGTGGGATTTAAAGAGGAATCCGAATGAGGAGAGGGAGGGATTTCTAAGTTGGGCTACACTGTGAACAAGGGGACAGAGAGCAAGGTACAACTAGAAGGTTATCTTGAGAAGAATAAAAAGAATGGGAGAAGAAAGTAGATAATTTTAGAGTCTAAAATTAAACATATCTAAACATATCTGAAGACATATAGCCTGTTCTATCTCCAATTTAGACTATGAGCCCTAGGGACTGTGTCTAGTCTGATTAATTTGTATCTACCCCAGGGCTTAGAACAGTGCTTGACATATAAAAAGCACTTAACAAATATCACAAAAATAATCAGTCAGTCAGTGGGTCAGTCAATCGTATTTATTGAGCATTTACTGTGCACAGGGCACTGTACTAAATGCTTGGGAGAGTATTCATTCATACAATCAATCATATTTATTGTGCACTCACTATGTGCAGAGCACTGTACTAAGTGCATGGGAAGTACAATTCGGCAACAGATGGAGAAAATCCCTACATAACAATGGGCTCGCAGTCTAGAAATGATGTAACAATAAATAGATACATTCTCAGCCCACAAGGAGTTTACAGTCAATTCTAGCACATATACATATCTTTATTACCACTATTTCTCCTATGTCTAATGCATTTTAATGTATTTGTCGCCCTCTAGACTTAACATATTTTTTTGAGAACCAACTTGGTTCAGATCACTGAACTAGGAAATTGCCAAATATAGAATAACCAAGCACCCACAAGGAATTTACACTCCAAAAAGGGAAACAGACATAAAGATAATTGCAAGTAGAAGATCAAAAATAAATAGAGGGGCCATATACACAAGTGCTAAGGAGAATGTATGTAAATTCATAAGTACTAGAGCTGACCAGAGACGATATGGTTCAGGATGCCGGAAAATTAATCAGGGAAAGCTTGTTGGGGGAGATGGGATTTAAGATGGGATTTGATTTTATTGTGGGGAGAGCTATAGTATGTCTGCTGTGGGAAAGGAATTTCCAGTTTGGGAATTTCCAGTTTGGGAAATAATAATAATAATAATAACGGAATAATAAGAATAATAATAAGTAATAAGTGAATAATAAGAACTAGGAATTTCCAGTTTGGGAAACAATGGGAGCAAAGGAACAGAAATCAAGGTAGAAGTTTATTTGGGGAATAAGAAGAATGGGAGAAAAGAGCAGATAGTTTTAGAGTCATATTGACCCCCAAAGCTGGCAAGTTGATAATCATGAGCTATGCCAGTTCAAGAGTAGAAAGTGGTAGAAAGTCACTAGACAGCAAGGGATTGGAAAGCTTAAATAGCTGTGGCTACTGCTGTTGGGTGAATGTGCCAAGAATCAGCTTGTAATTGTCACAACCATCCTCCACTTCTCAACTAAGTGAAAGATAATAATGATGATGATGATGGTGATAATAATAATTGTGGTATTTGTTAAGCACTTTCTATTGGGAAAAAAACTGTGCTAAGTGCTGGGGTAGACAGAAGGTAACCAAGTACCACACGGGGCTCACAGTCTAACTGTCAGAGGGAACAGGTATTGAATCTCCATTTCACAGAGGAGGAAACTGAGGCAAGAGAAGTTAAGTGACTTGTCACGGTCACAAAGCAAGTAAGTGGTGGAGACGGGCCAGGAATCCAAGTCTTCTGACTCTCAAGCCCGTGTTCTTTTCCTTGGGCCATGGATCTCCTCATTATGGTTTGACCCAAGGTCTAAACAAGGGCATCGTACACACTATATCATCATCCTTAAACAGAACTTGATCAGGATAACTGCAGTCATGTTTTGGCCTGAATATTGGTTGACATGCTCTAAACTCCATCCATCAGTACAACAATATACCTAAAGTCGGTATCCAAATTGTCAACTAATCATTCAGTGGTGTTCATTGAGTACTTACTGTGTTCAGAGCTCTGTCCTAAGTGCTTGGTACAATATAATACAATACAAGTACAATATAAAAGAGTTGGTAGACAGGTTCCCTGCCCACAAGGAGCTTTATAGTGAAATATCAAGCTCCTGGAAGCCTTATTCATTTATTCATTCAATCATATTTATTGAGTGCTTACTGTGTGCAGAGCACTGTACTAAGTGCTTGGGAAGTACAAGTCGGCAACATAAATTAGAGATTTATTGGTGACCACGTTGGTGACAACATGGAACAAGTAACCCCAAACACAACTATCAATGTGGAAAGAAAATGTGCACTTCTTAGAGACGTCATCTGTCTGGCAGCTTTCAAGCTGCACAGCCCAGTGGAAAGTGTACAGGCCTCAAGCCAGAGGACCTGGGTTCTAATCTTGGCTTGGCCACAAGCCTGCTGTGTGATTTCACTTCACTAAGCTCTTAAGCTTGTTGTGTGACTATTAACTGTTATACTGTATTCTATTATGTAATAATAATAATAATAATGTTGGTATTTGTCAAGCACTTACTATGTGCCAAGCACTGCTCTAAGCACTTTGGGGGGAAACAAGGAAATCAAAGTTGTCCCACTTGGGGCTCACAGTCTTCATCCCCATTTTACAGATGAAGGACCTGAGGCACAGAGAAGTTAAGTGACTTGCCCAAAGTCACACAGCTGACAAGTGGTGGAGTTGGGATTAGAACCCACAACCTCTGACTCCCAAGGCCCATGTTCTTCCCACTGAGCCCCGCTGATTCTCTGATATGATGGATCGATGGATTCTCTGTGCCTAAATTTCCTCAACTGCAAAATAGGTATTCAATACTTGTTTTCCCTCCTACTTAGACTGTGAGCCCCATATGAGACAGGGACTGTATCCAGACTGTTTAACTTGTGTCTACCCCAGTGTGTATAACAATGCTTGACTCAGCTCACTATGGGTAGGGAACGTGACTACCAACTCTGTTGTACTGTACTCTCCCAAGAGCTTAGTATGGTGCTCTGCACATAGCAAGCCACTCAATACCGTTGACTAAGGCCTCAGTTTCCTCATCTGTAAAATGGGGAAAAGAGAGATGGTGAGCCCTGTAAGGGACAGAGACTATGTCCCATCTCAACCTTAATAAATGCATTAAAGAAAATGCACATCATCAACATCTTGCAGTTCCTTATGATCATAACAAAACTGAAGTTCACAAAAACATGCACCAGGTTATTCAGCTCAAGCAAAGAAGCATATGGGGCCAGTAAAGCCGAAGAGAACCAGGGATATACTGATCATCACCAAAGCAAGGATTTTATTCCTAAAACACCTCTACAGTCATCAACACAGCAGCAGTCGGAGTGCAATCACCCTCCTCACAAAGAGAGAATCCTACCCAGAAACCTTGAGTTCCTACTCACATCTCCCATTATTGTGCAGGAGGTTTTTTCAGACTTGGAAAATTGGCCAAATGTGGAAAGATGACCTGAGCCTCAACTTTTGGGGAAGCAACCTCTGCAGTCAAAGCCAAGAACAACTGACAAGCCCCCAGGTTTGATGGCATTCCTGAAGAAATCCTACAAGCCCAATGGGTAATCTTTTCCTCATGCTTCTGTGGGAACTTCTCCTCAACATATGGAACAATGAGGAGGTGCCACAAGACTCCACGGATACCAATGTAATCATATTTTTAATAAGAAAAGCGAGAGACACATTTGTGGAAATTACCAAGAAGTGTCTCCACTCTCTGATTCCAAGAGGAGTCTAGCTGATGCACTGCCCGAATCTCAATATGGTTTCAGATCACGAGAAGTAGCGTGGCTCCTTGAAAAGAGCACGGGCTTGGGAGTCATAGTTTATGGGTTCAAATCCCGGCTCCACCGGTTGTCAGCTGTGTGACTTTGGGCAAGTCACTTCACTTCTCTGGGCCTCAGTTGCCTCATCTGTAAAATGGGGATTAAGACTGTGAGCCCCATGTGGGACAACCTGATCACCTTGTATCCTCCCCAGCACTTAGAACAGTGCTTTGCACACAGTAAGCACTTAATAAATGACATTATTATTATTATTATTATCATCTAAGTGCAACATAACAGATATGAGCCCTAGGGTGCACCAAATACAGAGAAAGTTCAGTGAGCAATACCAAGACCTCAACAGTATATTCCTTGACATCACAGAGGTATGTGATACCATCAGCAATTGGCTAAGGTTCATCATGGGCTAAGAATCATGGGCTAAGGTTGTAATTTTGAGAAAGAAACAACAGTGTGTATTTTCATGTGTAGAATGAAATGTGGAACATTACCTTGTAGTAAATAAAAACGGTATTGTTGAAGCAAACAAAAGTGAGTGAGTGTGAGAGGAAGAGAGGGAAAGAGAGAAGTGGGTGTCCATCCAAACTGCACTAATCCAAACACTAATTTCCCTCTTGGACTAAATGCATCAGCTTCCTTGCTGACCTCCCTGACTCTCGCCTCCCATTCTAGGCCATACTTCACTCTAGTGCCTGCACCATTTTTTTGAAAAACCTCTCAGTTCATGTCTTCCCATTCCTCCAATTCCTCCAGCGATGGCCCATCCATCTCAACATCAAACAGAAACTATTTACCATCAGCTTCAAGGCACTCAATCAACTCTTCCACACACCTCGTTTCTCTAATGCCAACCTACTCTCTGAATCTTGATATCATTTGTCCTGCCACTAATCCCTTACCCACTCCCTCTCTTGGGCCTGGGACTCTCTCCTTCTTTGTATCCAAAAGTCCACCATTCTCTCCATCTTCAAAACCTCCTAAAATCATTTTTTTGGTAAGCATTTATTGAGCCAGGCACTGTACAAAGTGCTGGGGAAGATAAAAGCTAATCAGACTGGACACAGTCCCTGCCCCACATGGGGCTCAGTCAATCCCCATTTTACAGATAAGGTAACTGAGGCCCAGAGACATGAAGTGACTTGCCCAAGGCCACAGAGCATACAAGTGGCAGAGCGGGAATTAGAGCCCAGGTCTTTCCAACTCCCAGGCCCATGCTCTAGCCACTAGATCACATTGCTTCCTTAAGTCCTCATTTTCCCTATTCGCCCTCCCCTCTGCATCCTCCATGAACTTGGCTGTACATCAATCAATCAGTCAGTCAATAAGTCAATCATATTTATTGAACAATGTGTGCAGAGCATTGTACTAAGTGCTTAGGAGAGTACAATATACAATATAACAGACATTCCCTCCCCACAACAAACTTACAGCCTAGAAGGGGAGACAGACATTAATATAAATAAATTATGGATATGTACATAAGTACTGTGAGGCTGGTGGGGGGAATGAATAAAGGGAGCAAGGCAGGATGATGCAGAAAGGAGTGGAAGAAAAGGAAAAGAGGGTTTAGTCAGAGAAGGCTTCTTGGAAAAGTTGTGTTTTCAATAAGACTTTGAAGAGGGAGAATAACTGTCTGTTGGATATGAAGTGGGAGGGCTTTCTGGGCCAGAGGCAGGACGTGGTTGAGGGGTCAGCGGTGAGATAGATGAAATTGAGGTTCAGTGAGAAGGTTAGTATTAGAGGAATGAAGTGTGCGGGCTGGGTTGTAGAAGGAGAGTAGCGAAGTGAGGTGGGAGGGATCAAGGTGATTGAGTGCTATAAAGCCAATGGTGAGGAGTTTCTGTTTGATGTGGAGGTGGATGGCAACCACTGGAGGTTCTTGAGGAGTAGAAAAATGACCCTGGCAGCAGAGTGAAGTGCTGACTGGAGTGGGGAGAGACAGGAGGCAGGAAAGTCAGCAAGGAGGCTGATGGATTAACATGGTAGCAACTTGAATGGAGAGGAAAGGGTGGATTTTAGTGTATTGAAGTTCAAACCGATAGGGTTTAGTGATAGATTGAATATGTGAATTGAATGAGAGGGGAGTCAAGCATAACACCCAGGTTGTGGGCTTGTGAGATAGGAAGGATCGGGTGCCATCTACAGTGAAAGGAAAGTCATGGAGAGGACAGGGTTTGGGTGGAATGATGAGGAGTTCTGTTATAGACATATTAAGGTTGAGTTGATGGCAGGACATCCAAGCAGAGATGTCTTTATTGAGTGCAGACTGTGTGCAAAACACTGTACTAAGCACTTGGGAGAGTACAATGCAACAGAGTTGACAGACACATTCCCTGCCTAAACTCCTTTGAAACCTCCCCCAGCCCCACAGCGCTTATGTACACATCCTTATACGCTACTATTTCTCTTATGTATAATCTATTTTAATGTCTGTCTCCCCCTCTAGATTGTAAACTCTTTGTGGGTGGGGATCTTCCTACCAACTCCATTGTACTGTACTTTCCTAACCACTTAGTAGAGTGTTTTGCACACAGTAAGCGCTTGATAAAAACCATTGATGATTGACTTCTGTCTTCCTGAGTCTCTCTCTGCCTCTCCCATTTTTCTTCCAGAGAAGCCCTGTCTACTAACACTGATTCTGCAAGAAATTAATGCATACCTATATTCTCCACTTTTCCTTCTCTTTATCCCATTTAATAATGTACTGAATCACTGATAAGATTACAGATAACGTGTTGGTCACTTGCATTGTTTTAGAAATGTGACCTCTGTACGAATACATAAGTGCAGAAGCAATCAATCCACAGGAATGAGTTTGACTTGATCAGAAATACAGAATCCTAGCAATAGGTTTGCACAGTCAGATTGATCCACAGCCCTAAGGAATCATTTGGACTCCTAACCAGGATAATTTTAATTTCAACTAATAATGCAGAGGAAGAAAGAGGTATAGTATATCTACATATGGGATTACAAATACGACCAACTTAGAAGTTCAATTTCAAGCCTAAAAGTCTGACACTTTAAGGATACTCTAAATTCTATGATGTAGGGTGGCAAATTATTCATGAAAACTTTGTGCATACTGAGAATACTTACTTCACCTAAGTACATTTGGGGTACTCTAGTTTTCCATTCAAGCATGAGGCTCTAAAAGGAGAAGATTTTGGGTCACTGCCATAACCAGTTTTACATGCAAATTCAAAAGTGTTTAGTTGACTGGAAAATAATTTTCTGAAATAAGAAGACCATGTCAATTCTATATTATTTTTCTTCATAATTTCTTGAGATGGCGTGCATAACTCTGGAAAAGAAAAAGAATAAATGAATTAGAAATGCAATAATTAATATGCAAGGCATTAGAAATTTCACTTTAAATATCTCAAAAGGCAGTAAATAAATCACATAATTACAATCTTAAACAGTTAAATACCACAATTATTATTACACCTATTGGTAGTAGCAATTCAAGTTGGAATCGTTTATTTTTACCTATACCTATACTCAACATTTTTACATATACATCTATTCAATTGTTCTTTTAATTATTTGACTACTCATTTCCCCCTCACCCCCCTACTCTCTCAAAATGTAAACTCCTTGTGGGCAGGAAATGTGTCACTTCTTTGTTTTAATAATGATGGTATTTGTTAAGTGCTTACTATGTGCCAGATACTGTTCTAAGCACGGGGGGTAGATACAAGATAATCGGGCTGGACAAAGTCATTTTCCCACATAAGTCTCAGAGTCTTAATCCCCATTTTAGAGATGAGGGAACTGAGGCACAGAGATGTTAAGTAACTTGCCTAAGGTCATACCACAGACAAGTGGCAGAGTCAGGATTAGAACCCATGACCTTCTGATTTCCAGGCTTGTGCTCTATCCATTAGGCCATGCTGCTTCCCAAGTGCTCAGTGCAGTTCACTACAACTAATGGGTGCTACTTAAAGTGAGAGAAGCAATGACGAGTATAAAGTAAAACAGATTGGGTTGAATTTTCCCAAATCTTAACAAATTGAATATACAATTCTGTGGGACTGAATCAAATCAAGGCGCATAGAACTCTTCTTGACCCATGGTTCATCTGGGAGGAGCCTTCGGGTAAGAGAAGTCAGGGAGTTCTGACTGAAAAATGCATGTGCACACAGCTTTAACTCTGCATGTTCTTCAAAGAAGAACCTTAACTCTTCTTTGAGCTTGGGCCTTGACTGATTTCACGGGAGTTTTCCTTTATTCAGAAAAACTAGCACCGTATCCACTCACTGTATCCAATCCCGCAAGCATGCACATAACTGCTTCTTCTGACAAGACTCTCTGCTGAATCCAGACAGGTGTGCATTGTTGGAAGAATGTTCTCTAATTTTGCCATCAGAATCAATCAATCAATCAATTGTATTTATTGAGCACTTACTGTGTGCAGAGCACTGTACTAAGCGCTTGGGAAGTACATGTTGGCAACATAGAGAGACAGTCCCTACCCAACAGTGGGCTCACAGTCTAAACAGGGGAGACAGAGAACAAAACCAAACATACTAACAAAATAAAATAGAGTAGATATGTACAAGTAAAATAAATAAATAAATAAATAGAGTAATAAATATGTACAAACATATATACATATATACAGGTGCTGTGGGGAAGGGAAGGAGGTAAGATGGCGGGGGAGATAGAGAGGGGGAATGTAGAGTAGAGCACATAATTATGACTCCTCATTTTCCCACCCAAACCTTGTCCTCTCCCTGACTTTCCCATCACTGTAGACGTCACCACCATCAAGCCTGTTATCCTGGACTCCTCTCTCTCATTCTACCCACATATTCAATCCATTACTAAATCCTGTTGATTCAATTTTCACAACGTCACTAAAATCTGCCCTTTCCTCTCTATCCATACTTCTACCACATTAATACAATCATTCATCCTATCCCACTTGGAATACTGCAGCACCCTTCTTGCTGTCCTCCCTGCCTCCCGTCTATCCCTACTCCAATCCACACTTCACTCTGCTGACCAGATGGTTTTTCAAAAAAATGTGTAGGCCATATTTCCCCACTCCTTAGGAAACTCCAGTGGTTGCCCATTCACCTCCACATCAAACAAAAACTCCTTATATTTGGCTTTAAAGCACTCAATCACCTTCCCCCTCCTACCTCACCTCACTACTCTCCTTCTACAACCCAGCCCTCACGCTTTGCTCCTCTAATGCTAAACTTCTCTCATCTATTTGCCACCGACCCCTTGCCCACGTCCTGCTTCTGGCTTGGAATGTCCTCCCTCCTCAAATCTGACAGACAATTACTCTCCCCAACTTCAAAGCCTTACTGCAGGCACATCTCCTCCAAGAAGCCTTCCCTGACTAAGCTCCCCTTTCCCCTTCTCCCACTCCCTTCTGATTCACCCTGACTTGCTCCCTGAATTCATCCGCCCTCCTAGCTCTACAGAACCTATGTACATATCTGAAATTTATTTATTTATATCAATATCCATCTCCCCCACCTCTAGAATGTAAGCTCATTGTGGCCAGGGAATGTGTCTGTTTATTGTTGTACTGTACTCTTCCAAGCGCTTAGTGTACTGCTCTGCACTCAGGAAGCACTCAATAAATATGATTGAATGAATATTGGATAAATTCAATGGTCCATCCACCCAGGATTCCACATTAGGGTGCTTGGGGTAATCGTGTAATGATTCTCTGCTTAGACACCTCACCTAATGAATTTATTCAAAATTTGCTTGAACCTAATGATATTTTTAGTCTTTACAACTCCCTTGGGAGCAAACACCTTATGTTTGCATTTAGTTTGTTTTAAACCAAACCCCTTTATCCTTCAACTATTAACCCTTTGCCCAACTGGAGTGAGGTTTGGTGTACAAAAATTCTGTTAGCCCTTCCCACACCCTTTTGATTTTGAAAACTTCAATCACGTTCTCTCTCAGCCTTTGTCTTTACCAACTATTCCTATTCTCTTACAGTAACTTGAGCTCACTGTGGGCAGGGACTGTATCTGTTGTATTGTACTTTCCCAAGCTCTTAGTTCAGTGCTTTGCACACAGTAAGCATTCAATAAATACAATTTAATTGAATGATTGAATCCCCTGATCAACTTGATTCCTTCCCTGTTCCTAAATAAATAAAAAATAAAATGATGTTATTTGTTAAATGCTGGTAAATGATGGTTTTCTCCTCCAGCTCTATAACATGAAATGCAGACAGAACTGCGTGCAGTATTCTGGGTAAGGCTGAAACAGTGTTTTTCCTCAGTGATGCCTTTTCCTCTTTTCTTTGCCCTTCCTGTAAGGTGCATGAGTGTTTGCTTACTGCTGCACCTGGGCCATTTGAGAGTTAACTCTAGAAAAAAAAGATTTCTCCCTTCAAAGTTCCATTAAAAAACCTGACTGGATTTGAAAATTCAGGAGACGCCCGCAATGCCCAGATGGTGTGCTCCATGGTTGGACAGGCCTGTCCCACCGTCGACCCCCGGCCCACATCCTCCTCCTTGCCTGGAATGCCCTACGCCCAAACATCTGCCAAGCTAGCTCTCTTCCTCCCTTCAAAGCCCTACTGAGAGCTCACCTCCTCCAGGAGGCCTTCCCAGACTGAGCCCCCTCTTCCCTCTCCCCATCCCCATCACCCCCACCCTACCTCCTTCCCCTCCCCACAGCACCTGTATATATGTTTGCACAGATTTATCACTCTATTTATTTTACTTGTACATATTTACTATTCTATTTTGTTAATAATGTGCATTTAGCTTTAATTCTATTTGTTCTGATGACTTGACACCTGTCTACATGCTTTATTTTGTTGTCTGTCTCCCCCTTCTAGACTGTGAGTCTGTTGTTGGGTAGGGACTGTCTCTACATGTTGCCAACTTGTACTTCCCAAGTGCTTTGTACAGTGCTCTGCACACAGTATGTGCTCAATAAATACAACTGAATGAATGAATGAATGAATGAATGAATGAATGGTGCCTGATCTTTTGTTCAGTGCTTAGCACTGTGCTTGGTCTATAGTTAAGTATTTATAAAACACCAAGTGAAGAGGGTTCTTCACAAGTACTTGGGAAGGTTTGGCATTGGCCATCAGAGTGTCACTAAGAGCAGGGGCTAACTAGAAGGCCTACCAAACACGATGGGCTTTGTCACTAGCCACACACATTGCACAGATTTCTCCTCGACAGGAACTTCAGCCCTGGAGCTGTGTGGCCTATTGGCTAGAGCAGGGGCCTGGGAGTCCGAGGACCTGGGTTCTAATTCCGGCTCAGCCACTTGCCTGCTTTGTGACTTTGGGCAACTCACTTTACCTCTCTGTACCTCAGTCTTTAAGATTGTTAACCCCATAAGGGATAGGAACCATGCTGGATTCCCACCTTTTACTTTCTTCCAGCACTTATTATAGTGTTCTCTGCACAGTATGTGCTTAATAAATACTATCTACTCCTCCTCCTCAATTTTCTCATCTGTAAAATAGGAATTCAACACCCAATCTCCCCCCTGTCTAGACTGTGAGCCCTATGTGGGAAAGGAACTGTGTCTGACCTGATTAACTTGTATCAAACCCACCACTTGGAACAATGCTTGATACATAGAATGGTGCTTGAAAAATAATAAGTGCTGCACAAATTCTATTATTATTATTATTACTGGGAGAAAGTCTACCCAGAGGGAAAGCCAACACTGTAGGACCCCTCTGTTTGTAGACAATATCAGAGAAGTGTGTTCCTCCCCATAAGCTTGCTTGTTATGATTCTAATAAATAAATACTTAAAATGGTTACTTTCACCATGATTTGCTCCAGCTCAGCATTACTTACGTAGAATATTACATTTGGGGTATTTTATTCCTCCTCTGAGGCAGCTCGCTTGAAATGGAGAGGATTTGGGGTCTTTTACATATCCACTTTTACATGTAAATTCAAAAGAATCTGGACTAATGAAAAGAAAGTTTAAAAATCTCCATTTCAGCTGTATGTTATTCTTCTCCATTTCTTTTGTGCTTATCACACATTTCTCTGCAAAAAGAGGGAAAGTTATTTGGATCTCATGGAAAATACTTCATACAAAATATATCCACCATGCTGGTCAGGGTTAAATGAAGAAGTTATGAAGTGAGAATTCTTCATTTGCAAATGTTTTAAGTCAAATGCCCTAGAAATACTTCTGCCAATGGTTCCAGGAAATTTAGAACTAAATACAATCTCATTTAAGAAATGCTAAATCAACATTTAAAGATCAATTTAGAAATATGCCTTTAATATATTCTGCTCTTCCCCTTGCAATGCAATGATAGTCATAAACATTGATTCTCCAAACGTTCCTGAGTAGAACAATTTGAATTACCAACTAGTATTTGTCATCAAAAAATTATCTTGCTAGGATAATCTCCTTAATTCAAGAATTATTTAGAAAGATAAATGATTAAAATTACCTGGCATAGCATATGCTACTAGCATGTTGAAGAAATACTTTTAACTTAAGAAATAATTTTTAACTTAAGAAAACCTCACGTTTATATGCTCCATTACTTTTACAATTTTTCACATTTCAAAATGTGAGTATATTTGTGTATTTTTATCATACCGAAGCAATCTGGGGGGTTTGTCCACGCTCCATTTTGACAAGTTACTGTTTCAGATCCTTTCATTACAAAAAATTCAGAACATTTGTATTTCGCTGATGTTCCTGAGTCATATTCCATGTGAAAGAAGGGGGTAATATCCCCATTTTGAATAGGTGGGGGTGGCCCACACTTTCCTACTGCCTCTGAAATAAAAGATTTTTTTGTGTGAAACAGTGCATTGCTTTCTATTTCTTATAAAAACATTCATAAAGCACTTAGCTCCATAAATTTGCAATTCCAATAACGATCAGCCACATGATTTTTGAAATGATTAAGGGTTTAAGCAATATTGTGATGGTGATGGGTTTTGGGGTGTGGGGTGTGAGGTGTGGGGTACACAACTTCTGGAGAAACAGAAGGATTAGTGTAGTGAGCGACAGCAAAGGAGTCCATGAAGAGCAGGGTGACTAAATCAAGACAGTTGTGGGCAGCAGCAGAGAAGCAAGACCAGATTAACTCTAAGGACATTTGGACTGGGCAAGAATAAGGTGATCTGATCATCCCCAAGAGGGAGTCAAAACCACAAACACCAAAGTGGAAAGGGAGAGTGCTTTGGAATGATGGAAAGCAGCAATCACAGGGTGACAAGAAAAGTTCCTCCCCTCCCTGGGTGGTCAGATAAAGGGAGTTTTCCAATCGGACCAGAAGCAGCATGGTCTAGTGGAAAGAGCACGGGCCTGGTGGGTCAGAGGACCTAGATTCTATTCCCGGGTCTGCCACTTGTCGCTGTGTGACCTTGGGCAAGCTACTTAACTTCTCTGTGTCTCAGTTGCCTAATTTGTAAAATGGATATTGAGACTGTGAGCCCTAGGTGGAACATAAGCTGTATCCAACCTGATTAGCTTGTGTCTACCCAAGTGCTTAGTACAGTGCCTGGCACAAAGTAAATGCTTAACAAATACCACTTGTAAAAAGTCATCCATTGAAAGAAATAAATCACAGAGGTCATGATACCTGAACTGGCAATGACCTCTCTTTTTTATGGTATTTATTAAATGCTTACTATGTGCCAAGTGCTGTGATAAGTGCTAGGGTAGAGACAGGTTAATCAGGTTAGACACAGTCAATGTTCCACGTAAGGCTCACAGTCTTAATCCCCATTTTTACAATTGAGGTAACCGAGGCAGAGTGAAGTTAAGTGACTTGCTCAAGGTCACACAGCAGATAAGTGGAAGAGGCGGAATTAGAACCCAGGTCCTTCTGACTCATAGTCCCATGCTCTCTCTACTAGGCCATGCTGCTTCTCAGTCCTTCTTAGTCCTTACCTTCATTCAGTCATTCCTTCAATCATATTTACTGAGAGCTTACTGTAGTGCAGAGCACTGCACTAAGCTCTTGGGAGAGTACAAAATAACAATAAACAGACACATCCCCTGTCCACAGTGAGCTTTACAGTCTAGAGAACTCTTGTAAGGACTGAATAGAATCTCAGTCAGAAGCCCCCTCAAAATATCCAGAGACCCCCTCAGAAATACCCCAGACCACCCAAGAATCATTGATGCTTATTAAGCACTTGTATATCTATTTGTATGAATTTATTACTCTATTTTACTTGTACATACTTACTATTTTACTTATTTTGTTAATGATGTGCATATAGCTTTAGTTCTATTTGTTCTGACGTTTTGACACCTGTCTACATTCATTCATTCAATCGTATTTATTGAGCACTTACTGTCAAGCACTGGACTAAGTGCTTGGGAAGTACAAGTTGGCAACATATAGGGACGGTCCCTACCCAACAACAGGCTCACAGTTTACATGTTTTGTTCTGTTGTCTGTCTCCCCCTTCTAGACCTTGAGCCCATTATTGCGTAGGGACCATCTCTGTATGTTGCTGACTTGTACTTCTCAAGCGCTTAGTACAGTGCTCTGCACACAGTAAGCGCTCAATAAATGCGATTGAATGAATGAATGAATGTACAGAGTAGACAAATAGATTTGGTAAACATGATCCCAGACCACAAAGAACTTCCAATCTTAAAAGGGGAGTCAGACATTAAAATAAAGCACAAGTATGAACACAAGTGCTGTGGGGTTGAAGGTGGGGTGAGAAGGGAGGGTAAGCAGAGCAGGGAAAAGACAGATTAGTCAGGAGAGGTCCCTTGGAGGGGATGTGTATTTAGGAGAATCTTGAAGATGGAGTGAGTGTTGGACTGTCGAATATGAAAGGGGAAGAAGGTCTAGGCCAGAGGCAGAAGGTGGGCAAGGGTTTGGTGGTGAAACAGATGAAATCAAGGTTCAGTAAGTAGGTTGGTATTGGAACATTGTTCTTGTCCACATTCCACCAGCTGAAGGCATTACAATTGATGAGGAACAGGTGAAGAATAGCACCTGCCATGTTCCCACAAATCAGCTGTTTCCCACCTGCCCTCTCAGGCCCTTTGTCAGGATGATCAGTGGTCATGAGTTCAAATCCCGGCTCCACCAATTGTCAGCTGTGAGACCTTGGGCAAGTCACTTAACTTCTCTGGGACTCAGTTACCTCATCTGTAAAATGGGGGTTGACTGTGAGCCCCCTGTGGGACAACCTGATCACCTTGTATCCCCCCAGTGCTTAGAACAGTGCTTTGCACATAGTAAGTGCTTAGTAAATGCCATTATTATTATTATTATCTGGTAGTGATTGCCCTCAGATGGAGTTATCGATAGCAAAGTTGCTCTCTCCACCCAACAGGTGGCCATGTGTCGCTCTGTGCTTTAAATATGTCCCCAATGGAATGTACACCACATCTTGAAAAGTAGTGGCCCTTAGTAGTCGGATCCAAGAAAATACAAATGTAAAATTCTGCTTCTAGATGTGGCTGGGCAGATCCAGCTCTTAGCCTTGACAGACACTTCCAAATGTTGTTTAAGATTAGTCTCCAATTCTGCTCAGAAGCAGTGTGGCTCACTGGAAAGAGCACAGGCTTTGGAGTCAGAGGTCATGGGTTTGAATCCCAGCTCTGCTAATTGTCAGCTGTGTGACTTGGGCAAATCACTTAACTTCTCTGTGCCTCAGTTACCTCATCTGTAAAATGGGGATTAAGACTGTGAGCCCCATGTGGGACAACTTGATCACCTTGTAACCTCCCCAGCGCTTAGAACAGTGCTTTGCACATAGTAAGCACTTAATAAATGTTATTATTATTATTATTAATCTATCTTGGGAGTTATTATAGATCTAGACTGTGAGCTCATTGTGGGCAGGAATGTGTCTACATTGTACTCTCCCAAGCGCTTAGTTCAGTGTTCTGCACACAGTAAGCTCTCAATAAGTACGCTTAATGAATGAATGAATCAATCATTAGCTTCTTAAAGGACAGGAGTAGCACCTCCTTTATTGTACTTCCAAGCTTTGCTCACAGTAAGCACTCAATAAATACCACTGACTGACTATATTCATTCATTCATTCATTCTCTCATTCAATTGTATTTATTGAGCACTTAATGTGTGCAAAGTACTGTACTAAACGTTTGGGAGAATACCATATAACAATAAGCAGACACATTCCCTGCCCACTATGAGTTTATAATCTAGAGGGGGAGAAAGACATTAATATAAATAAATAAATAAATAAATAAATAAATAAATAAATAAATATTCCATGACAGTGGTGAGTTCCACATTGCAGAGCCGGTCAATACATGTGGATGGTCAAATCCCTAGTGAAGCTTGGATCCAGGGGAAAGAATGGAAACCTTTCCCCCTTGGAACGTGGGGACTGAGAGCCTGTGGGTCTGGGGTGCAGGATTTGGGGGAGTCCTGGCATCCTCTAGCTTTCCGGATAAGTCACCAAAGCCCCAGACTCTCCTAAAGGACACTTACTTAAGGTAACACATTTGGGATATTGCATTTTTCCTTTTAAACACGGGACTCGGAAAGGCGACGAATCGGGATCCTCCGTATAACCACTTCTACATGTAAATTCGTAAGTGTCTAAATGACTACCAAATATTTGTTTCATGGAACTGGTCCAGAATAATTGTATGTTGTTTTCCGCCATTTCTTTTGTTGATAATTCACACCGCTCTGCCAAAAGAAAATTAAGGATGTAATTAGATTTAAAATTGGGCCTCAAGGGATTTAAAAAATGATTACTAACTTTGATGCACACTACATAAATTTAGGGAATAACAAAGGAAAAGATGAAAGCAAGGGAATGTTTCGGAGAAGATTAATTAAAGACTGAAATAGTTGCATGCCATCACCAAGAAAGCCACCTTAGTTCATCCTTGTCCCCATACGATCTGAATTCCACCCCCTTCACTCCCCCAAAACTGCCCTGTCAAAGGTCATCAATCAAGCGCTTAGTGCAGTGCTCTGCACACAGTAAGTGCTCAATAAATACGATCGAATGACTCTCCTTCTTTGTCAAGTCCAGTGACTTCAACTCCATCCTAATCCTCCTCAACCTCTAATGCAGTCTTCGACTGTGAGCCACTCTCTTCTGGAAATATCTTATCTTGGCTTTGCTGAAACAGTCCTCTCCTGGTTCATTCATTCAATCGTATTTATTGAGCATTTACTAATCATATTTATTGAGCATTTACTGTGTGCAGAGCACTGTACTACTACTAATAATAATGATAGCATTTATTAAGCGCTTACTATGTGCAAAGCACTGTTCTAAGCGCTGGGGAGATTACAAAGTGATCAGCTTGTCCCACGGGGGGCTCACAGTCTTCATCCCCATTTTACAGATGAGGTAACTGAGGCCCAGAGAAGTTAAGTGACTTGCCCAAAGTCACACAGCTGACAATTGGCGGAGTCGGGATTTGAACCCATGACCTCTGACTCCAAAGCCCGGGCTCTTTCCAATGAGCCACGCTGCTTCTCTGAGCGCTTGGAAAGTACAACTTGGCAACAAATAGAGACAATTCATACCCAACAACAGGCTCACAGATTCTCTTCCCATTCCCAAATCAACACCTCCAGTTCTGATCTTTCTCACTCTCTGCAGTCTTGTATTTCCTCCTGCCTTCAGTACATCTCTACTTGGATGTCCCACTGACACCTCAAACTTAACATGTCCTAAACAGAGCTCATCAGCTTCCCATCAAAACCCTGGCCTCCCCTTGACTTTCCCATCACAAGCTCCCTGATCTTCTGCTACCCCTCAGGGGATGAGGCAAAATGAATCCTTTACGAGCTCCTGACAATGGAATAGGAGTTTCTGCTATCCAACCAGTATTCTTGCTGTGTTGATATAATACATTCACAACCTCCAGCTACATAAATGACTTAAAAAGAGATACCTACCAGTGCACTGAGGATAAATAATCTCGTCTTTTCCACATTGCACCTTAAAATCAGATCCATGTTCAAGTATGTAACCTGTTCGGCATTCAATTTCTAAGGAGTTTCCAACTTGTAAGTATCCGATTTGTTCAGATGTGGTTTTTTTCATCATGTTTCTGGTTGCCAGATCTTTCTCTGTGACAGAGCAAGGGCCTGAAAAGAGATATCAGTATTTATATATATTTTTATGATTCTAAAGCTTCTGAAGATTTATACTGTGTAAATCTGCTTTGCAGTTTTTAAAAGAACTCCAGTTTTTGAAAGAAAGATTCCCCTTTCCAACATTGCACAGCCTGTTAAGACTGTGAGCCCAATATGGGACAGGGACTGTGCCCAACCCAATTACCTTATATCTACCCCAGCGCTTAGTACAGTGCCTGGTACATAGCAATGTTTAACAAATACCACAATTATTACTATTGTTAGAGGAAAAACCTAGACCAAACAGTTTCCTGTTGTCTTTCATTTCTAGATCACAGCTCCATCCTCATCTGTGTGGTACCTTCTTGACTAACTTCTTTTCCAGGATAGTTGGGCTCAAAACTCAGGCCACCATGTATGAAGAAGAGAGGCTCGGCTAGCAGCAGGCCAGGATCGCCATCACTGTTTAACATATTGTTTGGAAATGCACATATTTGTAGATGACAGGAAAGGCAGAAATAGATGACATTAAAATATCCATTTTTAACAAGAGCAAGTAGCAGGGCTATTAAGAGAAATGGCTTTGCAAGTAATTTTTATAGCCCATGGCTGAGATAGTGGATAGTTTGCTTGTATCCAACCCTAGGGTTTAGTACAGTGCCTGCACATAGTAAGAGCTTAACAAATACCATAATAAATAGTTGTCCCTCCAAGGGAAATCAAAAAAGGGATTTCCTTTTAAATTCCCCTGCTTCTGCTCTCACCCCCTCCTCCCCAGTTCTAAAAACGTCCTTAAGCACTGAGACGGAAAGAGCATGTGCAAAACCAATGTTCACAGAGGTTTCTTCCTTCACAAACCCTGCCACGTCTGGAGCTTCTCGGAGGGGATATATATCGTGAGACCACCGCACCAGTGCTCGACAGAATCACTTCTCAAGTAAATCAGTTTTTCTTACTTAAACACTTGGGCACTGCTGTCCATCGTCCATCAGAACAGAAAGACCTGCTTTCACCATCCAGGGCATATAACTTTTGGCATTTGTATTCTACAAAGTCTCCAGCTGAGTACACCTTTTTATTTAAAGAAAGAATATCTCCATTGGAAATGCCAGGAGCCGGACCACAATTCTTCCCTTTCGCTAAATAAAATAAAAGCAAAATGAATGCGTTATGACATTTTAGCTAGATGTCAAAATCAAACACAAAGGGGGAAAAAAAAGCTGTTTTCCCCAAGCTTCCCCTCCCTTGAGGCCGAATAGAACAGAGCATGCAGGGTAACTGCCTCCTTCCCTCCCACCACCAAGGACTCCTGATCCCGACATGTTCCGTACGCGCCAGGATGGGAAGAAAACTGCTGCCACATGCCCTCAGAGTCTTGCCCACCACCTCCCACTTTTTACCACTTTTACCACTTTTTACCACTCCATTCTATCCTACTTCCCATTCGTTCATTCAATCATTCAATCATATTTATTGAGCGCTTGCTCTATGCACAGCAGTGTACTAAGTGCTTGGGAGAGCACACTATAACAATAAGCAGATACACTCCCTGCCCACAAGACAGTAATATAAATAAATAATTTACAGATATGGACATAAGTGCTTTGGGACTGGGAGGTGGGATGAATAAAGGGAGCAAGTCAGGGCGATGCAGAAGGGAGTGGGAGAAGAGGAAAGGAAAGAGAACAATTCCTGCAGCATAAGGCCTTCACAAAACCTTGGGAAGATTTGTGGCTGCTCCAGCAGCTCCTGTGGTTATGGGTACACCCTGGACTCTGAGACTCAAGTAGACGGAAATTCTTCTTTCTAATAATAATAATTAAGGTATTTGTTGAACACTTACTATATGCCAGGTACTGTAATAAGCACTAGGGTGAATACAAGCAAATCAGGCTTGATACGGTCCCTGTCCCACGTGGGACTCACAGTCTCAATCCCCATTTGATAGATGAGAGAACCGAGCCAAAGAGAAATGAAGTGACGTGCCTGAGGTCACACAGCAGACAAGTGGTGGATCTGGGATTAGAACCCATGACCTGATGACCCCCAAACCCATGCTCTATCCACTAAGCCATGCTGCTTTGTTTTCATTTTGTATGTATATCTGGTTTGTGTTCTATTGTTTTCTCCAGTCCCTTCTCCCCACTTTTCTTCTTAGATTGCGAGTCCCCCAAGAAATAAGGACCATGTCCAATTTCCAAGTGCATATTCTCTTCTGGCAATCAGTACAGTGTTCTGCACACAGCAACATTTAATAAATACTAATTCCAATGCTGCCACTTGATCCCAGCTCTGCCACTTGTCTACTGTGTGACCTTGAGCAAGTCACTTAACTTCTCTATGCCTCAGTTACCTCATCTGTAAAATGGGGATGGAGACTGTGAGTCCCACTTGGGGCAGGGACTATGTCCAACTAAATTTGCTTGTATCCACCTCAGTGCTTAGTATAGTACCTGGCACAAAATAGGTGCTTAACAAATACCAGAATTATATTATTATTATTATTAGTTTCTGAGGAACATGCCACTTTTAACCCAGTTCCCAGACTGGAGTGTGCTCAGAAGAGTTTCTTCCAATGATGGCATTCTGGGCATCCCTGCTCCCTTAGAGCCTTCCAAACTCATTCATCCATTCAATCATATTTATTCATTCAACTGTATTGATCGCTTACTGTGTGCAGAGCACTGTACTAAGCACTTGGGAGAGTACAATACAACAATGTAACAGACATATTCCCTGCCCATAATGAGCTTACAGTCTAGAAGGGGAAACAGACATTAATATAAATAAATTACAGATCTGGACATAAGTGCTGTGGTCTGTAGCAGTGTGACGGATGGGGAATCCTTTTCCAGCATTCCCAAAGACTGGACTGCGAAAGATGTCCTCATTTTTCCGTGTGATCACTGTTGATCTTTTTCTTTTTTCAACTGAAAATTTATTTGTTTCATCCATCCCGCAAATAGCGGAGACTACTACGCTTTAAGATGGGGGCCCATCTGTACATAATGGATGCATTCTGCGGAGGGAGGACCAAATATGGAAACAATTTCAATAGTGAGGAGTCATCACAAAGCACAGGATGTGCAGTTCTGTGTGTTAATGCCCCTGTTAATTGGGAAGATTGTTTCTAAAGACAAGGAGGTAGCTCTGCTCCCTAATAAGCAAAATCTCAACTCCATTTGTGAAAGCAAGAAACTGCTTGAGTCGTGGGACTGACTGAAGCCTTCTAGACCGTGAGCCCACTGTTGGGTAGGGACCGTCTCTCTATATTGCCCACTTGTACTTCCCAAGCGCTTAGTACAGTGTTCTGCACACAGTAAGCGCTCAATAAATACAATTGAATGAATGAATGAATGAAGCCACTTGGCACAAACAACCCCACTGTCATTCCAGGAGCTCTTGCTGTGCCTTTCCTCCCCAGAGGAAATATTTGAGGTCTGGAGAGACCCCAAGGTGGGAAATATACCATTTTGATTCCTACTTTCAGTCATCTCTTGTCAGTAGCTATGGAGAAATACAAACTAATCCAGTAACGTCAAACTTCAAAGGTTTTAGCAGCATGGCTTAGTGGATAGAGCACGGGCTTGGAAGTCAGAAGGACCTGGTTTCCAATCCTGGCTCCTCCAACATATCTGCCGTGTGACCCTGGGTAAGTCACTTCTCTTCTCTTGGTCTCAGTTCCCTCATCTGTGAAATGGGGATTAAGACAGTGAGTCCCATGCGGGACAGAAACTGTGTCCACCCCAATTTGCTTGTATGCCCCAGAGCTTTGTACAGTGCCTAGCACATAGTAAGCCCTTAATAAATACCATGATTTAATTATTATCATTTTTACTACTGTATATGTTTGCATGTATTTATTACTCTATTTATTTGTACATATTTATTCTATTTATTTTATTTTGTTAATATGTTTTGTTTTGTTCTCTGTCTCCCCCTTCTAGACTGTGAGCCCACTGTTGGGTAGGGACCATCTCTATACGTTGCCAATTTGTACTTCCCAAGCGCTTAGTACAGTGCTCTGCACACAGTAAGTGCTCAATAAATACAATTGAATGAATGAATGAATGAACTACTAATAATAAAATTATCTGGGCCCTTATCTGAAAAATGTGAATTAGGAGTGTGAGCCCCATATGGGACAGGAATTGTGTCAAACTTAATTAACTTGTATCTACCCCAACACTTAGAGCTTGGCACTTAAGTGCTTAACAACTACCATAATTATTATTATTTTACTTACCCAAAAATCTTCTCCTATTTCCTCTACCATTTCCTTCCCAAGAGTCTTCCATTCTGGGACCTCTCCTTTTCAAAGGGAAAATGAAAATTTACTTAAGAACTGAAGTATTTACCTAAGATACATAATGGGAAGTCCATGTATCCATCAACACATTTCCTGACTGAAGGCTGTATTAGTGTGTATCCTTGCTTGCATGCGAATTCCAGGTTTTCACCGTGAAGAACTGATAAAGTGCGACTTCGGCTTTTGGACAAAAGTAGTTTTCTCATATCCAGCTCCAGCTTGCGGATTCTACAAGGGGCTAGAGAAAAAGATGATTCTTACAAATCAAGTTTGAAAAAACAAGAAATTACAAAATATAGTTTTGTTTATAAAATAAATTTATAAAATGATGAAACGACTGTATGGCATTCAATTTTTTGTTTTAAGTTGGAAGCATAGAAAAACTACATAACTATTTGAACTATTTGAGAAGCAGCGTGGCTCAGTGGAAAGAGCCCGGGCTTTGGAGTCAGAGGTTATGGGTTCGAATCCCGGCTCCGCCAATTGTCAGCTGTGTGACTTTGGGCAAGTTGCTTCACTTCTCTGGCCCTCAGTTGCCTCATCTGTAAAATGGGGATGAAGACTGTGAGCCCCTTGTGGGACAACCTGATCCCCAGCGCTTAGAACAGTGCTTTGCACATAGTAAGCGCTTAATAAATGCCATTATTATTATTATTTGAATATGAGATACTACAGATAATTAATTTTCAAAAGTTTCCTCATGTTTTAGTGGAGTAATAATAACGATGGTATTGACTGAGCACTTACTCTGTGCCGACCACTAGACTAAGTACCGGGGTAATTAATCGAGGGTAATCAGTGGTATTTACTGAGCACCTACTGCATATAGAGCAGTGTAATAAGCACTTCCTCCTCTCAAAGTCGCACCTACCTGGAGAGTTTCCAGTACTCAACCAGTTTCGACTATGGGAGGGAGAGTCAAGCAGAGGCCTACCCATTCCATCCCTAGATTGGCCAGTGGCTAGCGAGTGGAAGGCAACCGGCTACAAGGCAAAACTCACCTGTGCTGGGCAGCAGTGGCATAGAGAGTCAAGAGTGGAAACAAGTTGACCACACGGAAGGAGGCAATGATAAACCACTTCTGTATTTTTACCAAGGAAACTCTCTGGATACACTACCAGAACGATGGCAGGTGGAGGTGGGGCGTTCTGGGAGAGATGTGTCCATGGCGTCGCTATGGGTCAGAGACGACTCGACGGCGTAGGACAAGACAATAAGCACTTGGAAAAGTTCAGTACAAGAGAGTTGGTAGCACAATCCCTACCCACAGGGAGGTTACAATCTACAGACGAAACTAATCTAATTGGACACAGCCCTATGGGGTTCCCGCCATCGACCCCCGGCCCACGTCATCCCCCGGGCCTGGAATGCCCTCCCTCTGCCCATCTGCCAAGCTAGCTCTCTTCCTCCCTTCAAGGCCCTGCTGAGAGCTCACCTCCTCCAGGAGGCCTTCCCAGACTGAGCCCCTTCTTTCCTCTCCCCCTCGTCCCCCTCTCCATCCCCCCGTCTTACCTCCTTCCCTTCCCCACAGCACCTGTATATATGTATATATGGTTGTACATATTTATTACTCTATTTATTTATTTATTTTACTTGTACATTTCTATCCTACTTATTTTATTTTGTTGGTATGTTTGGTTCTGTTCTCTGTCTCCCCCTTTTGGACTGTGAGCCCACTGTTGGGTAGGGACTGTCTCTGTGTGATGCCAATTTGTGCTTCCCAAGCGCTTAGTACAGTGCTCTGCACATAGTAAGCGCTCAATAAATACGATTGATTGATTGATTGATTGATTCACTAAGAGGCAATCAATCGGTGGTATTTACTGCACACTTACTGCATGTAGAGCAGTGTAATAAGCACTTGGAAAAGTATGATAATCCACAAGAAGTTTATAATCTACAGAGGAAAATAATCTGATTGGGCACAATCCCTATTCCCCATAGGGCTCACTAAGAGGGAAGATGAAAGGATAACTTATCTTCATTTCATTGATGAGGAAACTGAGGCCCAGAGATGTTAACTAACTTGCACAGGATCAAAAAGGCAGGCAAGTGGCAGAGATGGGATTAGAACTCAGTTCTCCTGCCTGTCAGTCCTACGTTCTTTTCACTAAGCCCACCCTACAAAAGGACCACGTCTCTGAAAAAGGACTACCAAATTCTCCCAGCCCCGTACCCGTTACCTAATTTCCTTTCCCCAAGAATGTTCTTGTACTTTGTCTACCCTTCCCTCAGCCCCATAGCACTTATGTACATATCTGTAATTTATTTATAAATAAATTCATATATCCCCTCCAGACTGTGAGCTCCTTGTGGGCAGGAAATGTCACTCTATTGTTGCATTGCACTTTCCCAAGCACTTAGTACAGTGCTCTGCACCCAGTAAACACTGAATAAATATGGTTGAATGAATGAATGTATATATATATGTAATAAATATATTATTTATATTAATTTTTCTCTCTCCTTCAGAGAAGCAGCGTGGCTCAGTGAAAAGAGCACAGGTTTGGGAGTCAGACGTCGTGGGCTCTAATCTCCACTCCACCACATATCCCCTCCTTCTAGACTGTGAGCCCGTTGTTGGGTAGGGACCGTCTCTATATGTTGCCAACTTGTACTTCCCAAGCACTTAGTACAGTGCTCTGCACACAGTAAGCACTCAATAAATACGATTGAATGAATGAATGAATATCTGCTGTGTGACCTTGGGCAAGTCACTTAACTTCTCTGAGCTTCAGTTACCTCATCTGTAAAATGGGGATTAAGACTGTGAGCCCCACGTGGGACAGCCTGATCACCTTGTATCCCCCCTCCCAGTGCTTAGAACAGTGTTTTGCATATAGTAAGTACTTAACAAATGCCATCATTATTATCATTATTATTATTATTAGACTGTGAGCATGTTATGGGCAGGAACTGTATCTGTTTGTTGTTATGTTGTGCTCTCCCAAGCCCTTTGCACACAGTAACCTCTCACTAAGTAACCTCTCAATGAATGAACATGGACTGTATCTAACTTGATTAGCTTGTAACTACCATAGCTCTTAGTATGATGCCTGGCACATGATAAGTACTTAACAAATACCATTAAAAAAACATTTCTTTTGACTTCTCAGTAGTTGTTAGCCTCTTGAGGGGTGGAAAAGATGCTTGTACCTTGCTTAGCACTCAGTAAATATTGTTAATTTGTTAAGGACCTTATGTCCCTACTGAGAGCTCACCTCCTCCAGGAGGCCTTCCCAGACTGAGCCCCTTCCTTCCTCTCCCCCTTGTCCCCCTCTCCATCCCCCCCATCTTACCTCCTTCCCTTCCCCACAGCACCTGTATATATGTATATTTGTTTGTACATATTTATTACTCTATTTATTTATTTTACTTGTACATATCTATTCTATTTATTTTGTTAGTATGTTTGGTTTTGTTCTCTGTCTCCCCCTTTTAGACTGTGAGCCCACTGTTGGGTAGGGACTGTCTCTATATGTTGCCAACTTGTACTTCCCAAGCGCTTAGTACAGTGCTCTGCACACAGTAAGCACTCAATAAATACGATTGATGATGATGATGATGATGTCAGGCTGCGGCTTGACAAATTCCCAAGATTTGAGTTTCTTCCAACTCAACAGGCCTATTCCTTTCTCTCTAAGTCATCATGCTTGGGAGGCAGTATGACATGGGAAGATCAAGAGCTGGTTAGTCAGGAGATCTGAGTTCTAGTCCTGCTCCATCATTTTCTTGCTCTGTGACCTTGGACAAAGTCAGAAGCAGCGTGGCTTAATGAAAAGACCTTTGACTTCCAGGCAAAGGACCTGGATTTTAATTCCAGCCCTCCCACTTTTTATGTAATCAGTCATACTTATTGGGTGCTTACTATGTGCACCATACTAAGCACTTGGAAGAGTACAATGTAAAGGAGTTTGAAGATTTGTTCCCTGCCCACAACAAACATAGAGTTGTCTGCTGTGTGACCTTGGGCAAATCACTTCTCTATGCCTCAGTTACCTCATCTATAAAATGGAGAAGCAGTGTGGCTTAGTGGAAAGAGCACAGGCTTGGGAGTCAGAGGTCATGCGTTCTAATCCTGCCTCTGCTACTTACAGCTGTGTGACTTTCGATAAATCACTTAATCTCTCTGTACCTGTTACCTCATCTGTAAAATGGGGATTAGCACTGTGAGCCCCACGTGGGACAACCTGATTACCTTGCATTTAACTGAGCACTTAGAACAGTGCTTGGCACAGAGTAAGCTCTTAACAAATACCACCATCATCATAAAATGAGGATTAAGCCTGGGAGCCCAATGTGAGACAGGGGCTATGTCTAAACCAATTATATTTTATCTACCCCAACAGTTGTGACAATGTCTGGCACATAATAAGCGCCTAACAAATACCACCATCATCATAAAATGAGGATTAAGACTGGGAGCCCAATGTGAGACGGGGGCTGTGTCCAACCCGATTATATTTTATCTACCCCAACAGTTATGACAATGTCTGGCACGTAGGAAGTGCTTAACAAATGCCACATTTATTACTTAACTTCTCTGAGCCTTAGTTTCCCCATCTGTAAAATGGGGATAAGGACTGTGAGCCCCATGTAGGACCGGGACTCCGTCTAATCGGATTATTTTCTATCAGCCCTAGACTTTATCCCAGTTTTGGAATATGTTGTCAGCATCTCCTCCAAGAGGCCTTCCCCAGTTAAGCCCTTTTTCCTCAGCTAGCTTTCCCTTCTACACCATTTATCCACTTGGGTCTATTACCTCTGGATATTTGATATTCATCTGTTTCCCAACCCCACAGAATGTATGTACACACCTTTAAATTTCATATTATAAATTACATATTAATGTCTGTCTTCCCCTCGAGACCGTAAGCTCATTTTGGGCAGGGATCGTGTCTGTTAATTGTGTATTATACTCTCCCAAGCACTTACTACAGTGCTCTGCACATAGTAAATGCTCAATAAATACCATTGATTGATTGATGACATCTGCGATTTAATATGGAATTCACCAGAGTATCTCCACACCATAGTATCCCAGTCGCACTTAGGTACATATCTGTATACTCTATATCTCTTCTCTGTAATTCATATTTGTGTCCATCTCCCTTGAGACAGAGATGGTGCCTACCAACTCTGTTGTATTGTACTTTCCCAAGCACTTAGAACAGTGCTTTGCACAAAGTAAGCATGCAATGAATACCATGGATTAACTGATCAATTGATTACTACCTTACTAGCTGGACCAAAACCTGGAGTTCCAGTCTATGAAGAAAGTGCCACTTTACCCAAGCATTTTGGAGGTGATGTCCACTTGCTTCCAATGCAGGTAATCCACGCTGAACCAGACATAGTATAGGCCAGGTTGCATCCATATTGCACTGTATCACCAAATCTGTGCTCTGAATCACTTACAATCTCTCCAAAATCTACCTCAGGTGGATCCACACACTTTGGAACTGCCAAAGAAAATCACAAATAATAATAATAACAATAATAGCATTTGTTAAGCACTTACTATGTGTAAAGCACTGTTCTAAGCGCTGGGGTGGATACAAGGTGTTCAGTTTGTCCCACGTGGGCTCACAGTCTTAATCCCCATTTTACAGAGGAGGTAACTGAGGCACAGAGAAGTTAAGTGACTTGCCCAAAGTCACACAGCTGACAACTGGCAGAGCTGGGATTAGAACCCATGACCTCGGACTCCCTAGTCCGTGCTCTTTCCATTGAGCCGCACTGCTTCTCTAAGAAAGAATACATCTTTCTTACTTAAAATACATTCAGTGTCAAATTTCTGAAATCTGGTGTAGTTTATCAAATAGGTTCCTGAGTGGCAAAAGCAATGATTTTGCCAGCGGAAAGAGAGTTTAACAAGAGCTGATGAGGATGAAAGGGAAAAGGAGAGTAGGGGAAGGAGAAAACATGGAGAGGGAGATGGTTGAGAGAGGGAGAGAGTGGAAGGAAGAGAGAGAGAGAGACATAGAGAGACTGAAGGATGGAGTCTGCACACAGTACACACTCAATAAATACAATTGAATGAATGAATAAAATGAAACTAGCCTCCACAACTAACAGTTAACAGCTAACTGGCTCGAACAGTTCAGTCGCTTCTACCACTCAACCCTGAGGCTGGGGCCTACCCCAGGCAGTAAGGGTGGGTCTGGGGCTGCCCAGGAACCAGTAGTAAGCACAATCTCTCGTCACACCAGCTATAAGTCTGCCAGGCTAGAAATAGCTCCTGATTTACTGAGAAATTGCATTGCTGGGTATCTGGAAATTCCTTTCTGCAGGCTGAAAAGGTCGGTTGAGCTGGCCTGGAAACTGGCTCTCTTTCCTCCTGCACTCCAGCTGCCATTTGCTGTCCCTGCTAGTGAAGTTCAGTCCACCCACCCCTGCCAAAGACTATTTGAGGGATACCTTCAGCATCTGTACTTCCTCTCCACCAACTCTCTGGTTCACCCACTACAATGAAATATTCTAATCAGTCAGTCAGTCAGTCAGTCAATTGCATTTATTGAGCAGTTTCTATGTGAAGAGCGGTGTACTAAGCGTTTGGTAGAGAACAATATAATAATATAACAAATGCACTCTCTGACCACAGTGAGCTTATTCATTCATTCATTTATTCATTCAATTGTATTTATTGAGCACTTACCGTGAGCAAAGCACTGTACTAAGCTCTTGGAAGAGTATGTATAACAATGAAAAGACACATTCCCTGCCCACAGGGAGCTTACAGTCTAGAGGGGAAGACAAATATCAATATAAATAAATAAATAAATTGCAGATATAATGATAGCATTTATTAAGCACTTACTATGTGCAAAGCAGTTCTAAGCACTGGGGAGGTTACAAGGTGATCGGTTGTCCCACGTGGGGCTCACAGTGTTAATCCCCATTTTATAGATGAGGTAACTGAGGCACAGAGAAGTTAAGTGACTTGCCCAAAGTCACACAGCTGACAAGTGGTGGAGCTGGGATTTGAACCCATGATCTCTGACTCCAAAGCTCATGCTCTTTCCGCTGAGCCACGCTGCTTCTCTGTACATAAGTGCTGTGAGGCTGGGAAGGGGGAATAATAAAGAGAGCACAATTTAGCGGGGGAGACAGACATTAATATAAATAAATAAAATTACAGAGATGTATATAGGTACTGTGGGGCTGGGGCGGGGGGATGAATATAGGGAACGAGTCAAAGAAGGGAAGGGAGGGAAGGGAGAGGGACAAGAGGAAAGGAGGGTTTAGTCAGGGAAGGCCTCTTGGAGGAGATGTGCCTTCAACATGACTCTGAAGATGGGAAAAGTAATTGTCAGATGGTAATTGTCAGTTGGATGTACCCCTCGCTCTACTGAGCCAACATTCTCCAGGTTCACCAGTGACCTCCTCATTGCCAAGGTCCAGTCCAATGATCCCTACTCTGTGCTAATCCTCCCTGACCTCTCTCTGCTTGCCTTCAGCACTGTTGATGGTTTCCTCTGCCTTCAGTTACAGACCTTTGTTTCTCCAACAAGAGGAGGCAGGGCCACATAATGGAGGTAGCATCGAACTGAAAGTCAGGAGATCTGAATTATAATCCCAGCTCTGCCTCTGGCCTATTGGCTGAGCAAGTCACAACCTCTCTAAGCCTCAGTTTCCTCTTCTGTAAAATGAGGATACGACAGACTGTGGGTCAGGGACTGTTTCAGATCGCATAGCCTTGATCCACTACTGGCTTTAGCACATAGCAAGCACCAAACAAATGCATTATAAGGTTCATTCATTTATTCAATCATATATATTGAGTGCTTGCTCTGTGCAAAGAACGGTACCAAACACTTGGGAGAGTACAGTATAACCATACATGCACATACCCTGCTCATAAAGAGCTTACAGTCTAAAATTCTCTCCCTACCTCTCTGATCAGCCCTTCTCAGTTGCTGGCTCCTCTATCAACTTTTCTCCCCTAAAGGCTCTATTCTGAATCCCTTCCTCTTTTCACTCTCATTTGTTCACATCTATAATTTATTTAGATTAATGTCTATCTCCCCCTCTAGACTGTAAGCTCGTTGTTGACAGGGAATGTATCTGCCAACTCTGTTACATTGTTATATCTTATTCTCCCAAATGCTTAGTATAGTGCTCTGCACCCAGTAAATGCTTAATAGATATGATTGATTGAGTTTATCCATTCACACGATTTTAACTACTACCTCTGTGTGCAGATATGACTACCAAGTCTCTCTCTCTAACCTGAATCCTTTACCTAATGTGTATTCCTGCCCCTAAGACATATCCACATAGATATCTCAGAGTCGACTCAAGTGCTTCATGGCCAAAAGTAAATTTCTCATCTTCTCTCCTAAACTCAGTCTTCCTTCCAACTTTCCTATTTCTGTACTTAGTACTGAGAACCTCATCCTCCCTGTGTCTGAAACCCACCAGACGCCTCCTCTCTTTCAGTTCTCACATTCAATTAACGGATGCATCTTTCTGATTCTTTCCACAGAACATTTCTCAGACCTCCTGTTCTTTTTCTCCACCCAAAACCAGATCACTCTGTTTCAATCTCTTGTCAAATTATGGTAGACTATTGTATCCATCTCCTTACTGGTCTCCCTGCCTCTAATCTCTCTCCTGCTTAAGTCCACACTCCATAACACTGCACAGATCACCTTCTTGAAGTGTCATTTGACACACATCTCTCCATTCCTCAAAACCTCCAAAGGCACTGCACACAGTAAGCACTCAACACACACAAACACTATCTCAATTCTCTCATCTCTGTCCTTATCTGCTCCCTCTCCCCTCCCCATTGCCCCGACTTGCTCCCTTTGCTCTATCTACCCCCCTGCCCCACAGCGCTTGTGTATCTATTTACATATTTATAATTATATATAATTATAATTCTCTATTCCCTATCTCCAAACTCTCTCCCTCCCATGACAAACCACACTTTTCCCTCTATTTCATTCATTCATTCATTCATTCATTCATTCAATCATATTTATTGAGCACTTACTGTGTGCAGAGCACTTTACTAAGCTCTTGGGAAGTACAAGTTGGCAACATATAGAGACGGTCCCTACCCAACAACGGGCTCACAGTCTAGAAGGGGGAGACAGACAACAAAACAAAACATGTGGATACAAAACAAAAGGCTTCCTTCACTTTCACCCACACAGGCCTTAGTCTGCCACTCAGACAGACAGACGTATAAATGCTACCCTGCTGGTTCAATCTCTCATCCTATCCCGACTGGATTACTGCATCAGCCTACTTTTTGATCTCCCATCCTCCTGTCTCTCCTCGCTTCAGTCTATACTTCACTCTGCTGTCCGGATTATCTTTGTACAGAAACGCTCTGGGCATGTCACTCCCCTCCTCAAAAGTCTCCAGTGGCTGCCTGTCAACCTTTGAATCAATCAAAAACTCCTCACTCTCGGCTTCAAGGCTGTCCATCACTTCGCCCCCTCCTACCTCACCACCCTTCTCTCCTTGTCCATCCCAGCCCACACACTCTGCTTCTCTGCTGCTAACCTCCTCACCGTGCTTCGTTCTCACCTGTCCCACCATCAACCCTTGGCCCATGTCCTACCTCTGGCCTGGAATACCCTCCCTCCTCACATCCGCCAAACTAGCTCTCTTCCTCCCTTCAAAGCCCTGCTGAGAGCCCAGGAGGCCTTCCCAGACAGACCCCCCCATTTCCTCTCCTCCTCCTCCCCTCCCCATCACACTCCCTCCCTCCCTCTGCCCTACCGCCTTCCCCTTCCCCACAGCAGTTGTATATATTTGTACATATTTATTACTCTATTTTATTATTGATGTGTATATAGCTATAATTCTATTTATTCTGATGGTATTAATGCTTGTCTACTTGCTTTGTTCTGTTGTCTGTCTCCCCCTTCTAAACTGTGAGCCCGTTGGTGGATAGGGACCATCTCTATATGTTGAAGATTTGTACTTCCCAAGCGCGTAGTACAGTGCTCTGCACACAGTAAGTGCTCAATAAATATGATTGAATGAATACAACACACACATACAGGCCCTCAGACCAACACCCAAACTTCTATGCACACAAACACACAAATACACACACAGTCACTCTGCGAAGGTTTTTTCAATTCCTCAATTACACATTCCTCGGAAACAAGAAAAAAGGGTCAGGACAGGGAAAGGAATCCTGGATGGCAGAATCCAACCCCTGGACACCCCATGATGATGATGATAATAATATTTATAATAACAATAATAGTAATAACCACTCTCTGGGAGCTCTAATATGACCAAGGCAGAAGTCAGGAGAGAGGTGACAGTGGCAGAGTGGAAAAATAGTCTCAGCATTCTAGATGTGTGGTATCAAAAAAGAACACTGAAAAGGGGTTCTGCATGACCCAAACATCACTTTGTCTAAGATGAAAAGAAATCTGCCCACTCGAACTCTAGCTGGAGTGTGCAGGTCGGTGTTTTTTCAGTAACTATGATAATTCACCTCTCCACTGAGTTCTTCCCCTTGTAATTCACATGAGGATAAATATATGTTCGCAACCTCAAAAATAAATTTCAGTTAGTGGAGTGATTTGCGGTAATCTTTTCTAGGCTATCACCCCATTTGAACAGATTAGTATCCGCTAGGTCTTCTTACCTTTTACCACAAAGCCCACCAAAGACCACAGGAGTGAAAAGAAGAAACGCTTCATGGCTACACTCGAGAAGAACAGCTGGGCCAGGATATTTAAATTCCATACGTTCTGGTTCCGCTCTTCCCACTCTTTCCGCGTGTTCCTCTCGAAACCAGGATTTGGGCCTGATTCCAACACAGACAGACTCTTTGCAACACCTCTTCAAAGAACAAGGTCCAGAGGACACTTGGGTGAATGCCCCAAATGACGTTTTCCCGGTGTTTATCCCGAATTTATCCAGTGACCTGGCATTTTGACAAGAAGAGAACCCTACTCAGGTTCTCATCATCCCATGCTGGACCTTCTGGTTGACACAGTCCGGGAAAGGAAGAATCAGCTTCCTTCCCACCTCCCCTAACCAGACTGACCCATCACCTTGGCCAGGTCAGTCTTACAGCCTTGGGAAGCAGTGGGGAGAGGAGAAAGAACCCTAACTCACAGTTTCCTTTTTCCCAAGTGGACCCAAATCCTTTGCGCTTCTTGCATATTTTCCTTCTTGGAACTTCCTGCCCTCAAGGAGCTTGCAGTCTAACGGAGGGATCAGGCAGGCACAAATTATTTAGAAACAAGGGGAGTAGGATAGTAGCAAGAGTGGGGAAAGAGAAAATAGATAAGCTCATTGTGGGCAGAGAATATGCCTATTTATTATTATATCGTACTCTCCCAAGCACTTAGTACAGTGCTTTGCTCACAGTAAGCGCTCAATAAATACGAATGAATGAATGAATAAGTAAGAAGCACACAGGCCTATATAATAATATATTCCTAAATGTTGAGAGTGGGTGCAAATACATTAATGCTAAGGGAACTGTTGGCTTGATGCTACTTAGGGTGATAGAAATTAACCAGGGAAGACTTCCTGGAGGAGGTCAAGCTTTTAAGTGGGCTTTGATGATGGATAAAGCTGTGGTCTGGTAGATTAGGTGGGGTGAGGAATTCCAATCAGAGGGAATGGCTTGAACATTAGAACATTGAACATTAGAAGCAGTAGTAGTCATGGGCAGAGAAGCAGCGTGGCTCAGTGGAAAGAGCCTGGGCTTTGGAGTCAGTGGTCATGGGTTCAAATCCCAGCTCTGCCAGTTGTCAGCTGTGTGACTTTGGGCAAGTCACTTCACTTCTCTGTGCCTCAGTTACCTCATCTGTAAAATGGGGATTGACTGTGAGCCCCCTGTGGGACAACCTGATCACCTTGTATCCCCCCAGCACTTAGAACAGTGCTTTGCACAGAGTAAGCACTTAATAAATGCCATCATTATTATTATTATTATTCTGGTGACACATTTATATTCTTAAAAATAAAATGCATTAAAACAGAAAAGAGTGCATTTTATTCATTCTTTTATTTAGAAATAGTAGAGAAAATCTAAGTACATGCATTATGACTAGCAATTGTTAAGTATACATACTGAAATAAATTTCTTACAAAAAAAACACTTGAATGATGTTTTCAGAGATGTCATAGGATTATGCTCCTAAACTCACATCTTTTCAGCATCTCCTCTTATTTATCTTTATGTCCTGGATTAGATGTGAATAAAGAAAAACATCTCATTAATATGACCAGCATGCTCTTGGTTCTTGTTAGTTTATTAGCTTCTCATTTTTAATGTTGATTATTTAATTTAATGAAACATATGACTATAGCCTACTCTGTCCTAATCCTCCTCGACCTCTCAGCTGCCTTTGACACTGTGGACCACCCCCTTCTTCGCAACACACTATCTGACCTTGGCTTCACAGACTCCGTCCTCTCCTGGTTCTCCTCTTACCTCTCCGGTCGTTCTTTCTCAGTCTCTTTTGCAGGCTCCTCCTCCCCCTCCCATTCTCTCACTGTGGGGGTTCCCCAAGGTTCAGTGCTTGGTCCCCTTCTGTTCTCGATCTACACGCACTCCCTTGGTGACCTCATTCGCTCCCACGGCTTCAACTATCATCTCTACGCTGATGACACCCAGATCTACATCTCTGCCCCTGCTCTCTCCCCCTCTCTCCAGGCTCGCATCTCCTCCTGCCTTCAGGACATCTCCATTTGGATGTCTGCCCGCCACCTAAAGCTCAACATGTCGAAGACTGAACTCCTTGTCTTCCCTCCCAAACCTTGCCCTCTCCCTGACTTTCCCATCTCTGTTGACGGCACTACCATCCTTCCCGTCTCACAAGCCCGCAACCTTGGTGTCATCCTCGACTCCGCTCTCTCATTCACCCCCTCACATCCAAGCCGTGACCAAAACCTGCCGGTCTCAGCTCCACAACATTGCCAAGATCCGCCCTTTCCTCTCCATCCCAACCGCTACCCTGCTCATTCAAGCTCTCATCCTATCCCGTCTGGACTACTGCATCAGCCTTCTCTCTGATCTCCCATCCTCGTGTCTCTCTCCACTTCAATCCATACTTCATGCTGCTGCCCGGATTATCTTTGTCCAGAAACGCTCTGGGCATATCACTCCCCTCCTCAAAAATCTCCAGTGGCTACCAATCAATCTGCGCATCAGGCAGAAATTCCTCACCCTCGGCTTCAAGGCTGTCCATCACCTCGCCCCCTCCTACCTCACCTCCCTTCTCTCCTTCTACTGCCCAGTCCGCACTCTCCGCTCCTCCACCGCTAATCTCCTCACCGTACCTCGCTCTCGCCTGTCCTGCCATCGACCCCCGGCCCACGTCATCCCCCGGGCCTGGAATGCCCTCCCTCTGCCCATCCGCCAAGCTAGCTCTCTTCCTCCCTTCAAGGCCCTGCTGAGAGCTCACCTCCTCCAGGAGGCCTTCCCAGACTGAGCCCCTTCCTTCCTCTCCCCCTCGTCCCCCTCTCCATCCCCCCATCTTACCTCCCTCCCTTCCCCACAGCACCTGTATATATGTATATATGTTTGTACATTTTTTTTTACTCTATTTATTTATTTTACTTGTACATATCTATTCTATTTATTTTATTTTGTTAGTATGTTTGGTTTTGTTCTCTGTCTCACCCTTTTAGACTGTGAGCCCACTGTTGGGTAGGGACTGTCTCTGTGTGTTGCCAATTTGTACTTCCCAAGTGCTTAGTACAGTGCTCTGCACATAGTAAGTGCTCAATAAATACGATTGATGATGATGATGATAGCCTTTTCCTTATCAATTGCCATATAGCTATAATCCCCCCAGGTCTTCCACATTATGCAATTTGGTAAGAGCAGTGTTGGGGTGCTGTTGGGAAATAAGGACTGTTCTTCCGTCAAAGGACAGATCTAGATATACTATCTGAAGAAACAGGTACTTGCACATGTACAGTGTCATATGCAAGGCAGGCTCATTCATTCATTCAGTCGTATTTACTGAGCACTTCTGTGTGCAAAGCACTGGACTAAGCACTTGGGAGGGTTCAATATAACAATAAACAGACACATTCCCCGCCCACAATGAGCTCACAGTCTAGAGAAAGAGGCAGGTGTATTATTATGTGAGTTTTCCTTAGACTGAAGGCTCCTTGTGGGCAGGGAATGTGTTTATCAACTCTTCTGTACTAAACTCTCCCAAGTGCTTGGTACAGTGCTCTGCACACAGTAAATGTTCATGAATATTATTGATTGATTGAATTTTGTTAGACTATAATCCCTACATGAGAAGGGATCTGAGTATGTACAATTGTACATACTTAGAGAAGCAGCATGGCTCAGTGGAAAGAGCCCAGGCTTTGGAGTCAGAGGTCATGGGTTCAAATACTGGCTTCGCCACTTGTCAGCTGGATGACTTTGGGCAAGTCACTTCACTTCTCTGGGCCTCAGTTACCTCATCTGTAAAATGGGGATGAAGACTGTGAGCCTGCCGTGGGACAACCTGATCACCTTGTAACCTCCCCAGCACTTTGAACAGTGCTTTGCACATAGTAAGTGCTTAATAAATGCCATTATTATTATTATTATTATTATTATCTGTGCATATACAGTAAGTGAAGCACAATCTCAGATGATGCCACAGAACAGAGAACAGTTGGGAGACCACGGTAGCAGAAATAGCAGGCTGGCAGGCCGCAAACAGGAATGGGGCTGTCTCCTTCAGCCCTGTCTTCATGAAGATTGGGAAACCAAGAGAGAGGGGTTTAGTACACCGCATAGAACAGTGCCTCACACATAGTAAGCGCTTAACAAATACCACTCTTATTATTATAGGCCTCACTCCACACACATATTCAATCTGTCACCAAATCCTGTTGGTTCAACCTTCACGATATTACTAAAACATTTCCTTTCCTCTCCATCCAGATTACTACCACATTAGTTAGTCAGTCAGTCAGTTAATTGTATTTATTGAGCATTTACTGTGTGCGGAGTCCTGCACCAAGTGCTCAGGAAAGTACAATATAGGAACAAATAGACATTCCCTACCCACAAAAAGTTAATGGTCTTGAGGATTACGTTAATAATAACAATAATAATAATAATAATAATTGTATTTATTAAGTACTTAGTATGTGCAAAGCACTGTTCTAAGCACTGGGGAGGTTAAAAGGTGATCAGGTTGTCCCACAGGGGCTCACAGTTTTAATCCCCATTTTACAGATGAGGTAACTGAGGCACAGAGAAGTTGCCCAACTTGCCCAAAGTCACACAGCTGACAAGTGGCGGAGCTGGGATTTGAACCCATGACCTCTGACTCCAAAGCCCACGCTCTTTCCACTGAGCCATGCTGCTTCTCTACCCAAGTACTTATCCTATCCTGCCTTGACTACTGAATCAGCCTCCTTGCTGACATCCCTGCCTTCTGTCTCTCATTCATTCATTCAATCATATTTATTGAGCACTTACTGTGTGCAGAGCACCGTACTAAGTGCTTGGGAAGTACAGGTTGGCAACATCTAGAGACGGTCCCTACCCAACAGCGGGCTCACAGTCTAGAAGGGGGAGACAGACAACAAAACAAAACATATTAACGAAATAAAATAAATAGAATAGTAAATATGTACAAGTAAAATAAATAGAGTAATAAATCTGTACAAAAAAATCTGTCTCTCCCCACTCAGGTCCATACTTCACTCTACTGACCGATCATATTTCTACAAAACCTTTCAGTCCATATTTCCCCACCCCTCAAAAACCTCTAATTGCTGCCCATCCACCTCCAAATCAAATAGGAACTCTTTACCAACAATTTTGAAGCACAAAAATACCTTGCCCCCTTCTACCTTACCTTGCTACTCTCCTACTGCAAACCAGCCCACACATTTTGCACCTCTAATGCCAACCTACTCACTGTACCTCACTCTCATCTATCTTGCAGTCGCCCTCTTGCCCACATCCTGCCTCTGCCCTGGAACACTCTCCCTTTTCATATTCAACAGATGATCACTCTCCCCTTCTTCAAAGCCTTATTAGAGGCACATCTCCTCCAAGAGGCCTTCCCCAACTATGTTCTAATTTCCCCTTTTCTCACTCCCTTCTGCATTGCCCTTGTACACAGATTTACACCCTTTATTCACCCCTAGCTCAACTCCACATCACTTTGGTACATATCCATAATGTATTTATTTATAATAATGTCTGCCTCCTTCTCTAGACTGTAAGCTTGTTGTGGGCAGGAAACGTGTCCATCAACTCTGTTGTATTCTCCAAAGCACTTTAGTGCAGTGCTCTGCACACAATAAGTGCTCAATAAATATGTTTGATTGATTGGCTGATAGGCCCTTTATGAAAATTCCTCCCACAGGAAAGAACTGTTCTTCCATTCATACAATTTAGAAAGGAATGTTAATCATCATCAGTCATTTCAGGCACCCAAATATCCACATAAATATTACTTCCCATTTGGTAAGGCCATCTTCAAAAACAAAGAAAATATCTACTACAATGCTATAAACTTGTGGTGTTCAAAATTTTTTGCCAAATACTAGAGGGTAAACCAACATTTCAAAAATAGAAACAAGTCTTTCACTTTACCTGCTTCTCAGAGTACATATGGGATATTCCAGTTGTCCTGCATCACACCGGACTCTCATCCCAGAAGGTGAAGAGGATGTGACTGGGTAACTGTTGCTCTTACATATAAATGTAACATATTCCCCATGGAAGAAATAAGGCCTGTTGTCAAAACTCCATCTTAGCAGTAAATTGTTTCTGTCCATTTTATCCCCAGATAAAATGCAAGGTTCTGAAAAAGAAAAGAAGAGAAAAAAAAGGAAGAAAGGAAGTCTTCTAGACTGTGAGCCCGCTGTTGGGTAGGGACTGTCTCTATGTGTTGCCGACTTGTACTTCCCAAGCACTTAGTACAGTGTTCTGCACACAGTAAGCACTCAATAAATGTGATTGATTGATTGATTGAAAAGGAAGAAAGAATAGAAAGAAAAGAGAAGAAAAGGAAGGAAAAGAAAGGAAGGGAGGGAAGGGAAGGAGGGAGGAGGGAGGAGGAAGGGAGGAAGGGAGGGAGGAAAGGAGGGAGGAAGGGAGGAAGGGAGGAAGGGAGGAAGGAAGGGAGGAAGGGAGGAAGGAAGGGAGGAAGAAGGAAGGAAGGAAGGGAGGAAGAGAAGGAGGGAGTGCTGGAGGGAGGGAGGGAGGGAGAGAGGGAGGGAGGGACGGAGGAAGAAAGGAAGAAGGGAGGAAGGGAGGAAGGAAGGGAGAAAGGAAGGAAGGAAGGAAGGAAGAAAAATCTGTAGCAATCTGATTTTACACAGACCTACTGAGGACTGTAACCTAAAGCAGGTTGAGGACTGGGACCTACTCACTGACCTACATATAGCAGTGTTTGCTCGTTGTGGGCAGGGAGCATGTCTATCAAATCTGTTGTATTCTCCCAAGTGCTTAGTACAGTGCTCTGCACATGGTAAGTCCTCAATAAAGTCATTTGATTGATTAGTTGATCAATTGTTTGAGGTGGTAAGTCTTCTTTCTTCCAATTCCAAGTCTTAACCCAAGTTCTCCAACAAGTGTGAGATTCTCCTCCAATTTACCCTTCCATGTTTCCATCCTCATTTATTGTCTACCTTCAGCAAAATCTTTGGTGAACCCTCTCTCTCAATTTACTCTTATGACAATAACAATGGTAGTGTGCATTAAGTACTTCCTATGAGCCAAGTACTGTGTTAAGTGCTGGGGTAGATACAAGTAATCAGATGGCACGCGGGTCCTGTACCACAGAGAGACTCCAGTTTCAGAGGGAGAAAGAACAGATATTTTATCTCCATTTTATATATAGAGAAACTGATCCCCAGAGAGGTTAAGTAACGATTAAGTTCACACAGCAGGCAAGTAGAGGAGGCAACATTAGGAGCCAGTCTGACAACACATTGCATGCTCTTTACACTAGGCCATATGGATTATAGTTCCCCCTGTTATGCCATAAACTCCTTAGATTGGGGAGTCATACCAGTTTTGATTATACCCAACATATCTTTTTTTTAAACACCCCTGTAATGTGCTCAATCAACACTTGTCAAATGTCCATTTAAGGATATTCTGCAGGATCACTTTTACAAAATGAAACAGTAGTTGATGTAAAAGTGATAAATAGTAAATAGCCAAAAACCCAAAAAAGTCTTCTTCTAAATCCCCTTCAACTTAAGGAACCGTATGCAGCTGATATATCTAATTAGAGGAAAACTAGTGCAATTTGAAATTCAAATTTCCATCTTTCCTAATTACAAATGTCATTGTGCCAAATTCTGTTATGGTCAGTGCTGTAGTATTCCCTGAAGTGGAAAATTTTGAACACTGTTTCAGTAAAATGTTTCATTTCATGAATTTCAATGTTTTTTTCTCTATGATCTGCTATATAACCATGAGACATCAGCGCTGGGGCTTATCTCGCTTATATTCCAAACTAAACATATTTCAGCTTAGGAATAATAATAACTGTTTCCTATTTACATAGACACTTCTGGAAACAAATATGGTGAGAGCAAAGATTCAAGAAAGTTAAAAGAAAATTTCCTTAATGCCTTAAATCAAAACATATCTTCATGTACACGAATATTGAACAATCCGTACCTAAACATAATGGTGGCGATGTCCATTGGCCATCCAAGCAATAGATAGTAGTAGATCCTTCTAGGAAATGATGTTCAAAACAGTTATATTTCACTGAAGAACCATTTTCATAGTTTGTCAGTGAGGATTCAATAATTTTTCCAAACTTAATATTTGGAGGTGGTCCACATCGACCTATGGATTCTGCGAAATACATTGTTAGAGGTTGATGAGATCCTAACCCTCTCCAAATTGCCAGTTAAGTAAAAGTAAATCCTCAGTCTCGATAGTATGAAACCTATGTGTGTATGTGTAAGGCTGCTAAGACCTTTATAAATACAGGCTTTTAGATACATTTTCTATATCCATAAAAAAAGAGAGTCCTTACCCAAGTCCTGGCCTTAGCTCATGATAGGTTCAAAGACAGCTGACAGATAGCAGTTGCTTCTAAGTACTAAATTGCTTCTCTCTGCTGCTGCTCTGCCCAAGAGGTAGTGAAGAAATGGTCTTAACCTATGTGAGCACCATGGCAGGCAACAAGAGCTTCAGCGGCAGTTAATTTCTTCTCCTCCCTCTTCCACTCCCACCTCCTCTCTCTCTCTGTTCCTTTCTTCTTTCCCCTTCCCCTCTTCTCATCCTCCTCCACCTACTCCCCCTGCCTCTCTTCCCTTTTTTTAAAAATGGCGTTTGTTAAGCATTTACTATGTCAGTCAATCTCATTTATTGAGCGCTTTCTGTGTGCAGAGTACACAGTAAGTGCTCAATAAATATGATTGAATGAATATTCTGGCTGGGCAGTGGATCCTGCCTCCCTCTACTCATAAGCAAGAGGCAGAGTCCAGGCAGAACCTGAAATCAGTCGTGCATACCATGGGCCAGATGCTTTTCAGGGCTGCAGGAAGGACACGCCTCAGAACACCTACAGGAGGGACTCCTCGACTTGAATGGAAGCTGCAAAGTTTTTGCAGTTGGCTGCCAGTTCAGAGGGGAGAATCTGACTTTAAAGCACTCGGTTCACCTTGCCCCCTCCTACCTCACCTTGCTACTCTCCCACTACAACCCAGTCCACACACTCCACTCTTCTAATGCTAACCTGCTCACTGTACCTCAATCTCGTCTATCTCATCGCCGACCCCTCACCCACGTCCTGCCTCTGGCCTGGAATGCCCTCCCTCCTCAAATGTGACGAACAACGACTCTTCTCCCCTTCAAAGCTTTATTGAAGGCACATCTCCTCCAAGAGGCCTTCCCTGACTAAGCCCTACCCTTTTCCTCTTCTCCCACTCCTTTCTGTGTCTCCCTTTATACATCCTCCTGTCCCAGCCCCGCAGCACTTATGTGCATATCTGTCATTTATTTATTTCTATTAATTGTCTGTCTCCCCATCTAGACTGTAAGCTTATTGTGGGCAGGGAATGTGTCTGTTTATTATTCTATTGTACTCTCCCAAACGCTTAGTACAGTGCTCTGTGCACAGTAAGCACTCAATAAACACGATGGAATTGAATTGACTGCTTAAAAAACAGAGTCGGTTTTCTAGTTACCTTTTCTATAGCACTGCGGGTAGTTCAGTGTTCCCCTGTTGCACCACACTGTTAATTCAGATGGTCTGGAGGACGGCATTAAATCATAACCTGGTTTACAGAGAAAATCTATGCTGTCCCCATGTAGGAAAAAACTCTGCTCATCGTGTTTCCATTTCCTTTCTATGTTATTGATGTCCATGTAATCAGCGTTAATTGAGCATGGTTCTGTAAGACAAAAAGCGTTTTTAATTCAATTGTCTCTCTCGTTCCCTGTACGACTTCCCAAATAGTTGCTGATTCTGTATTCCCTGCAATTGAGCATGAGCATCATTGTGGGCAGGGAATGTGTCTGCTTAATGTTGTATTATACTTTCCCAAGTGTTTAGTACAGTGTCCTGCACACAGTAAGTGCTCAGTACATACAGAATCTGGGAAACTGAGAATCCTGCTACCACTTCCTTTGTCATCACCATGGGGATTGGGAAAATGCAGGTAGCAGGGGAATGGAGGAAGAAGAGAATTGACCTAACTCGGGTCACAGACACTAAAATCCCCAGTCCCACTCACCCAAAATACCCACAGACGCACACAAGAAATATGCACAGGGACACATGCATAAATCCACTGCGAGCAAGATTCAGAAATGAAAAAGAGAAAGAAAGCTAAAAAAAAAATAAAAACTGTCTTGGCTTCAAGTTAAAAATTGAGATTCACTATCAGGATGGTGCACAGTAACATTATATCTCTAGATAGTGAGCCCATTGTGGGCAGGGATTGTCTCTATTGCTGCATTGTACTTTCCAAGTGCTTAATACAGTGCTCTGCACACAATAAGTGCTCAATAAATACAATTGAATGAATGGATTATATTTTCACCACACTTAAAATGCATTAGGCTCAGACGAGGTGCTAAAGGGTGAACACACTATATAAGGATGCTTAAATTTGAAAATATATTGGAGGGGGCAGTATTTATGACATTACTTAAATGATCTTATGACAAAACATTAAATAGCCAGTATAAAACCATATTTCTGTAGTTTAAAAACTATCAAAGGCAATTACTGAGTACTTACTGTTTGCGGAGCACTGTACTAAACACTAGTTAGCACTGCAGAATGTTTTTTTTCTAGCAGGGCACTTTTATTACTATGGAATTAAAGATGAAACTGGAATGCTCTCTAAATAACTTTTGCTATTTTATATAATAATGATGGCATTTGTTAAGTGCTTACTATGTGCGAAGCACTGTTCTAAGCCCTGGGGAAATACAGGTGATCAGTTGTCCCAAGGGGGGGGGCTCACAGTTTTAATCCCCATTCTACAGATGAGGCAACTGAGGCCCAGAGAAGTTAAATGACTTGTCCAAAGTCACACAGCTGACCAGTGGTGGAGTCAGGATTAGAACCCATGACCTCTGGCTCTCAAACCCGTGATCTTTCCACTGAGTCACCCTGCTTCTTAGCATTCTATTCACTTCCAGAAAGTATAGAGGAGAAAATTTCTTGTTATCTGCCCACAGGATCAGAAGGGAAACATTTCTTCATTAAACACAAGTCAAATATTTGCTCACTAGCTAAATATTAGCTCAGAGCTGTGAAGTTTGAAATCCTGGACTTGGAGAAAACCGTTTGATCATGCTTAGCTGCCTTGGCAGGCCTTCCTTCCATCTACCACCAGGTAACAGGAAATTATCCTGGGCATGACCACTATTCCGGGCTCTGCCACTTGTCTGCTGCCTGACATTGGACAAGTCAAAAATATAAAATTCAACTGTCCCAGTGATGAAAAAGAATATTGCCAGAATGGTATCCAAAATAATAATTAGAATGTTTAAATTGGAGAAGGTTGTTTCTGGGCACTCGTGGCTGCTCATGATATTCAACAGAGATTGTGTAACTTTCTGGGAAAGATCTGAAAGGGGCCTACAAAATTTTCAGATAGGACCTTACAAAGAGGGAGAAAGAAACAACTCAATCCTGGTTTTAATAAAAGAGCTCTATATTATAATAGCGAAGATAAAGAAATCAAATCAACTAATGCAAATACAAAGATATCTGTTTCTACCTGCCTTACCTAAGCAAGTAGGGTGGGCCGACCATCTTCCTTGTCCACAGTAAACTCTTGCATTTCCATCCATCAAGTAATACATAGTGCATCTGTATTCCACTGAAGAACCTGACTGATAGCTTGTCAATAATTCATCAATAAGAGCCCCATTGTTGATAGCAGGTGGTGGTCCACAGTTTTCATTGTTTTCTTTAACAAGATAAAAATAGTGGAGGTAAAATATATGTGGATGCTTCTTTAGGTGAAATTATTTTTTCCAAAAAAGGATTATCCAAACTAGTTTTGTGTGAAAATTTAACTGATCACTTATATTTGAACACCTCAGGGTTTGCAGAGTACTGCACTAAACACTTGAGAGAGTACAGCGGAGTTAGTAAACATTCATTCACTCATTCAATTGTATTTATTGAGCACTCTCTGTGTGTAGTGGAGGTAAAATATATGTGGATGCTTCTTTAGGCGAAATTATTTTTTCCAAAAAAGGATTATCCAAACTAGTTTTGTGTGAAAATTTAACCAATCACTTATATTTGAGCACCTCAGGGTTTGCAGAGCACTGCACTAAACACTTGAGAGAGCACAGCGGAGTTAGTAAACATTCATTCATTCATTCAACTGTATTTATTGAGAGCTTTCTGTGTGCAGAGCACTGTACTAAGAGCTTGGAAAGTACAATTCGGCAACTGATAGAGACAATCCCTACCCAACAATGGACTCACACATGATACCTGTCCTCCAGGAGCATATAATCTAGTGGGGAAACAGACCTGGAAATGTTACAGGTAATAATAATAATAATGATGGCATTTGTTAATCGCTTACTATGTGCCTAACACTGTTCTAAGTGCTGGGGGAGATACAAGGTGATCAGGTTGTCCCACAGGGGGCTCACAGTCTTAATCCCCATTTTCCAGATGAGGTAACTGGCATAGAGAAGTTAAGTGACTTGCCCAGAGTCACACAGCTGACAAGTGGTAGAGCCGGGATTAGAACCCATGGCCTCTGACTCCCAAGCCAGAGTGTTCTTCCCACTAAGCCATGAAGCATTAGAGTACAAAGAGATGCACATGAGAATTGTGAGAGAAGTGTTGGGCCAGGTGAATACCCAAGTCCTTACATGATGCAGAAGTGTTGAAGTGGCAATGGAGGGGTGTGGGACTTGAAAAATTAATCAAGGAAGGCCTCCCAGAAGAGATGTGATTTTAGAAGGGCTGTGAGGATGGGGAGAGCAGTGTTCTGCCTGATAGGAAGGGGAAGAGAACTTCAGGCCAAAGGGAATGTGTGAACAGCAGTGAGAGAGACCAGAATAAGGAACAGGAAGTAGGTTGCCTTGAGAGGAATTCAGTGTGAGAGCTGAGGTATAGTTGGAGAACAGCGAAAATAAGTGGGTAAAGAGAGAAGTAGCATCTGAGTTCCCCAATGTCACTCCTTCCCCTTCTCCAACCCCCCTGCTCTCAACCCTCTCCACTACTCTCCCATCCTTCCCAGCAGTATCTTCAGAGGAGATCTCCTCCCTCCTCTCAAGTGCTACTCCAGCCACCTGTGCTTCTGATCGCATTCCCTCTCATTTTATGAAATCTCTCGCCCCTACCCTCCTCCCCTTCTTAACTTCCATCTTCAACCACTCACTCTCCACTGATTCTTTCCCCTCTGCCTTCAAACATGTCCACATCACCCCCATCCTAAAAAAAACCCTCTCTTGACCCCACCTCCCCTTCTAGTTATTGCCCTATCTCCCTCCTACTATTCCTTTCCAAATTCCTTGAACGAGTCATCTACACCCACTTCCTCGAATTCCTCAACTCCAACTCTCTTTTGACCCCCTCCAATCTGGCTTCCAACACCTACACTCCACCAAAACTGCCCTCTCAAAGGTGACCTATGACCTCCTTCTTGCCAAATCCAATGGCTCCTACTCTATCCTAATCCTCCTCTACCTCTCAGCTGCCTTTGACACTGTGGACCACCCCCTTCTCCTCAACATGTTATCCAACTTTGGCTTCACTGACTCCATCCTCTCCTGGTTCTCCTCTTATCTCTCCGGCCATTCATTCTCAGTCTCCTTTGCGGGCTCCTCTTCCCCCTCCCATCCCTTTACTTTAGGGGTTCCTCAAGGGTCAGTTCTCAGTCCCCTTCTGTTCTCTATTTACACTCACTCCCTTGGTGAACTCATTCACTCCCACAGCTTCAACTATCATCTCTACACTGATGACACCCAAATCTACATCTCTGCCCCTTCTCTCTCTCTCCCTCCCTTCAGGCTTGGGTCTCCTCCTGGCTTCAAGATGTCTCCATCTGGATGTCTACCTGCCATCTAAAACTCAATATGTTCAAGACTGAGCTCCTTATCTTCCCTCCCAAACCCTGCCCTCTCCCTGACTTTCCCGTCACTGTAGATGGCACTACCATCTTTCCCGTCTCACAAGCCCGCAACCTTGGTGTCATCCTCGACTCTGCTCTCTCGTTCACCCCTCACATCCAATCTGTCACCAGAACCTGCCAGTCTCACCTTCGCAACATCGCCAAGATCCACCCTTTCCTCTCCATCCAAACCGCTACCTCGCCGGTTCAATCTCTCATCCTATCCCGACTGGATTACTGCATCAGCCTCCTCTCTGATCTCCCATCCTCCTGTCTCTCCCCACTTCAGTCTATACTTCATCTTTGTGCAGAAATGTTCTGGGCATGTTACTCCCCACCTCAAAAATCTCCAGTGGCTGCCAGTCAACCTACGCATCAAGCAAAAACTCCTCACTCACGGCATCAACTCGCCCCCCTCCTACCTCACCTCCCTTCTCTCCTTCTCCAGCCCAGCCCGCACCCTTCACTCCTCTGCTGCCGCTAACCTCCTCACTGTACCTCGTTCTCACCTGTCCCGCCGTCGACCCCCGGCCCACGTCCTCCCCCTGGCCTGGAATGCCCTCTCTCCACACATCCGCCAAGCTAGCTCTCTTCCTCCCTTCAAAGCCCTACTGAGAGCTCACCTCCTTCAGGAGGACTTCCCAAACTGAGCCCACTTTTTTCTCTCCTCTTCCCCATCCCCCCCACCCTACCTCCTTCCCCTCCCCACAGCACCTGTATATATGTTTGTACAGATTTATTACCCTATTTTACTTGTACATATTTACTATTCTATTTATTTTGTTAATGATGTGCATCTAGCTTTATTTCTATTGATTCTGATCACTTGACACCTGTCCACATATTTTGTTCTGTTGTCTGTCTCCCCCTTCTAGACTGTGAGCCTGTTGTTAGGTAGGGACCATCTCTATATGTTGCCGACTTGTGCTTCCCAAGTGCTTAATACAGTGCTCTGCACACAGTAAGCGCTCAATAAATACGATTGAATGAATGAATGAATGGAGCATGGGCTTGGGAGTCAGAGGACCTGGATCTAATCCCAGCTCTGCCACTTGCCTGCTGTGCGACCTAGGGCCAGTCACTGATTTACCTTCTCTGTGCCTCATTTACCTCACGGTCCCTGTAGAACATGGGGCTTACAAACTTAGTCCCCAGTTTACAGATGAGGTAACTAAGTACTTAGTACAGTTCTCGGCACATAGTAAGTGCTTAACAAATGCGAGAGACACAGGGACTCTGTCCAACATGATTAGCTTGTATCTACCCCAGCACTTAGTACCACTGGACATAGTATCTGGGACATGCTAAGCACTTAACAAATACCATAAAAATAGAGCTGGGTAGGTACAAGGTAATTAAATTGACACAGTCCATGTCCCCAAGTGGGGCTCGCAATCTTAATCCCCAGTTTACAAATGAGGTAACTAAGTATTTAGTACAGTTCTTGGCACATAGTAAGTGCTTAACAAATACAGAGAGAGAGTGAGAGTGAGAGAGAGAGAGAGAGAGAGAGAGAGAGAGAGAGAGAGAGAGAGAGAGAGAGAGAGTTGTTAGAGTGCCTTAAAGCTGATGGTTGGGAGTTTCTCCTTGATGTGAAGAGAAACAGGCAAGCAATGGGGATTTAAGAGGGGGAGATGTGCACAAAAATAGTTTAAGAAATGATTTTTGCAGCACAGTTGCATGTAACCTGGAGAGGGGAGAGACTGGAGGCAGAGAGAAGGTTGATGTAGTAAAGATAAAGGCCTGGCAGTTGGGGACAAACACAGTGCAGCTCTTGATGTGAAAAAATTACCAAGAAACATCAAAAAATGAACTGATTTAAAGGGGCTTTACTCTTCATGAAAGTCAAAGTTGCTTTTCACTGTCAGAAATAACTATTACAATCTTGCAAATGTGAGAGGCAGTTTAAGGATATCAAGTGCCGGAGTAATCCGTAGTAGAAAAATCATGTTTGGGCTTTTGATCTTACTCTTCATGTGTTCTCTGATGTTCCCACTGGGCTACCAAGGCTTTCAACCTCTCGCCCATATCCTACTTCTGGTCTGGGATGCCCTTCTTCCTCCTATCTGACACAAAATTACTCTCCACACTTTCAAAGCCTTATTGAAGGTGCACCTCCTCCCAGAGGCCTTCTCTGACTAAGCCTTCCTTTTCTCTTCTCCTTTTTCCTTCTCATCGCTCTGACTAGCTCCCTTTATCCATCCCCCCTCCCAGCCCTATAGCACTTATGTACACATCTGTAATGTACTTATTTATATTATGATCTTGCTCCACCTCTAGACCTTCAGTGCGGGCACGGAATGTGTCTGTTTATTGTTATATTGTACTCTCCCAAGTGTTTATCACAGTGCTCTGCACACAGTAAGCACTGTTGGACTGACTGACTTAACAACCAGCGATACCCTAGGTATATGTTCCCTCCACCTGCCCCTCATGATGATAACTGCAGTATTTGTTAAGCACTTACTATGTGTCAAACACCATTCTAAGCAGTGGGGAAGATATATGTATATATGTTGTATGTATTTATTACTCTATCTTATTTGTACATATTTATTCTATTTATTTTATTTTGTTAATATGTTTTGTTTTGTTCGCTGTCTCCCCCTTCTAGACTGTGAGCCCACTGTTGGGTAGGGACCGTCTCTATATGTTGCCAACTTGTACTTCCCAAATGCTTAGTACAGTGCTCTGCACACAGTAAGCGCTCCAGAAATACAATTGAATGAATGAATGAATGATACAAAATATTCAGGGCGACACAGTCCCATCCTACACAGTGTTCCCACTCTAAGCAGGAGGGAGAACAGGTATTAATGCCCATTGTATAGATGAGGTAACTGAGGTACAGAGAAGTGAAGTGTCTTGTCAAAGGTCACACAGCAGGCATGTGACACAGCAAGGATTAGAACCCAGTCCTCTGACCCCCAGGTCTACCCTCTTTCCACTAAGCCACGCAGCTCTATCAGCTCCTGACTGAAGCACTACTGATTTACAAACTCTTACTTGGGTGATTCATTGGTTGTCTGTATTTTGGGGGTGTATAGGCCCTAATACCCTCAACACTTTCTCTTGCCTCCTTCTGTGCCATAAGAACTGATTCACCCTTCTTTCTTAGACTGTTTGAATAAGGTTTCCCAAGCACGGAAAATCCTGGGCTGCTGGCCCTTTTTTATTCTACTCAGTTTAGTCAATACCTTCAGCGTGGCTTAGTAGAGCTAAGACTAAGAGCTTCTTAGTCTTCTAGACTGTGAGCCCACTGTTGGGTAGGGACTGTCTCTATATGTTGCCAACTTGTACTTCCCAAGCGCTTAGTACAGTGCTCTGCACACAGTAAGCGCTCAATAAATACGATTGAATGAATAAAAAAGCACGGGCTTGAGAGTCAGAGGACATGGGTTCTAATTCCCGCCCCACCACTTGTCTGCTGTGTGGCCTTGGGCAAGTCACTTAACTTATCTGGGCCTCAGTTACCTCATCTGTAAAGTGGTGATTAAAAATGTGAGCCCCAAGTGGGACACCTGATTACCCTGTATTCATTCATTCAGTAGTATTTATTGAGTGCTTACTGTGTGCACAGCGCTGTACTAAGCACTTGGAAAGTACAATTAGGCAACAAATAAGGACAATCACTGTCTACCCCAGCACTTAGAACAGTGCTTGGCACATAGTAAGTGCTTAACAAATACCATTATTATTTATTATTAAGAGCTCAATAAATACGATTGAATGAATGAATTCTATTAATTTTGTTAATGATGCACATATAGCTTTAATTCTATTTGTTCTGACGACTTTGACACCTGTCTACATGTTTTATTTTGTTGTCTGTCTCCCCCTTCTACACTGTGAGCCCGTTGTAGGGTAGGTCTCTATATGTTGCCAACTTGTACTTCCCAAGTGCTTAGTACAGTGCTCTGCACACAGTAAGTGCTCAGTAAATGTGATTGAATGAATGAATGAGTGAATTATTATTATTACTGCCCTGATACTGAATACCAGTAGCCTGGTCACTAGTCACATCCTTGGTTAAAAAAAAAAAATCAAACGTATTGGATTCTCAGTTGGTCAGTGATTCCTGACTTTATATTCATTCATTCAATCATATTTATTTAGCGCTTACTGTTTGCAGAGCACTGTACTAAGCGCTTATATCCCCCAGAGAAGATATTTTTCATCACAATGACAATTCCAGAGATCTCTCGAATGGCGGTGCATGCTTACCAACACAGTCAGGAGGCGTTGTCCAGCCTCCTTTCCTACAAATGATTTCGTTAGATCCCTTCATGAGGTAGCCATCTTCACACCTGTATTCCACTTTATCGCCACTGAAGTAGACCTTGGCCTCTAGAGGGGCTGTGCCATGCTTAATAAGTGGTGGTTCATCACACATTACCCTTACCTTTGTTTCTATGACACAAATAGAAAAAGAAAGCTCATATCCATAGGTCCCAATTTGCTCCAGGAAAGAACTTTCTTGGCTACTGCACTAACCAATGCAGACTGGAGGTGTGGTCCATTTTCCATTTTCACAGTAGATTTCTTCTGGCCCCTTGATTTCAAAATTTGGCTCACATTCTACTCGGATAGTTTCTCCGTGTTGGAACCTTCTTGAACTCAGTAGTTTTTTGGCACTGGGAGGAAGTGGGGGTGGTGGACACCTATTTATTCTTTCTAAAAACAAAAACATGCTTATTAAAGTATGATAAATGTTAGGCAAGAAATCTATGTACAAGATTACCAAATGCCTTAAAATTCATCAGGAGAAATACTGACAAAGAAACTTAATGCAGCATAAACAAAACTAGCAAGATGAAACAGAATTATTAATAAGAAGCTTATTATCCAAATTTATCACCTTCCTGACCTACCTCCGTGATTTTTTACTACAATCTAGTCTACACACTTAGCTCCTCTAATTCATTCATTCATTCAATTTGTACTTCCCAAGCGCTTAGTACAGTGCTCTGCACACAGTAAGCACTCAATAAATACGATTGATGATGATGATGATTTATTGAGCAGTTACTGTGTGCAGAGCACTGTACTAAGCGCTTGGGAAGTACAAGTTGGCAACATATAGAGACGGTCCCTACCCAACTACTCATTGTACCTTGATCTCCTCTATCTCACTGCTAACCCTTCCTCTTCAGATCCGACAGATTATTACTCTTCCCATCTTCACATCATTATGGAAAGCATATCTCCTCTAAGAGGTCTTCCCTGACTCACTTATCTGCACCCTTAATTGACGCCTCTCTCAGCCTCACAGCACCTATGTACACATATATTTTTATATGTATTAATGTCGGTCTCCCCTTTTAGACTAGAAGATCTTTTTTTCATTTGTTTTTTCATGGTATTTGTTGAGCACTTACTATGTGTCAAGCACCGTACTAATTGCTGGGGTAGATGCATCATCATCATCATCATCAATCGTATTTATTGAGCGCTTACTATGTGCAGAGCACTGTACTAAGCGCTTGGGAAGTACAAATTGGCAACACATAGAGACAGTCCCTACCCAACAGTGGGCTCACAGTCTAAAAGGGGGAGACAGAGAACAAAACCAAACATACCAACAAAATAAAATAAATAGGATAGATATGTACAAGTAAAATAAATAAATAGAGTAATAAACATGTACAACCATATATACATATATACAGGTGCTGTGGGGAAGGGAAGGAGGTAAGATGGGGGGATGGAGAGGGGGACGAGGGGGAGAGGAAGGAAGGGGCTCAGTCTGGGAAGGCCTCCTGGAGGAGGTGAGCTCTCAGCAGGGCCTTGAAGGGAGGAAGAGAGCTAGCTTGGCGGATGGGCAGAGGGAGGGCATTCCAGGCCCGGGGGATGACGTGGGCCGGGGGTCGATGGCGGGACAGGCGAGAACGAGGTACGGTGAGGAGATTAGCGGTGGAGGAGCGGAGGGTGCGGGCTGGGCAGGAGAAGGAGAGAAGGGAGGTGAGGTAGGAGGGGGCGAGGTGATGGAGAGCCTTGAAGCCCAGGGTGAGGAGTTTCTGCCTGATGCGCAGATTGATTGGTAGCCATTGGAGGTTTTTGAGGAGGGGAGTAATATGCCCAGAGCATTTCTGGACAAAGATAATCCGGGCAGCAGCACGAAGTATGGATTGAAGTGGAGAGAGACAGGAGGATGGGAGATCAGAGAGAAGGCTGGTGCAGTAGTCCAGATGGGATAGGATGAGAGCTTGAATGAGCAGGGTAGCAGTTTGGATGGAGAGGAAAGGGCGGATCTTGGCAATGTTGCAGAGATGCATGTTAATTAGGCTAGATAAGTCAGTGTGGCTCAGTGGATAGAGCATGGGCCCGGGAGTCAGAAGGACCTGAGTTCTAATCCTGACTCTGCCATATGCCTGTTGTGTGACCTTGAGCAAGTCACATCACTTCTCTGGGCCTCAGTTACCTCATCTGTAAAATGGGGATTAAGACTGCGAGCCCCATGTAGGACAGGGACCATGTCCAACCTGCTTAACCTGTAACTATCCCAGACCTTAGTGCTTGGCACAAAGTAAGTGCTTAACAAGTACCATATTTATTATTATTGTTATACAGCCCTTTCCCCAAATGGGCCTCACAGTCTAAGTAAGAGGAAGGACATGTAGATATTGTATCCCCATTTTGCAGTTGAGGAAACTGAGGCATGGAGCAGTTAAATGACTTGCCTGAGGTCACACAGCAGGCAAGTAGAGGATCGGGGATTAGAACTCAGAGCCTTTTGACTTTTACCTCCTTCCCCTTCCCACATCACCTGTATATATGTTTGTACGTATTTATTACTCTATTTATGTATTTATTTTACTTGTACATATTTATACTATTTATTTCATTTTGTTAATATGTTTTGTTTTCTTGTCTGTCTCCCCCTTCTAGACTGTGAGCCCTTCCTCCCTGCCTTACCTCCTTCCTCTCCCCACAGCACCTGTACAGATGTATATCTGTTTGTACGTTTTTATTACTCTATGTATTTATTTTACTTGTACATATTTATTCTATTTATTTTATTTTGTTAATATGTTTGGCTTTGTTGTCTGTTTCCCCCTTCTAGACTGTGAGCCCGCTGTTGGGTAGGGACCGTCTCTATATGTTGTCAACTTGTACTTCCCAAGCGCTTGGTACAGTGCTCTGCACACAGGAAGCGCTCAATAAATACGATTGAATGAATGAATGAATGACTCCCAGGCCCGTTATTTATCCACTAGGCCACACCTTTTCCCATGCTGTGGGCAGGAAACATGTCTACCAACTCTGTTATATCATACTCTCCCAAGCACTTAGTACACAGTAAGTGCTCAATAAATACAACCTCACTCTCATAGTAAAAACACTCTCATGGGTGAATAGAACAAAATCTCAAGGTGAAGGCTGAGGTCAAAAAATTGAGAACTTCATTTTGATCTTGAGTGTTCATTCTATGTTCACTTATCAAATAACACCTAGGAGCCCTCATGAAGGGGGAACTGTTTTTCTGTAAGTACTCTAAGCTCATTATAGGCAGGGATTGTGTCTAATAATTCTGTTGCATTGTACTCTCCCAAGTGCTTAGTAAAGTGCACCACACATAAGTGCTCAATAAATATCATTGATTGATATTAATATTTAATTTTGAATATGAGTATGTGGCACTTAAGTAGAACTTGTAAAATTAAAAAAAAAATGGGTAAGGTATTATCTTTTCAAGAAAACTTAGGCTAAGAACTCCAGCTTCCAAATGATTAGGAAGCTTCCAAATGATTTGAAATAGATTCCAAATTTAGGCTTCCAAATGATTTGGGATAGATTCTAGTACCAAGATGAAGAAAGACATTCCACTGCATGTGCTGAAAGTGGAGGAAATAGGAGTGTGGAGAGAGAAAAGGTACCTTCACATGTGGGAGGCTCTGGGTACCAACCAAAATCATAACACTGAATTAAGTCAGATCCAGTTAGAGAGTAATTTCCATGGCAAAAGAATTGGACAACATCTCCTTCTTCATAAGTGTTCTTTATAGGATAAAACCTCCCATTTTCTATTCTTAAAGGTGTGCATGTTAGCTCTGGAATAGAAAGAAGCAACAAATTGGTGTGTTTTCCTTGCTGAAAAAGAATTCACTTTGGTTAAATCCCACAAGTCAATAATAATCAGGTCCTACTCTTCTCCAAATCAGCTGTATTTACTGAATCCTTACTATGTGCCAAGCACTATACTAAGCGCTTTTGAGAGTACAATATATTGCTGAATTGTATTTTCCTTAGTACAGTGCTCTGCACACAGTAAGTGCTCAATAAATACGATAGAATGGCTATACCAGAGTTGGCATACATATTCCCTGCCCACATCAAGCTTACAGTCTAGAGAGAGACTGATATTAATATAAACAAATTACAGACATGTACATAAGTGCCATGGGGCTGAGGGAGGGGTGAAAAAATAGAGCAATGTGTTTTGACCTAACCCTTCCTTTCATCTCCATATTGCTTGCCTGTATCTCTGGCAAATAAACCAAACTGGAAATATTGGGACTAAATTAGAATCACTCAGAGGAATCTCAGTGAGATTTTGTTAAAGGGTCCTAGAAAGAACCGACACACTTTTAGATCCTTGGTTATCTTTGCTCTCACTCCAGGGAGCCTCACTTATCACATGTCTGAGGGAAATCTCAAAATAAACCTGCAAGCGACCAGTCATTCATTCATCATTGTCATACTTAGTGAGCACTTAACTGTACTAAGCTCTTGGAAAGTACAATTCATTCATTCATTCAGTCATATTTATTGAGCGCTTACTGTGTGCAGAGCAATGTACTAAGCACTTGGGAAGTACCAGTTGGCAACATATAGAGACGGTCCCTGCCCAACAGCGGGCTCACGGTCTAGAAGGGGGAGACAGACAACAAAACAAAACATACTAACAAAATAAAATAAATAGAATAGATATGTACAAGTAAAATAAATAAATAGAGTAATAAATATGCACAAGCATATATACATGTGCTGTGGGGAGGGGAAGGAGGTAAGTTGGGGGGGATGGGGAGGGGGAGCAGGGGGAGAGGAAGGAGGGGGCTCAGTCTGGGAAGGCCTCCTGGAGGAGGTGAGCTCTCAGTAGGGCTTTGAAGGGAGGAAGAGAACTAGCTTGGCGGATGTGCAGAGGGAGGGCATTCCAGGCCAGGGGGATGCTGTGGGCTGGGGGGTCGATGGCGGGACAGGTGAGAACAAGGCACGGTGAGGAGATTAGCGGCAGAGGAGCGGAGGGTGCGGGCTGGGCTGGAGAAGGAGAGAAGGGAGGTGAGGTAGGAGGGGGCGAGGTGATGGACAGCCTTGAAGCCGAGGGTGAGGAGTTTTGGCCTGATGCGTAGGTTGATTGGTAGCCACTGGAGATTTTTGAGGAGGGGAGTAACATGCCCAGATCGTTTCTGCACAAAGACGATCCGGGCAGTGGCGTGAAGTATGGATTGAAGTGGGGAGAGATAGGTGGATGGGAGATCAGAGAGGAGGCTGATGCAATAATCCAGTCGGGATAGGATGAGTGATTGAATGAGCAGGGTAGCGGTTTGGATGAAGAGGAAAGGGCGGATCTTGGCAATGTTGCGGAGGTGAGACTGGCAGGTTTTGGTGACGGATTGGATGCGATTTGTTCGGCAACAAATACAGACAATCCCTACTACAAGGGTAGGAATTTCCAAGGGTACTCAGACAATAGTCATGTATTACCAATGGGATAATTCAGGAATACAGTCTGAGTGCCCTTGGAAAGTCATTTCCATTAGATATGGCCATGGCTGGATGTAGACAGCAATGAGCTCATTGTGGGCAGAGAATGTGTCTGTTTACTGTTATATTTTACTCCCCCAAGTGCTTAGTACAGTGCTCTGCACACAGTAAGTACTCAATAAATACACTTGACTGTCTGAGACAATCGATTTAAAAAATACACATGAAATGAAAAAAAATATGGTGGAGAAGCAGCATGACCTAGTGGAGAGAGCACAGGCCTGGGAATCAGGAGGTTCTAATTCTGGCTCCACTACTTGTCCACTGTATGACTTTGGGCAAATCACTTCACCTCAGTTCTCTCATCTGCAAAATAGGGATGTAGACTGTGAGCCCCATGTGGGACACGGACCGTGTCCAACCCGATTAACTTGTATCTACTCCAGAGCTTAGTACAATGCCTGGCACATAGCAAGTCCTTAACAAAGTACCATTAAAAACAAACAAACAAAAAAAAATGAAAGCTAAAAGTGTAAAGCAACGTATTGTCACCATCTTTATTGTGGCAATGAGATGTGAAAGGCTTTGATTTATCCTGTGAGTTTCAGTGGGTTACAATTTAGCAAATGGTTATGCAGTTCATTTGATATCGCAACAGCTTTGAAGCAAAAAAAACATGGAGACTAATATCGATTGAGCAGTAGATATAAAATAAAAACAACTGATTGATTGGAGATGGTAACACAAGCTACCCCAAATTGTCCAATTAAAAATCAGACTTAAAATGCTTCATTAAACCAGAATTTACAATCCTGTCAAAACCAGGAAGAATTTCCAAAGTCGCAACTTACTAGAGCATTGTGGAATTGGCATCCAGCCATGTGAGAGACATTGAGTTTCCTCCATCCTTTTCCCTCCAGTTGTGTGATATCCATCATCACATTCATATTGAAGTTTTTCATTCACGTTGAACACTTTCTGTGTGGTGGAGTAGTGACCATGATATAAATCGGGGGCTAAACAAGAGTCTAATAAAATAAAAGCAAAGACAGATTTTTTTTCTATTCAATTTACTAAAGCAGTTTAATAAATAGTAAGACTTCCCGAGAGATCATTTAAATAATAATATTATGATTGCATAAAAATAACTTTGGAAAAATATTTTTGTTTTAGGATTTTGTCATGAACAAATCATAGCTCAAATTGATTAAGATCTCAAAATTCAGCACTGCTTAATGAATCCAGATTGTACATTAGAGGAACCTTTCAGTAAAAGACTTCATGAATGCTAACTCAGATTTTCTTCTGGAGTTCCATTCTGAGATTGTTAACACCCTGATGGCTGGGATAATGTCTTCTAATCTTATTGTACTCCCCACAGGGATTTGGTATAGTTATCTGTAATAATAACAATAATAATAATAATGGTATTTGTTAAGCACTTTATGTGCCAAGCATTGTTCTAAGCACTGGGTAGATGCTCCATAAATTCAATTGATTGATTAGAAATAATAAATATATCTCATTCTGTAAATGAGCAGCAATACACAGAAAACTCAAATATTTTACCTGAGATTTATCATGAATCAAATAAAACATGTCTTCATTTTCTTTCTTTTCCCTAAGCTTTATCTTACACAATTTTTACCTTGAACAAAAGATCTTACAGCAAAGCTCAAGTAGTTTGTCGTATGTCATCGAGTCGTCTCCTACTCACAGCAACACCATGCACACATCTCTCCCAGAGCACCCCACCTCCATCTGCAATCGTTCTGGTAGTGGATCCATAGGGTTTTCTTAGTAAAAATCCAGAAGTGGTTTACCATGGCCTTTCACACGGTCAGCTTGAGTCTCCACCCTCGACTCTCACCCAAGCTGCTGCTACCCAGCATGGGTGAGTTTTGACTTGTAGCAGGTTGCCAACTTGTACTTCCCAAGCGCTTAGTACAGTGCTCAGCACACAGTAAGCACTCAATAAATACGATTGATTGATTGATTGATTGATTTGCTAGCCACTGCCCTGACTCTCCCTCCCATAGCCAAGACTGGTAGAGGACTGGAAACTCTCCAGGTACGACCCTGAGAGGGGTCAGGTAATTAAACATATTATATGTCAAAGTAAAAATAGATTTCAAAGTAATAAAAGGACAAAAACAAAAGCTAATCTGCTTAATTGCGGAAAACAATTCACAAACCATACCGAATTCTTTGTTACAACTTGGTTGAGAAGACCATCCCGTTGGAAGACATTGTATTGTTTCTTCATCCTTGCCTCTGGGAGTTTTAAAGCCTGAAGCACATCTGTAGTGCATGTTCTCTTGAATTTTGTACAATGTCTTCAAATTAGGGAAGAATCCGTTAATCAAGGCAGGCTTGCTACACTTTTCTAAAATAGAAGGACAGAATTCTCCACCTCAGTTTAGGTAATTACATCAAAATCGTCTCCAACTGCATTGTGGATTGGAACAAAAAGAAAAACATAGTCATTAAAATATGTCTGCAAGAAAAGAAAAGCATTTGCTCTTCTGAGTTTCTTTCACTTTAAGTTGAAAGCATTACATCGGAAATAGACCTAGTATCCTTCCTATGGAGAAGAACGAAATGAAACAACAGGTCTAGAATACAGCTTTGAAAAATAATTAAGTTCATGTACACATTTATTTAGCCTGTAAAATTTATATTTACCTGTGTACGAGTGACATGTATCCAACTAATCCCCTCACCAACTCCTCTCTCTGCTTTCCTTGTCATTAGAATATATTTAACTGTCCGTCATTTTTCAAAGATGATGCTTCTGTTGGTGAGACTCTGTGTGTGCAAATGTGGCAGAAAAACCAATGTGTGACTTACACTTCCTCCTGGATTACATTATACTAAGCGCTTGGGAGACTTCAATACAACAGCGTTGTTAAATACGTTCCCCACAATGTTTACAGTCTAGGGGGGAGACGGACATTAATATAAATAAATAAGAAATTAATAATGCATAATTTAAAGACACATACATAAATTCTGTGGGGTTTGGGCAAATATCAAATGACAGGTCCAAGTGCATAGCATGAATGAATGAATGAAATCAATGAGGTAATGTAGAAGAGGGTGATCTGATTGAGTGATTTACAGCAATGGTGAGGGGTTTCTATTTGACACGGAGGTGGATAGACAACCACTGGAGGTTCTTGAGGAGTGGGGAAACATGGACTGAGGTTTTTTATTTTTTTTAAGAAAAATTATCTATGCATCAGAGTGAAGATTGGACTAGAGAGACAGGAGGCAGGGAGGTCATGGAGGAGGCAGATGCAGTAATCAAGGAGGTAAAGGATGCTTGGATCAGCAAAGTAGCAGTTTGGATTAGTAGTTAGGAAACAGCAGGGGCTAGTGGATAGAGCATGGGCCTGGGCATCAGAAGTACCTGGGTTCTAGATTTTTGATTTGCCAAAAAGTAGTTGGCAAGGCCATCAGGAAGAAGAGAGAAGGGTGTGGCATCAGGGGGTTTAGGAAAGAGCTAAAAGTCTGGATTAGTTGATGAGGGTGAAAGGAAGAGGAGTGGATGAAGGAGAAGAAGTAGTGCTTCTGGGAGGGGGAGAAAGAGACAGACAGAGAGATAGTGTGCTATGGTTATTATTATCAAGAGCCATCGAGTCATTTCTGATTCATAGAGACTCTCTGGGTATATTTTCTCCAGAACGTCCTGTCTCCTGCCATAATCCGTAATCTTTCTAAAGGGCTTTCTGTTATCGTTGTCCTGGCCGCTATCCATCTAGCTGCTGATCTGTCTATTCCGTGTTTTCCCTGGACATTTCCTAGCATTAGTGTCTTCTCCAGGGAATTAGTCCTCCTGATTATGTTTCCAAAATATGCTAATCTTTGGCTTAATTTGCTCCAAAATCCATTTGTTTGTTTTGCAGGCAGTCCATGGTATTCACAAAAATTCACACCATTCATTCATTCATTCATTCAATCTTATTTATTGAGCGCTTACTGTGTGCAGAGTACTGTACTAAGCGCTTGGGAAGTACAAGTTGGCAACATATAGAGACGGTCCCTACCCAACAGCAGGCTCACAGTCTAGAAGGGGGAAGTAGAGGGAGTAGGAAGGAAAGGAGGAGGAGAAGGTAAAGAAGAAGGAAAAGGAAGAAGAGGAGAAGGAGGAAAAGGGGAGAAATAAGAGGAAAAGGAGAAGGAAGAGGAGGAGACAGAGGAAAAGGGGAGGAATAAGAGGAAAAGGAGAGGAAGAAGAGGAAAAGGAGAAGGAAGAGGAGGAGGAGGAAAAGGGGAAGAAGAGGAGGAGGAAAAGGAGGAAGAGGAGGAAAAGGAGGAGGAGGAAAAGGAGGAGAAGAAAGAGGAGAAGGAGGAAAAGGGGGAGGAAGAAGAGGAAAAGGAGGACGAGAAGAAGAAGAAGGTGGCTCTCCCTGCTGCAGAAGCTGTTTCTCTGGTGTCAGCCCCCTCCCTGCTCCTGGACAGGAGAACGGGAGGGAAAGAAGGAGGGGGCAGGGGAGGAGGAGGAGGAGGAGGAGGAGGAAGAAGAGATTCGTCTCTTGGCCTTCGGCCCCAGCACACCACAGAACACCACATTTCAAAAGAATTGATGTTCTTTCTGTCCTGCTTTTTCACCTACTTTCAGGCTCTTCATAGCAAGTCTTCTCAACATTAATCTTTGGCGTATTTCTTGACTACTACTTACTTTATTATTATTGATCCCAGGAGAGAAAAACTGTCAACTTGTTAAAAAGCGATAAAGTACTGCTGCATATAGGAAGACTGGTTGAGAATGTGGAGACAATTCTTCACAGACCATCACCACTTTTGGAAAAACCTCTTTCAATAAATTGAGGGATGGCTGCCCAATGCTTAGCACATAGTGAGTGCTTAACAAATGCCATTATCATCTTAAATTATGTGATCCGTATACACACTTTGACAGTCACATTTCCCTGCAAGGGACATCGATAGCAATGAACAACATAGAGGACACTATGAGGTTAGGATTTTCCATTTAGAAGCATAATGACCATCCCAATCATACGATACACCAATATATGATACACCGATGTATCGATTAGGTGTATATTCAGCAAATGAAGCTAACTTACTGAAACATTTTGGGGTGGGAGACCACCCTTCTGCAGTACAAGTGCTTTGCCCTCGTTGTTTTCCAGTTTCAGTTGAGTAACCAGCCAAACAGGAGAATGAAAGCCTTTTGCCGATTTCCATTGGAAAATAATGACTTGAAAATGTGTAGTAATATTCAGCAATCACTCCATTTTCTACACTGGGGCTATTGCAGGGCTTATCTAAAAAAGAAGGAATTGTATTTTAACCCACATAAATATCTCAAAAAGAAAGTGGCATAGCACAATTGAGTAGTGCGACCTGGTGGAAAGAGCAAGGGACTGGGGAGTTTACCTGAGTTATAATCCTCTAGACCATAAGGTCATTATAGGCAGGGAATGAATATATCTGCTAATTCTGTTATACTGTAATAATAATAATCATAATAATAATAATGCTGGTATTTGTTAAGTGCTTACTATGTGCCAAGCACTGTTCTAAGCACTGGGGCAGATACAAGGTAATCAGATTATCCCATGTGGGATTTACAGTCTTCATCCCCATTTTACAGATGAGGGAACTGAGGCCCAGAGAAGTTAATGACTTCCCCAAGTTCACACAGCTGACAAGTGGCAGAGCCAAGATTAGAACCCACGACTTCTGGCTCCCCAGCCTGGGCTCTTTCCACTGAGCCACGCTGCTTCTCTATATTCTCCCAAGCACTTAGTACAGTGCTCTGCACATAAGCGCTTAATAAATACCATCGATTGATTAATTAATCCCCACTCTGCCACTTGCCTTCAGTGTGACCTTGAGCAAGTCACTTCTGTTTCTTCATCTATAAAGTGAGGGTGAAATACCTGTTCTCCCTCCCCTTGAGGCTCATTGTGAGCCCCAGATGGGCAGGGACTGTGTCCTATTTCATTGTAGTGTATCTACCCCAGGGGTTAGCACAATGCTTGAGTTTTCTTGAGCACTTAAATACCCAAATCATTCATTTCAACTGCAAGGATATTGATGCAAAAAGAGGCTTCCCCCCCACCCCCACCCCCTTTTTACAATACAGCCGAAGCAGCGAGGCCTAGTGGATAGAGCACAAACCTGGGAGTCAGAGGACCTGGGTTCTAGTCCCAGCTCCACCACTTGTCTGCTGTGTGACCTTGGGCAAATCACTTAACTTCTCCAGGCCTCAGTTCTCTCATCTGTAAAATGGGGATTAAGACTAAGAACCCTAAGTGGGACAGGGACTGTGTCCAACCCGATTTGCTTGTATCCACCCCAGTGCTTAGTACAATGCCTGACATGTAATAAGCGGTTAACAAATACCACACATTATTATTATTATTACTTTTGGGATCCTTCATTGAAAACATTTCAAAAGCTGGAATGCTGAACACAAACACCCAGAACCCCAAGACCCTTCCCGGACCCCTGCTCCCATCATATCCCATCCTGTGGGATTTCAGCAGTAGCAACACGCAGCCCCTACTAATTTTGGAAACTTGAGTAGCCTTGGATGCAACATCATCAAGTTTTTACAGGTTTCATGGATCTCTCCTCCAGGTAAAATGTTCTCTCTCTTCCCCCTCCAAGTCACTACATTCTAATGACAGGTCTGGTGGAAGGACACTGTGCTTAGTTCAGTGCCAGCATTTAGTATAGTGCCAGGCACATAGTAATAATAATAACAATGATAATAATAATAATGGCATTTATTGAGTGCTTACTATGTGCAAAGCACTGTTCTAAGCACTGGGGAAGTTACAAGGTGATCAGGTTGTCCCATGGGGGGCTCACAGTCTTCATCCCCATTTTACAGATGAGGGAACTGAGGCACAGAGAAGTTAAGTGACATGCCCAAAATCACACAGCTGACAATTGGCAGAGCTGGGATTTGAACCCATGACCTCTGACTCCAAAGCCCGGGCTCTTTCCACTGAACCATGCTGCTTCTCTTTAAGCACTATTAAGCGCTTAATAAATACTACAATTATTATTATTATTATTAAGGGGAGTTACTGGGTTATCACCTGGCCAGAGGAAACGGGGGAAGGGAAAGGGAGGAGAGGGAGAAGCAGGAAAGAGGCAGAACACAGATTAATTGAACATCACCATCATCATCAATCATATTTATTGAGTGCTATGTGCAGAGCACTGTACTAAACGCTTGGGAGAGAACAATACAACAGAGTTGGCAGACATGTTCCCTTCCCACAGTGAGCTTACAATCTAGAGGGGGAGACAGACATTAATATAAATGATGTATAATATACAATTTATAGATATGTACATAATCCCTTTTGTTTTGTTACCATGTGTCGGGATGGACAGGCTGGGATATAATCATAATCATAATCATAATTATGGTATTTGTTAAGCACTTACTATGTTGCCAGGCACTACTAAGTGCTGGGGTGGATATAAGCAAATCGAGTTGGACACAGTCCCTGTCCCACGTGGCCCTCACACTCTCCATCTCCATTTTACAGATGAGGGAACCGAGGCACAGAGAAGTGAAATGACTTGCCTAAGATCACACAGCAGACAAGTGGCTGAGCCGGAATTAGAACCCATGACCTTCTGATTCCCAGGCCTGTGCTCTATCCACCATGCCATGCTGCTTCTCCCCCTTCTAGACTGTGAGCCCACTGTTGGGTAGGGGCTGTCTCTATATGTTACCAACTTGTACTTCCCAAGCACTTAGTACAGTGCTCTGCACACAGTAAGCGCTCAATAAATATGATTGATTGATTGATTCTCTACAGTATCCATTCTGTTCTTGAGTGTGGGAGACCTTTAGAAATGCCTTCATCACAGAGTGATTAGAGTTTAGTTCCAATGGGTCAGGACAGTGGCTGACAATGGCCTTTTAATGGTATTTATCTAGCATTTTCTAGGTGCCAAGTACTATGCTGAGCACTGGTGGAGATGCAAAATAATCAGATCAGAGACAGCACCTGTCCCACAGTGGTACTCTTAGTCTAAATGAGAGGGAGACAAGGAATCTAACTTCCATTTTACTCCTGAGGAAACTGAGGCACAGGGAGGCTAAGTTATTTGCTCAAGATCCCATAGCAGGCAAGTGGTAGAACTGAGTCTAGAAATTGGGTTTTCCAAGTCCCAGTGGCATGCTCTCTTCACTAGTTGTTCTTCCTCAAAAAGTCCTCCAACGTCAACCACAATAAGGGGAATATAAGTCACCAGGTTCTCAGCGGGTTTGGAAGGACAAAATGAGATACCTCACTGTAAGCTTGTTAATAATAATAATGATGATAGTATTTGTTAAGTGCTTACTGAGCCACGTAAACCAAGCACTGTTCTGAGCGCTTGGATAGATACAAGGTAATTAGGTTGTCCCATGTGGGGCTCACATTCTCATCTGTAAAATGGAGATTAAGGTAACTGAGGCATAGAGAAGTGAAGTGAGTCGCCCAAAGTCACACAGCTGATAAGTAGCAGAGCCTGGATTAGGACCCACGACCTCTGACTCCCAAGCCCATGCTCTTTTGTTGTAATTGTACTGTTCCAAGCGCTTAGTACAGTGCTCTGCACACAATAAGCACTCAATAAATGCCCTTGATTGATTGATTGGCAAGCGCTCTGGAAAAATGTGCCATTCAAATTCACGGTGCTATTAGTAATAATAATACTAATAATAATAATAATAATAATAATAATAATATAATATAATAATAATTATAATAATAATAATACTCAGTCTGGCCTTCCCAGACTGAGCCCCTTCCTTCCTCTCCCCCTCGTCCCCCTCTCCATCCCCCCATCTTACCTCCTTCCCGTCCCCACAGCACCCGTATATATGTATATATGGTTGTACATATTTATTACTCTATTTATTTATTTATTTTACTTGTACATTTCTATCCTATTTATTTTATTTTGTTGGTATGTTTGGTTCTGTTCTCTGTCTCCCCCTTTTAGACTGTGAGCCCACTGTTGGGTAGGGACTGTCTCTATGTGTTGTCAATTTGTACTTCCCAAGCGCTTAGTACAGTGCTCTGCACATAGTAAGCGCTCAATAAATACGATTGATTGATTGATTGATTGAATAATAGTAATAATTGTGGTATTTGCTAATTAATAATAATAATGATGGCATCTGTTAAGCACTTACTATGTGCAGAGCACTGTTCTAAGCACTGGGGAGATACAGGGTGATCAGGTTGGCCCACGTGGGGCTCACAGTCAATCCCTATTTTTTACAGATGAGGGAACTGAGGCACAGAGAAGTTAAATGACTTGCCCAAAGTCACACAGCTGACAATTGGCGGAGCCAGGATTTGAACCCATGACCTCTGACTCCAAAGCCCGTGCTCTTTCCACTGAGCCACGCTGCTTCTCTAGTGCTTCTCTGCTTCTCTAATATTCCCTCGGCATTGTACGATTACAAGTGGTAGTCTGTGAAAAGTTTATTCCAACCCAAATTTTCAGTTATCATCTTTCATATTTAAATGCCTATTTTGTGCAGTATTCTAATCTAGACACATGGAACCAAATAATGATGCTCTGCACACAGTAAGCACTCAGTAAAGACCACTGATTGACTGGAATTTTAAAAATACCCTAAAAGTAGAGATCTTGGGCTTTCTTTCAAAAGAAGTGCTAAACCAAGTAACAAAGTATGTAAATTCAGTTATAGTCCAAAACTAAGCTAATTTCTAATGCCTAGTCTCCTATATGTGGGTTACCAGTCTTAGAATGGATTAAACCCTTTTTAATCCTCCAAGCCTTGAAAGCAGACACAGAACATAAAGACCTTTCTCAAGCATCTTGCACCTACAAAAATGTCTGGTTTGAGGGCAGCTCCTTGATGTCCATGGGAGATAGTATATAATAATATTTGAGAATAACGACGGACTCAAGCAAGGATCTTTTTAAAATTTCCAACTGGCCTCCCGCCTCCCCAGTCTATCACTTTCCTAATGCATCCCTTAAAGGAAATGAAACTTTCAAAAATATGAAATGCAATTTAGACCCAAAGGCAAGCCTACAAAAAGTTAGCATATAAAAATATCCGGGATAATAAGCTGTGCTTTTAAAAGAGCATAAAGTTTTCAAAGAGTGTTAGAGTGATTACCTTTTGCGAAGATTTCTCCTGAAAAAAACATAATCGAGAAAAATGTCAAGTCTTTAAACTTCATCTTCAATATCATGTCTAATGAGATTTTCAGAATTCGCTGATTCTCTGGACTTCACTTTAATGAATGCATACAGTATTTCTCTTGAGAAACCAGTTAATAATTTACAGTGCTTTTTGAGTATATCTCTTTCAAAACAAGGCTTATCTGTTTCATTTAAATAATCTGTCCATTCAAATTCGCCAGATTAATCTTTATGTTTTGACAATTGTAAAAAAAGAAAGGTATGACTGGGGTTATGAATAAAGATGTCAGCAGCTGTCTAAATAATGTACTTTGGCAACATTCAAAAGGAGAGGAATGGAAAATGTTCAATCTTAACTTTGAGCAAAGATTCAAGTCCATGTTAAAAAGGTCATTTTACATCCCTGATTTCTTAACTAGGAAGGTCCAGTTGGCATTTGAACAGAGCAGGCACTTGGCAAGGTGACTGCTATGTAAATATTGAAAGACTACAGTGGTGTCTTTGGTTTTCATTATTTGCAGAAGCAAATCAGTTGTAACCAGGTAGGGTTGAGTACAATTTGTTTAATTGCTATGTTTAAATTCTACTCACTGACTTGAAAGTTGGATTTTCACAGAATTAAAGCCCTAGCAATCAACAAGGAATCTTGTCTCCCAATTCACAAAGAATTGGTTTTCTGCAACCAAATTAAATCATTAGATTGCAGCAAACTCTGCTCCCAAAACCTTCATTGTTAAGACAATTCTTCCTAATACTAAAGCATGTCTCTTCTTAATGCTGACACTCTCCCAAGTGCTTAGTACAGTGCTCTGCCAACAGTAAGCTCATGGTGGGCAGGGAATGTGACTACCAACTCTGTTATATTCTCCTCTCTTCCAAACTGTTAGTACAGTGCACTGCTGTTGGGAACTATTAGCCTAGATGACTCCATTTTGCTCAAGGACTTGGCCTAAGTGACTCCTTTTTGACCAAGGACTAACTCTGGGCCTCAGCTACCTCATCTGTAAAATGGGCTTTAAGACCGTGTGCCCCACGTGGGACAACCTGATGACCTTGTATCTACTCCAGCGCTTAGAACAGTGCTTGGCACAGAGTAAGCGCTTAACAAATACCAACGTTATTATTATTACAGTAACTTTCAGACAAAGCATCTAAGCTGGAGTGTGGCAGTGGATTTTGTGCCCAGTTCCTGGGCAGTTGTGAGGAGATGGGGGGTGGGGAAACAGCGTTCATTCATTCACATTTATTGAGTGCTTACTGTGTGCACAGCACTGTACTAAGTGCTAAGGAGAGTATAATACAACAATAAACAGTCACATTCCCTGTCCACAATGAGCTTACAGTCTAGAAGGGGGAGGCAAACATGAATACAGATAAATAAAATTACTGACATGTACATAAGTGCTGTGGGGCTGGGAGTGGGGAAAGAGAAAAGGGAAAAAGTTAGGGCAACGCAGAAGGGAGTGGAGATGAGGAAAGGTTGGGCTTAGCCTGGGAAGGCCACTTGATGGAGATGTTGACGACTTAAGTTGCCAACTTGTACTTCCCAAGCGCTTAGTACAGTGCTCTGCACACACTAAGTGTTCAATAAGTATGATTCAATGAATGAATGAAAGGAGATGTGCTTTCAATAAGGCTCTGAAGTTGGGGGGAGAGTCACTGTCTGTTAGATTTGAGGAGGAAGGGCGTTCCAGGCCAGAGGCAGGATGTGGGCCAGGTTGGTAAGACAGGTGAGATCAAAGCATAGTGAGAAGGTTAGCACTAGAGGAGCGAAGTGTGTGGGCCTGGTGAAGAGAGCACAGGCCCACAAGTAGGAGGACCTGGATTCTAATCCTGATTCTTCGACTTTCATTCATTCATTAAATCAAATTTACTACTTACTGTGTGCAGACCACTGTAAAAGTGCTTGGGAAAGAATACAACAACAAACAGTGACAATCTCTGTCGGGTGACCTTAGGCAAGTCACTTAGCTTCTCTGTGCCTCAGTTTCCTTATCTGTAAAATGAGGATTGCCAAACTGTTCTCCCTCCTGCTTAGATTGTGAGCCCTGGGCTTGTGACTGACCTGATTATCTCACACCTGTCCCAGTGTTTAGTAAGTGGTAAAATATCACTTTATAGTTATTATTCAACACTAAGAAATAGCTACAGCTAAGGCCATAGAGATGGACACACAAACACACACACACAGTCAAGACACAGGGCAAAGGAGGGGAAGCAGCCCACTAAAGAAGCAGTGGGGACTTTGGGGTGATCCCTTTCCCCGTGAAGGCCAAGTGGGGGGCCAAGACTATAAGCTCATTGTGGGCAGATAATGTGTCTATTATATCGTTACAGAGTACTTTCCTGAGCGCTTAGTACAGTGCTCTGCACACAGTAAGAACTCAATAAATACGATTGACTGACACCCACAGCCTCAGCCAGCCAGGAGCCCTGTTTTACAAATGAATCCTCTTTGTAAATAGAGGGGTGGGACAAGAGACAGGATAAGCTCATTGTGGGCAGGGAATATGTCTATTGTTATATTGTACTCTCCCAAATGCTTAATATAGTGCTCTGCACACAGTAAGTGCTCAGTAAATATGATTGAATGAATGAATGACACTATCTGCCCAAGAAGCCATGGGAGCAAAGTTAATGGTTCATTCTCGGCATCCTATGGCCCTAGATAAGAGCTCCCACCATCACCCATGGACCTGTGTGTCTCTTTTTGAAAACCCAATGTCCAACACTTGTATCCTCTTTTGACCTCAAAATTATTCATTCATTCAATTGTATTTATTGACCGATTACTGTGTGGAGAGCACTGTACTAAGCACTTGGAAAGTACAATTCAGCAACAAATTAGGCAAAATGTAATATTTCTACAGATTTACAGAGCACATGGAGCCTAAACTGGCAGCTAAATCAGCTTGGCAACTTCTCTGAATAAGAAACGCAGGCCTGAGGTGGTTCAAACGATTGAACGAATAAATCAGGGGGCCAGTCTTAACTCTTACAGCTGGAATGGAAGAGGAGATGGAGCAGAGACATTGGCTTCACTGCTCACCTCTCACTCCCACATATTTCTCAGGCAAGAGGAGTCCCTAGACCCTAGATTGTAAACTTGTGGGCAGGGAATGTGTTTGCTATATTGTTCTATTTTACTCTCCCAAGCACTTAGTACAGTACCCTGCACACAGTAAGCGCTCAATAAATTGTCTGACTGATCGAGGGGTCATGGCTTTGCAGCAGCACTGACTCCATGACTGGACAGCATCTGCATCTATTCGCTCCTTTTTTTGTGGTATTTTTAAGGGCTTTCTATGTGTCAAACACTTTCTAAGCACTGGGGAGGGTACAAGTTAATTAGGCCAGACACAGTCCCTGTCCTGCATGGGGCTCACAGTCTAAGGAGGAGGGAGAACAGTTATCCCCATTTTACAGTTGAGGAAACAGAGGTTAAGTGACTTGCTCAAGGTCACACAGCAAGGAACTGGCAGAGTTGGCAGTAGAACACAGGTCCTTTTGACGCCCAGGCCTGTGCTTTCTCCACTAGGCCATGTTGCTTCCCTGCTGGTTGTGGGCAGGGAACGTTATCTACCAACTCTGTTATAGTGTACTCTTCCAAGTGTTTAGTATAGTGCCCTGCACACAGCATGGAACTGGGAGTTAGAAGATTGTGAGTTCTTATCCCAGCTCTGCCGCTTGTCTGCCGTGTGACCATGGGAAAGTCGCTTTACTTCTCTGGGCCTCAGTTCTCTCATCTGTAAAATGGGGATTCAGATTGTGAGCCCCATGTGGGACAGGGATTATGTCCAACCCGATTTGCTTGTATCCACCCCAGTGCTTAACAAACACCATTATTATTAAGTGCTCAAGAAAAATGACTGCTTGATTAATCTATTTCCTCGCTTACATGGGCAATTCTGTCCTGAAAAGTGGTGCAAGGAACATCACAAACATTGAAGCAGTCTTACTGGGACAAGAAATCCCCTCTACATTTACCAATGTCACCACTCTGCGGGTGTCTCTATGAGCTGCTCTATATTCTGAGCAGCTTTGGCTACTTCCAGAAGAACTAATTATATTTCTTGAACATTAGGCCTAGAAGAAAGAGCTCAGGCCTGGGAGCCTGAAGGACCTAGGTTCTAATCCTGGTACCACTACTTGTCTGCTGTGTGACCTTAGGCAAGTTTGTTTGATAGCACTTGTTCAGCACTTACTATGTGCCAAATACTTATCTAAGTGCCGGAGTAGGTACGAGTCAGGTCAGACACAGTCTCTGTCCCGCATGAAGCCCACAGTCTTGAATAGGAGGGAGAACAGGTATTGAATGCCCGTTTTATAGTTGAAGAAACTGAACCACAAAGAAGCGACTGGCCCAAAGTCACACAGCAAGCAATTGGCAGAACTGGGATTAGAACCCAGACCCTCAGACCTGCAGTCTTATACTAGGCCGTTCTGCTTCTCAAGTCATTTAATTTCCCTGTGCCTCAGTTACCTCATCTGTTAAATGGGGATTAAAACTGTGAGCACCATGTGAGGGACAGGGACTCTGTTCAACCAGATTATCTTGTATCTACCCAGGTGATTAGTAAGCGTTTAACAAATACTATAAAAAATTACTGCATACAGAGCACTGTATTAACCACATAAGAGACATGCTCCGCCCTTAGGGAATTTGCAGACATTTAGGACTGGTTTGCTGAGATTGACCATTCTGTTATATTGTACTCTCTCGAGGACTTAGTACAGTGCTCTGCACATAGTAAGCACTCAATAAATACCATTGATTGATTGACTGACCCCGAGATCTAAGCACAAAATAAGTATCAACAACCCCTTTTGGGCAGCTGACTACATCAGGTAAGTTTGCAAGACAAGATGGCAAAAAAAAAATGATAATAATAAGCACTTACTATGTGCAAGGCACTGTACTAAGCACTGAGGTAGATACAAACTAATCTGGGTGGGCAGTCCCTGTCCCACGTGGGGTTTACAGTGTTGATCCCCATTTTACAGATGAGGCACAGAGAAGTGAAGTGACTTTCCTACGGCCACACAGCAGACAAATGGCAGAGCCAGAATTAGAACCCATGACCTCCTGACTCCTGAGTTCTATCCACTACACCATGCTGCTTCTCATAGTAGGATGCTAAGGCTGAAGAAATATGCTGACAAATCAAACCAAGAACAGGATGAAGAAAAATCTAACCATAATAAACACTATTAGGCATCTACTGCATGTGATGCAGTGCCGTTATTCCTGCTACAGTACTTGCTACATAGTAAGTACTCAACAAATAATGATTAACTATTATTAGCCAGGAGCTGCAGCATGGTTCAGTGGAAAGAGCACGGGCTTTGGAGTCAGAGGACATGGGTTCAAATCCCTGCTCCTCCACTTGTCAGCTGTGTGACTTTGGGCAAGTCACTTAACTTATCTGTGCCTCAGTTACCTCATCTGTAAAATGGGGATTAAGACTGTGAGCCCCTCGTGGGACAACCTGATCACCTTGTATCCTCCCCAGCGCTTATTGATTCATTCAATCGTATTTATTGAGCACTTACTGTGTGCAGAGCACTGTACTAAGCTCTTGGGAAGTACAAGTTGGCAACATATAGAGACAGTCCCTACCCAACAGTGGGCTCACAGTCTAGAACAGTGCTTTGCATATAGTAAGTGCTTAACAAATGCTATTATTATTATTATTATGGTAGTGGCAGGTGGTGAAAGTAGCACTAGCCTTGGAGTTAGAGGACCTGGTTTCGCCAACTGCTTGCTGTGTGACCGTGAGGAAGGCACTTCACTTCTCTGTGCTACAATTTCCTCATCTGTAAAATTCGTTCATTCATTCAATCCTATTTATTGAGCGCTTACTGAGTGCAGAGCACCGTACTAAGCGCTTGGGAAGTACAAGCTGGCAACATATAGAGACGGTCCCTACCCAACAATGTGCTCACAGTCTAGAATGAGGTTTCAATGTTTGTTCTCTATTCTTCTTGGACTGTGAGCCTTACGTGGGGCAGGGACTGTGTCCAACCTGATGAACTTGTATCTACTCAAACAGCGTTTGACACATAAGCACTTAACGAAAACCATAATAATAATGTGGATTTCAAACAAAGTGAGGATTCGTTTTTCATTCACAAATTTCCCTAAATTATCCTTGCGGCGACTGATGACACCTAGTGTCAGTTTTGTTTAATTGCATTTAACACAGTAATAATAATGCTGGCATTCATTAAGCGCTTACTATGTGCAAAGCACTGTTCTAAGCTCTGGGGAGGTTACAAGGTGATCGGGTTGTCCCATGGGGGGCTCACAGTCTTCATCCCCATTTTGCAGATGAGGGAACTGAGGCACAGAGAAGTGAAGTGACTTGCCCAAAGTCACCCAGCTGACAAGTGGTGGAGTCGGGATTTGAACCCATGACCTCTGACTCCAAAGCCCGGGCTCTTTTCCACTGAGCCACGCTGCTTCTCTACCTTTTAGGATTATCAAACCATGTCAAGTTAGCCCATTTCAAATGAGTATTTTCGTGGTAATATATTCAATTCTTTTTCATGAAATCTTAAAGATTCCTCACATGATGACATTTAATTTACTTGGCATAAAGTTACCAGGTAAATTATAACATAAAATCATTTACATAGCCACCCCGCAGCTTGATTTCCAACACTGTATTTACAGAAATTGTATATCTTTCTTCAAAAAAACTGAGAAAAGTGACTAATATAAATAACTCATATAATTCAAACATCTGTACGCAAAATACTTCTCCATGCAGATTACCACCAACTATTCCAGACCTCTAACTCCTTCCTGCATCATCATCATCATCAATCGTATTTATTGAGCGCTTACTGTGTGCAGAGCACTGTACTAAGCGCTTGGGAAGTACAAGTTGGCAACTAACTCCAAGGCTAGTGGTACTTTCCTGCAATCTTCAAGCCCGCTGTTGGGTAGAGACTGTCTCTATATGTTGCCAACTTGTACTTCCCAAGCTCTTAGTACAGTGCTCTGCACACAGTAAGCACTCAGTAAATACGATTGAATGAATGAATTGACCCCACGTGCTCCTTTAATGACGTTGACAGCTATTTTTTTAATGGTATTTGTTAAGCATTTACTATGTGACAGTCACTGTTCTAGGCACCAGAGTCAATTCAAGTGAATCAGATAACTATTGGTTGATGAAATCAAAAGAATCAGGCATGAGCTCCCTGAAAGATCTCCCCCTCACCTTTCAATATGGTCACCAGCTCCTCTGGCTTTAACAACCACTTCTATTCAGATGATTAACACCAGTCCCGACCTCTCTCCTCTTCTGCAATCTCACATTTTCCCCTGTTTCCAGGACAGGGATGTCCCACGAGCACTTCAATCTCCAAAGATCCCAAACTGAACTGTTTGTTTACTCAAAAGTGCATTAGTAATATTCCCTACAAGCCCAACTTCAAGACCAAAGAACTCCTAATTTCTCCAATTTACTTACAATTTACTTACATACTAAGCATACTAGAGAACACGGCAGTTTTTAAGGTCTTCGTTAAGCACTTACTATGAGGCAGGCACTGTATTAAGTGGGAGGGTAAATACCAGCTAATCAGGTCAATCAATAAATCAATCGTATTTACTGAGCGCTTACTGTGTGCAGAGCAGTCGGTCAGTCTATGTCCCACATGGGCTCACAGTCTTCATCCCCATTTTACAGATGAGGTAATTGAGGCAGAGAAGTGAAATGACTTGCCCAAAGTTACACAGCAGATAAATGACAGACAGAATTAGAACCCAAGTCCTTCGGATTCTCAAGCCCTTGCTCTCAACTTGTTAGTTATGGTTCTTCTAGACAGTAAGCCCGTTGTTGGGTAGGGACCGTGTCTATTTGTTGCCGACTTGTACTCCCCAAGCACTTAGTACAGTGCTTTGCACACAGTAAGCCCTCAATAAATACGATTCAATGAATGAATGAATGGTAATTTATTAAAGGCTAGCTCTGTACAAGCACTGAGCTATGCCCTGGGGTAAATACACAGTTCTCTATAGAACTCATGGCTTACAATTCATTTTGGCTAGAATGTGACAGTAGAATCAAGGAACCTGCCTGGATTCAGCACATGATGGCAAATAAATTACTGCATGATGAGTTCAATGTGGAACACAACCCCTGCACTTCAGGTAAACTAGACACATAATATAATCAGATCAAGTCACAAGTGTGTGTCACTATTTCTCTGCAGTTTCTTCTGTAAAACAATTCAGAAGAAACTACACAGAAGTGGTGACTTACTTGTCTCCTCCTCCCTCCATGAGACAGAGAGTGTGTCTGGCCTGACAAACTTGTATCTACCTCAGCACTTTGTCCAGCGCTTGGCACATAGTAAACACTTAATAAAAACCACAATCATAATTAAGCACTTAAACACCAAAATTATTATTGCTATTGATGAGGTAGCCTGTTCAATGTCCCCAGGGGAAACAATAAATGGTATTTATTGAGCACTTACTGTGTGCAGAGCATTGTCCTAAGTGCTTGAGAGAGTACACTATAACAGAGTTGGTAGATGTGTTGACTTATTTGCAGAAGAGAATGGAGTTCAGGCATTCTCCACGGTAGAGATTAATTACATGCCTCAGAAACGAGGCTGAATCACGAGTAGTTGCATTGGGTGGTACTTTACCCATGGACGTAGATGCAATTAATAAAGTTGCATTCCAGAACCAATCCCAGCTGAGTCCTACAAAAAAAATTATACCATAAATTCCTCCCTGCCTGCCTCCCTTACTGCTCCTTCCCCAGTTCCTAGTAGCTCTTCTGCCTTCTCTACCCTTGGGGCAGTGGCTTAGTGGATAGAGCACAGAACTGGGAGTCAGGAGGTCCTGGGTTCTAATCCCGACTTTGCCACACGTTTGCCATGTGAACTTGGGCAAGTCACTTCACTTCCCTGGGCCTGTTACCTCATCTGTAAACTGAGGATTAAAAGTATGAGCCCCATGTGAGTCAGGGACGGTGTCCAACCTCATTAACTTGTATCTACTTTAGTGTCTAGAATAGTGCTTGGCACAGATTAAGCACAAGCACCATAATTATTACACTTCTCTTTTCGCCTCTCCAGTGACCCTCACCCAAACCTATATTTCTTTCTCTGGCTAATCTTTAATCAGAAAAACTGGCGTTGTCCTTATCCTGCCCAGGTCTGACTGTGTTGCTAAACAAAAGGCTGGAGCAGGAAGTGGAGCGGCAAGAAGGAAGGAGAGAGGGGAGAGGAGAGCCTCTTGGTGTCAATGCCTCACACTTGGATTGCCTCAGAGCCTGCTGGTGTCACTCCCGCTAATTTTTAATGGAAAACTACAGGAGTTGCGGGGAGAGGGAAGTCCCGAAAACATCTGGGAACAGGAGAGAACAGGAAGGGTGGAGGGAATTGACTTACCTGCAGTTATTCACTGTTGTATACTGGATAAATTAGCAAATAGTTCGGTCTTAGCCCAAGTAACTAGTACTAAGATCTGGGAGGGTGGTAATCCGTCCTTTCCTCTCCATCCAATCACTCATCCTGTCCTGCCTTGATTACTGTATTAGCCTCCTTGCTGACCTCCCAACCCCTTGTCTCTCCCCACTCCAGACTTCACTATGCTGTCTGGATCATTCTTCTACAAAAATATTCAGGTCATGTTTCCCCACTCCTCAAGAGCTTCCAATGGTTGTCAATCCACTTCCACATCAAACAAAAACTCCTCACCATTGACTTACAACACTCAATCACCTTGCCTCCTCCTACCTCACCTAGCTACTGTCCTACAGCCCACTTTGCTCCTCTGGTACTAACCTTCTCTCTCGTCTATCTTGCCATCAACCTATCATCCACGCCCTCTCTCCTCAAATCCGACAATTACTCTCCCCTGATTCAAAGCCTTATCGAAGGCACATCTCCAGGAAGAGACCTTCCCTGACCTAAGCCTTCTTTCCTCTTCTCCCCTCCTGCATCACCCTGTCTCCCATCCTAGACTCTAAGCTCGCTGTGGGCAGGGAATGTGTCTGTTTATACTTTTATTGTACTCTCCCAAGTGCTGAGTACAGTGCTCTGCACACAGTAAGTGCTCAATAAGTACGACTGAATGAAGTGAATGAATGAATGAATATTTTTTACTTCACCTTTCAGGAATACCATCCATTAAATTCATGGTGCTAAATTTCCATTAAAAGCACAGAAAAAATAATGAGACTACTCTCATATTTTATTACCCAGCGAAATGCCAAGAGAAACTTCAGAAAAATGACAAGAGAATGAAACAGATATGAAAAACAAAAAGCCTAAAGCATAGTTATAAAATTGTTAATTTTATTACATAACCTTACTATAAGTGAGAGTCCCTAAAGCTGTACATATCAGAAGCCAAGAAGCTACATGTTCCCGGATTAGCTATATACATTTTTCTCTATACATGTTTCTCTCTCTCTCTCCATATATATACACTTGGTATGTATGTACACATATGCACACACCCCTAGATGTGTGTGTGTGTATATGTATATATTAGTAATGAGCAATTCCAAGTGTATCCATCACCATTAAGATAGCTTGAAGAGGATTCACAATTTCTCGTGTGTTGTCTTTCCTCAAAACCCAATCTGGTTTAAGTCTGTGAAGAAAATGGAAATTCAGTATTAGAAAACAGAAAGTTCTCAGAGAGAAAAATTAATCTTTCAATGCAACTAAAATTCTTACCTGGAAACTACTTTGGTTCTTATAGGTGTTACTGGAATAAAGAAGCTTCCATTTGTAGAAGAATTCATTTTTTGCTTAGAAATTGTTCGTTTTGCATCCATTTTATGTTTATGAGCTGTAAGTTTGTAAAGACTATGAATACGATCAACAACTTTAGGTCTGCTTCTGACTTCCTAAAAACAAGATGAGACAAAACCTGAGATGAGACCTTCTTGCCAAATCCAATGGCCCCTACTCCATTCTACCTCTCAGCTGACTTTGACAGCTCCTTGAAATATAATCTAATCTTGGTTTCACTGGCACTGTCCTCTCCTGGTTCTCCTCTCTCAGTCTCTTGCAAAGGGGCCCATTCTCTGCCTCCCAACCTCTGTGGGAATTCTTCAGGGCTCAGTTCTGGGCCCCTTTTTATTTTCCACCTACACCCGCTTGGAGAACTCAATATCTCCCAAAGTTTCAACTACCATCTCTACGCTTCTGATTCCTAAATCTACATCTCCAGCCCTGACCTCTCTCCTTCTTTGCAGCCTTGTAATTCCTCCTACCTTCAGGATATTTGGATGTCACATAGGCACCTCGAACATGTCCCAAACAGAACTCCTCACCTTACCACTCAAACCCTGTCCTCATTTATTTTCCAGCACTGCAGACAACTACCACTAACCTCCCTGTCTCCCAAGCCCATAAACTTGGCATTTTCCTCTACTCACCTCTCGTTCAACCCATACATTCAATCTGTCACTAAATCCTTTCAATCTACCCTCATAACATATCTCTAGAATCCACCCATTTCTCTCCATCCAAACTGCTACAATGCCAAATCCAAGCACTTACAGCGTGGCTCAGTGGAAAGAGCCCATGGAAAGTGCTTGGAAGCCATAGGTCATGGGTTCTAATCCCGGCCATTGTCAGCTGTGTGACTTTGGGCAAATCACTTCACTTCTATGAGCCTCAGTTACCTCATCTGTAAAATGGAGATTGAGAGTGTGAGCCTCACGTGGGACAACCTGATTACCTTGTATGTACCCCAGCGCTTAGAACAGTGCTTGGCACATAGTAAGTGCTTAACAAAAATCATTATTATTATTATTCCACCTTGACTACTATATCAACCTTCTTGCTTACCTCCCTGCTCCTTGCCTTTCCCCACTTCAGTCCTTACACTTCACTCTGCTCCTCGGAACATTTTCCTAACAAATATTCAGTCCACATCTCTCTACTTATTAAGAACATCCAGTGGGTTGCCCATCCACCACTGCATCAAACAAAAACTCCTTACCATCAGCTTTAAAGCACTCAATCAGCTCTTCCTCTACCAACTTACCTCACTGATTACCTCCTACAACCCAGCATACAAACTTTGCTCTTCTAATGCCAACCTGCTCATTGTATCTTGATCTTGCCCATGTCCTCCCTCTGGCCTGGAATGCTCTCCTGCTTCATATCCAACCGATTACCATTCTTCCCATCTTTCTGAGAATCACATCTCCTCCAAGAGGCCTTCCCTGACTAAGCCCTCATTTCCCTTACTCCCTCTCCTTTCTGTATTATCTCATCCCTTCACTATTTCCAAAAACTGACCATCGACTTTAAGGCACTCGATCAGCTCTCTCCTTAACTACTTATCTTTGCCACTCTCCTATTACAGCCTAGAACACAATCTTCACACCTCTAGTGCCAACTCACTGTACCTCCACCTCATCTGCTTCTTTTTTTTTTCCAATGGCATTTATTAAGTGCTTAGTATGTGCAAAGCACTGTTCTAAGTGCTGGGGAAGTTGTAATAATAATAATAATAATGGCGTTTGTTAAGCGCTTACTATGTGCAAAGCACAGTTCTAAGTGCTGGGGAGGTTACAATAATAATAATAGTGGCATTTGTTAAGGTGCTTACTATGTGCAAAGCACTGGGGAGGTTACAATAATAATAATAATGGCATTTGTTAAGCGCTTACTATGTGCAAAGCACTGTTCTAAGCACTCAGGAGGATACAAGGTGATCAGATTGTCCCACGTGGGGCTCACGTTGTCATCCCCATTTTACAGATGAGGTAACTGAGGCACAGAGAAGTTAAGTGACTTGCCCAAAGTCACATAGCTGACAATTGGCAGAGCCGGGATTTGAACCCATGACCTCTGACTCCAAAGCCCATGCTCTTTCCACTGAGCCACGCTGCTTCTCGTTTCTTGCTGTCTCACTCTTCCTTCTGCCTGGAACTCTCTCCTGCTTCTCACCCGACAGACTAATTAATTAATTATGGTACTCTTTAAGCATGTACTATATGTCAAGTACTGTTCTAAGTACTGGGGTAGATACAAGTTAATCAGGATGGGCACAGTCCCTGTCCCACATGGGGCTCAAACTCTTAATCCTCCACTTTACAGATGAGGTAACTGAGGCCCAAAGAAGTTAAGTGATTTGCTCAGTCACACAACAGAAATGTGGCAGTGCTGGAATTAGAACCCAGGTCCTTCTGACTCTCAGGCCCGTGCTCTATCGACTAAGCCACGCTACTTCTAATTACTGTCTCCATCTTCAAGAACCCACTAAAATTATATCTCCTCCAGGAAGCCTTCCCCAATCATCTGTCACGTTGTTTTGATGTGCATCTATAATTCTATTTATTTATATTGATGCTTGTTTACTTATTTTGATGTCTGTCTCTCCCATTCTAGACTGTAAATCTGGTGTGGGCAGGGATTGACTCTATTGCTGAATTGCAATAATCATAACGATAGCATTTGTTAAGCACTTACTATGTGCAAAGCACTGTTCTAAGTGCTGGGTAGGATACAAGGTGATTAAGTTGTCCCACGTGGGGCCCACAGTTTTAATCCCCATTTTACAGATGAGGGAACTGAGGCACAGAGAAGTGAAGTGGCTTGCCCAAAGTCACATAGCTTCAGGATTTGAACCCATGACCTCTGACTCTCCATGCTCTTTCCACTGAGCCACGGTTTCCAAGAGCTTTGTACAGTGCTCTGCATGAAGTAAGCGCTCAATAAATATGATTGATTGAACGAATGCATCATCTATGCATTTGGATCTGTACTCTTCAGGCAGTTGATATTTACTCCACCCTCAGCCCCACAGCACTAATTGTACATAATGACAATTTATTTTGTCTGTCTCCCTCTCTGATACTCTCCTTGAGGGCAGGAAACTTATCTACCAACTCTGCTGTACTATGCTCCCTCAAGCACTTAGTACAGCGTTCTTCACACAGTAAGTGCTCAATAAATACCATTCACCAGAAACAATTTAGAAGTTTATGGAAGCTCTGATCAAGTGTTTTTCCTTCTAGTGGGACTATTTTTGCATCTTTACGTAAGAAATGAGTGATGATGCAAACTTTTCTCCAATGCAATCAACTATTCATGGAATCATGAATTTTTTTATGCTATTATCAAGCACTTGCTACTTGTCAAAGACTAAGTGCTGGGGAAGATACGAAAAAATCAGGTCAAATACAGTTCCTGTCCCACACAGGGCTCCCAATCTAAGTAGGAAGGAGAACATATACTGAATCCCCATTTTACAGGTGAGGCAACTGAGGCACAGAGGAGTTAAGTGACATGACCAAGGTCACACAGAAGGCACGTGGTGCAGCTGGGATTAGAACACAAGTCCTTCGACTCCCAGGCTCATGCTTTTTCTACTAGGATTTATGTCAAAGCGGAGCAAAACTCTTCCACAAGAAAAGAACCCACTATTGTGAAAATTACTAAAAAACGGTGTTAGGAAACCAAAAGAATGCACTACCAAAAATGCAATTCTAGGTTCAGAAGAAAAAAAGAGATGAAGACTTACAGCAGCTCGCTTGGAAACCTTCAGCAGCAGAGCCAACAAACAACATGTCTTTGTGAAAATACTCCCTCCTTTGTCCGCAACTTTGTCGCCAGCCTTTTCTCGGTACATCTGCAGTAGTTCCAATAGTGTGTCTACGCAGTTTTCAACTTCATAAACTGCATCAGTAGTTTTCTCATACTTAAAAAGATATCAAAAGAACCATGTTGCCATGAGAAAAACTCATTTTAAGACACAAAATGATCAATGAAATTTCCAAGAATTGAAAAAGATAGCATGATGGGAGAAAATCAGAGGCATACAAAATTGTAAAGAAAAAAGGAGTTATCTGCTGGGCAGTGCCATTTTTAGCCAAGCATTGTGTAGAAATTATAAATCCAACGTGTACATTATCTAAAGCCATAATTTGTTACTTTAGAGGAAAAAAGAAAAGTGAGGAGGCAAATTTTGAACCCATTTATCAATTTCGGTAGATATAGACTTCAGTATGAACTGCATAAGTTATTAAAACCAACAAAAGTGTTTTATGCAAGAGAAAACTCTAGTGCACTTAGGTGTCATTTTCATCTTTTAATGCACAAAAAACCTTCCTCAGTTTATCTCAACTCCTAAAAAAATTTTGAAAAGCACTAATATTAACCAAAGCAGTTTAGGCTTTGAAAAGAAATTCTAATTTTAAGAATGATTAAATTAAACACTATAGTCTTAAATCACAAGCCAGAAAAATTAGAAGGATAAAAAACACACCTTAGCCACGTTAAGTAGGACTTGTAACGCATATCGAATGACTTCCATACAAGGAATGCTACGGTTACAGCTTAGTATCAAAATAAATATTTTGGAAATTGTTCCACTCTGGGCCATGTTCTCACAGCAAAGTGGGGACAATCTGGTGGCTACCTCTAGAAAAACAAAGAAAAATTGTTAGAAAGGAGAAAGTCCCCAGTAGCAATCCATTCAAGAGCTCAGACGAACATACTTTATAGTAAGACTAAGTTACAAGTGGAAATCTATAACCTTCCATTATTAACCCTTTTAGATTTTTATTTCCTGACTGGGAGAAAAAACTCTACTCAATAGGCAGGGAGGGATGGATTTACATTTCCTATTCCCTTCAAGACAAGATTTTCATTTTTTTAATGTTTTTTTCCAAAGGCTTACTACGTGCCAGGCACTGTTCTAAGCGCTGGAGTAGACACAAGGCAAATAGTTTAGACACAGCCCATTTCCCACATGGGACTCACAATCATAATCTCCATTTTACAGATGAGGTAATCGAGGCACAGAGAAGTGAAATGACTTGCCCAAGGTCATAAGCAGTCAAGTGACAGAGCCGGGATTAAAACCTAGCTTCTTCTCACTCCCAGGCCTGTGCTCTATCCACTAGACCGCACTGCTTCTCACAGGACATGTTGCTTTCTGGGTTATGAATATGTATGCTTTCGGGCAGCCTCACAATGAACTGTACATTCTCTTCTACTTGAGTTCAAATTTTGACAAGTACATTATAAAAACAAAAATGACTAACCTAGATGCTTTAAAGCCTCAAGGATATAAGAAAGATGTTTGTATTTTAAAAGATAATCAATGGCAAGTGCAGTTCGGTTATACAGCTTGTTTTCCTCCCGGCTCTCCTCATTCGCTTTTTTGAGTCTCTGACGTAAAGCTTTAATTTTTGTAGAGTCATTGTTCTTCCTCCAAAAATATCCTCGCCATAATGCCTTAAAGAAACAAAGATTAAATAAGTAACATTTTGAAAAGATAATGCACATCTGGGCACAAAAATGTCGCAAACTGATTCACCAAATGGGGAAAGAGACTGGCCAATTCACTTACTCAAGCTTACCAGTGCTCAAAACATTTCTGCAGAAGAATTTGGGGGAGCTGTTGGCATGCAAGTAATTTCTGAGAGCAGTGCCTAAAGGTGGAGAGGTGCTATATTAATTAATTAATGATGGCGTTTGTTAGGGGCTTACTATGTACAAAGCACTGTTCTAAGCGCTGGGGGGATACAAGGTGATCAGGTTGTCCCACATGGGGCTCACAGTCTTAATCCCCATTTTACAGATGAGGTAACTGAGGCTCAGAGAAGTTAAGTGACTTGCCCAAGGTCACACAGCAGACATGTGGCCGAGTTGGGATTCGAACCCATGACCTCTGACTCCAAAGCCCGTGCTTTTTCCATTGAGCCACGCTGCTTCTCTGTTCACAAAGGTGATTACCCTCTTATTAAGGTGGACTTTTTTAATGGTATTTGTTAAGCATCTACTATGTGCCAGGCACTGTACTAAGCACCGGGGTAGATACAAGCTAATCAGGTTGGACAAGTCTGTGTCCTAAAGGAGGCTCTCAGTCTTAATTCCCATTTTACCGATGAGGTAACTGAAGCACAGAGGAGTTAAGAGACTTGCCCAAGGTCAAAGCAAACAAGTGGCGGAGCTAGCATTAGAATCCAGGTCCTTTCTGACTCCCACGCCTGAGCTCTATCCATTAGGTTACACCACTTCTCTACCTGGGCACATTTCTGTCCAGGGCAGGGCCTGTGCTGGTCAAATCTAATGCTGAATACTTTTAGAAACCTGCAAGCATCCTGATGCTGCTAATGTTGTCCATTTTCTGAACCACTTAACTGGGAAGCAGCATGGCTCAGTGGAAAGAGCACGGGCTTTGGAGTCAGAGGTCATGGGTTCAAACTGTCAGCTGTGTGACTTTGGGAAAGTTCATTTAACTTCTCTAAGTTTCAGTTACCTCACCTGTAAAATGGGGATTAAGACTGTGAGCCCCATGTGGGACAACATGATCAATTTATATCCTCCCCAGTGCTTAGAGCAGTGTTTTGCACATAGTAAGCGCTTAACAAATGCCATTATTATTATTATTATTTGATATTGGTATTTTTGGCACAGTTCATCAAGGAAGGACTGAAAGGTATGCGGGTACAGTTATGAAGGCATCATTTTTTCCCGAGATTGTCCTCATGCATGTTTCCTAACTTCCAGGGGTCAATCTAATTACTCGATCCCCGAGAAGACCTTCCCAAACTAAGCCCTCATTTCCTCTTCAACTCCTTCTGGGTCTCCTTTGTACTTGGATTTGCACCCTTTCTTTATATTTTTTTCTGCCTCCCCCCGTCTAGATTATAAGCTCGTTGTGGGCAGGGAACATGTCAACCAATGCTATTATATTGTACTCTCTCAAGTGTTTAGTACTGTGCTCGGCACACAGTAAATGCTCAGTAAATACCACTGATGGATTCAAGTCCATCCACCCGAACATCTGCAGCATTAGGTAACATCAGGATTACAAGGACTGACTTGGAGGAAGGAGGAGTGATAACTAAGCCCTTTCATTTCCTCCAGTTCCCTGATGCCAAGGTTTGTGGCAGACTGGGTAGCTTCCCAGACAGTGTCATTTCTTTCAGAGCAAGAGAAACAGGCTGCAGGAGAAGCTCTGTCTGATTTCCTTCCAATAACAAAATGACTCTGACATCCTGTGAATTCTGTCAAAACAGTATTTCACTGGTGATCTTACAGTTCTGGTAACAGCAACAAGAAAAGAAAAAGAAGTCCCGATAATTTTACTCTGTAACAAAAATCCTGTTACCTGAATTTTAACGATTGTATTTTTAAGTTTTTCTTCTCGTTTGCTGAAGAGGAACCGGCGTGCCGCTCTCTGGAGAACTGTTGCCGCCCAGTTTCTTCGACTCAACCAGGCTCGAACTGCATTCTGCACTTTAATGATTTTCTGACGATCTTGAATAAATCTCTTTCGTTGTAGTCTGGCTCGAAACCACCTCTGTTGAAAACAAACAAAAAAACCCAAAACAGTTTAGTTTCCTAAGAGAAAACATTATCTTCCAATATCATGCTTCCTTTTCTTACAGTTTACAGGGAAGGCTTATAATCAATTGTATTTATTGAGCATTCTTGTGTGCAAAAGCTCTGTACATCAATAGAAAGTGACACTTTAGTTTCTCCTTCACATTTAAACTAACCTGGATGAAAATGACTGAACTGATCTGTGTTTGTGCCTGTATCAGCGCAACATGAATTCTGTAGGCTCTCTGGATTTTCAGAGCAGAAAGATGGTGATATGCAGCAGCCGTAAAATGAAGACGCCTCCTTTGCCTTTTCTGTTCTACAATCTAGAAGACAAAAAAAAGTTAGGAATTAAATACGGATTCCGGGGACAAAGCTATTTTATTCCGTTTTTGTGAAATTAATGTTTAAAGTTATATTTGTTGCCTGATAAATGAAACCAGAGTTACTTATTTCTAAAGAATATTTACTGAGAATAGGATAGAGACTACACCCAAGAATAACATAACCACAGCACCTGTATATATGTTTGTACATATTTTTTACTCCATTTATTTATTTATTTTACTTGTACATATCCATTCTATTTATTTTAGTTTGTTAGTATGTTTGGTTTTGTTCTCTGTCTCCCCCTTTTAGACTGTGAGCCCACTGTTGGGTAGGGACTGTCTCTACATGTTGCCAATTTGTACTTCCCAAGCGCTTAGTACAGTGCTCTGCACACAGTAAGCGCTCAATAAATACGATTGATGATGATGATGATGATAACATCTACAATTATGTCCATCAGAATAACAAGGACATAATTGTAGGACTTTTTCCGCCACCCTGTCTGTCAGCATCGCATTTAACCCTTCCAAAATGTCTAGTAAAGCAGCAGCATCAACTGGATAAGCTTCACACCCCTACTAAACACAGTAGTCATTAAGAAGTGTGAAGATTGCCATAGGCTGTGTTTTTCTATATTGAAGTGAGTTGCTCATCTGCATTTGGGAAAAACACCCAAATGCAAAAGCTGTTAAATCAATCTTGGTGGATGAGAAAGAGATCCACAGTACTTCTGGATTTGCCCCTTCCTCTCTATCCTTATTTTCTTTATCATGGTCCCAAACCTCACCACCTCTAAAGCTGAACTGTATCAGCTTCCTTACTGTTAGTGTTTGAGGGATGGGGAATGAGGGAGTTCAGCAATGATTTCTGAATCTAGGGAGGGTTTCTGAATCTAGAGAAAGTGCTGGAGAGACATAGAGGGTACAGAGTCCAGGGAGCTCTGTCGGGGGCAGAGAGTTTTAGGGCATCAGGGGAGGCGAATGAGGTGGCGGCTTAGGGGTTTGGTTGGAACATAGTTACAAGGTTGAAGAAGTTAGAAAGGTGCTGTATCTTGTGACTAGATCTGGGGGGTGCAAACGATTGATGTGGGGTGGTGGTGATGACAAAGAGGACATAAGGAGCTGGAGATGAGATGAGTTGAAGAGAGTTTAAAGCAGGGAGGAATGGGGAAGGTCGGCCATGAGATTTGAATCTTCAGAGTGCTTACCCTTTTCCTCGCTAGCCAACCACGGGAAACGGCTTGTAGGACAATGGCAGCTTCTTTCATTTTAATGTACTTTGCCCTTTCACACCTTCCAGCCTTCCTCGCTTGTATATGTTTTTGGATAATTACAGCAGCAGCTTTTTGCTGGAGAAAATTCCTTCTCATTGTATATGCTCTGTAAGATGCCTGGATCAGAGCAGCAGCTTGATGTTTCTAAATGAGGAAAAAATATGAGACTGCCTTTAGTAAAATAAAATTCAACAGGTAGAACACCGGCTCCAGTCCATCCGATAAAGGACAATTTTTTTGTTGCTGTTGATAATAAGCACTTAATAAATACCCTTATTACCTAATGAGAAGCAGCGTGGCTCAGTGGAAAGAGCACAGGCTTTGGAGTCAAAGGTCATGGGTGCAAATCCCAGCTCTGCCAATTGTCAGCTGTGTAACTTGGGCAAGTCACTTAACTTCTCTGTGCCTCAGTTACCTTATCTGTAAAATGGGGATTAAGACTGTGAGCCCCCTGTGGGATAACCTGATCACCTTGTAACTTCCACAGCGCTTAGAACAGTGCTTTGCACATAGTAAGCACTTAATAAATGTCATTATTATTATTATTATTATTAAGTGCTGGGATAAATGATGTAGTCCTTTTTAGTTTTCATTCCTTATTTTCAAGTAAGTGGAAAAGACCTTGCAGACCAAGTATCCTACTCTACAGTTGCTTATGAAATGATAAAAGGCCCAGTGGTGTTTGCTGTTGCGGAGGTTTCAGAGACATCCTTAATTAGACTGTGAGCCCCATGTGGGACAGGGACCGTGTCTGACCTAATTAACTTGTGCTTAGTATAGTGCTCGACATGTAGTAAGTGCTTAACACATACTATAATAATACTACTAATAATATTCAGTTCCATGCATGCAGGTTACAGCCGTTCTTCTCGCCAGCTATCTTCTAATATGTGCCGCCAAGCACGAGGGAGCCAGAGCGTATGAAGGACTTTGTGCACACCATCACCACCCCCAATGCAAAAATGACAAGTAAACACCCTTCCTCTTCTTAATCACTGGCGTCTAAGTGATGCCCTCTCCAAATGGCATGGGGCCAGATGAGACATACTACTGTATTTTCATGGGCACAATATGAGATTCCCTCTTGTTAACATTTAAATATGGACACAGTCTCGCCATCAAAAGACATCTGTTTGGCTAGTGAATTGCCGAGTCAGATGAAGTAGACAGTTTGAAATAAGCTTTTGTTGATTTCACAACTCTCCTGATTTCAGCTGGTGGATTAATTAATTAGTTTAGCCAGTGTATTCAGCCATGTAAAATTCAATCATTTGCGAATCATCTTCTCTTTAGCCCCTTATTTCCTTATGAAACAACAGATGACAGTGTCTCTTTTTTTAATAACTCAGGGGTTTGCAAGGACACAATCTGAATGGTCTAAGAAAAGTGCTTGTATTTTATAAAAAGGAAAAAAAAAACTAAATGAACTAGAACCCAGTCTAAACAAACAAAAAAACACCAGAAATTTTAAAACAATCATACTTTTATCATCACTTTCCTAGCGCAGTATCCTCTGTAAACAGACTGAATTTTGATTGCAGACATTTTTGCTATTAGGAAGCGTTCATGAGTTATTTTTGCAGACATTGTGGCTCTCCACCTTCTCTGAATGACGACTGTTGAAGCTCTCATCTTCAGAAACCTAGAATCAGTATAACAACCAATGTGAAAATGTTTCCCAATTAAAATTCCACAATCATTTGCAAATAACCCTTTGCGGTTCAGTAAAGTGGTGACAATGAGAAAAATTAAATTCCCTCTAGACTGTAAGTTTGTTGTGGATCAGGAATATGCCTGCCAACTCGTTGTAGTCTCCCATGTAATTAGTACAGGGCTCTGCACACAGTAAGTGCGAAATAAATATCACTGACTGATTAAGAAATTACCTAGGCAGAAGAGATTGAGATTCAAAAGGTATAGGAGACATGCTATAGATCTTAGGGGGTGTGGGATGAGGAATTGAGAGAGTTTCAGAAGTCAAAAAGAGTACATTGTGGTCAAGAGGATTCCACCAGTAAGATCAGTCACAAATGTTGAATTTGATCACTGGCAAAAGCTCTCCTTCAACATTTTTCAAAAGCATTTTACTCCATTAGCTTCGAAACCCCGGTCCACTACTCAATTTGGCTGCACTGAAAAGTTTGCTCTTACCCTGCTACCTGAAGCACATTCCCCTACAAACAACACATTTGACCTCTGAACTCTCTATCCCCTCCCCTGTTCCAAACTAACACGTACAACCTGGACTCTCAAACATCTCTACCCTCCCTTGATGCTAAAGTTTATGCTGTCAACATTGCCCTTTCTATCAAACTGTCAAACACACACCCAAGCTCTGAATCACAAATGCTGCACTTCCTGCATTCCTACAGCCAAACAGCTGAGCATCTTTGGCAGAATCCAGAATCCAGCGGGACGTCTGCACTTTAAATTCACTCTGACCTTCTATAATTCAGACCTAGTTCCTGCTCAGCAACACTACTCTCCTTCCCTCAACTACCCCCACCAAATATTCTAGGCCTTTAAGTCCTTGCAAAAGGCCTTAGCCCTTCCAATTCTAATCCTGAATGACCTCACCAATCACTTGACTGGCAAAATAGACAGCAGACTTCTGAACTCCAAGTTTCACCCTCATCCTCTTCTTCCTTTCCAGCTACCTCAAGACGAGGTATCGTGACCTAGTGGAAAGAGCCAGAGACTGGGAGTCAAGAGATCTGGGTTCTGGCCCCATCTGCTGTGTCAAGTTGGGCAAGTTACTTGACCTGTTAGTACCTCGGTTTCCTGATCAGTTAAATGGAGATAAAATACTTACCCTCCATCCTTCGTAGACTGTGAGTCTGGTGCAGGACAGGGAATGTTTTGGGTCTAAGTGTCTTTTACACCTTAATAAAAGCTTAAAATGCCACCGTCAATATAATCACTAAAGAGGTTTCCTTCTGCCTTCAAAATCTAATAATAATGCTATCTGTTAAGTGTTATGCACCCAGCACTATACTAAGTGTTGGGGTAGATTCCAGGTAATCAGGTCAGACACAGTCACTGTCCACTGGTCACACTTTTTAAACTGGGGGAGAACAGTTATCTAATCCCTACTTTACAGATGAGCATTCTGAGGCACAGAGAAGTTCAGCGACTAGCAAGTGGTAGAGCTGAGATTAGAACCCAGTTTCCTGACTCTCAGGCCTGTGCTCTTTTCTCTAGATCATGCTGCTTTCCTAAAACTTAGAAAACAACAGTGACACCAGCCTGACATCAGGGAATCGGAAGGATAATTGTTTTCTGCATGCAGATACTTCAGGAAAATGGCCACTGGCATTGCAGTTGGTTAACGACAATCTTCATGTGCTCATGTTGTGGAATGCCTTGTTGGTCATGAACACATCTTTTCAGCAAATTCATAGACCTGGATAGAGTTCACCTCTAGGTGCTTCATCTTTGAAAATGTAGGACAGGCAGGCACACACCATGCAGAACTGGTCCCTCTTTGAAGGGCACGGGGAGAGTAATTGTTTGTCGGATATGAAGAGAGTGGGTGTTCCAAATTAGAGGTAGGATGTGGGCGAGAAGTCGGCAGTGAGATAGACGAGATCGAGGTACAGTGAGAAGGTTGGCATTATAGAAACAAAGTTTGTGGGCAGGGTTGTAGTAGGAGAGTAGCGAGGTGAGGTAGAAGGCAAGGTGATTGAATGCTTTAAATTCAATGGTGATTAGTTTCTGCTTGAGGCAGACGTGGATAATAATAATAATGATGGTATTTGTTAAGTGCTTACTATGTGCCAAGCACTGGATGGGCAACCACTGGAGGTTCTTGAAGAGTGGGGAAACATGGCCCAAATGTTTCTGTAGAAAAATGCTCCAGGCAGCAGAGTGAAGTGTGGAGTGCAGTGGGGAAGAAAGGCTGAGAGGCGGGGGAGACTGATACAGTAATACAGGTGGGATAGGATAAGTGACTGGATTAATGTGGTAGCACTTTGGACGGAGAGGAAAGGGCAGATTTTAGTGATGCCCCACAAGCAGCTCACAATCTGTCAGAGGGAGGAGGGTTTAATTCCTATTTTACAGCTGAGGTAACTGAGGCACAGAGAAGTTAAGTGATTTGCCCAAGGTCACACAGCAGACTAGTTTAGAACTCAGGTCCTTTGACTCCCAGGCTGGTGTTCTTTCCACTAGGCTATGCTGCTTCTTATTTCAAATATGAATACATAACCCAAATCCATACAACCCAGTTCCTCTTTTAAAGTTGCATTATCAACAATACTTTACCAGGTCCTTTGCAGTCTGGTACGGATGCAGCCTTGAATAACATGAACGGCTCTTCTCATAGCCTGATATTCTTTATGTGCTCTGCAGCATCTGAACCAAGCTTGAATTTTTTGGGCAGCTCTCATTTGACAGAACAATTGCCTTGCTTTAAATCCCCTCCATAAAGCCTGGTGAACATACAAGAAAATAAATATCATCATTTTTCCATTTGCCTTAAGGAGGAACTGAATTAAAATGATAACAGATGTTAAGGTGCAGCAGAAAAGCCATCTGAAGCTACTTAATGACTGGCTCCTAACAAGGATAAGGGCATTCACACTACATAATATAGGATCTAGCATATGTGTAGAAGAATCCTCTAGGTTTTAACACTTAGGAGGCAAAGCATTGTTTGCAAGCCTCAGACATTAGTAGAGTCTTTGAAGCAAAGCTAAAAGGAGGAAAAAGCTACGTTTTGTAAATGGTCCCATGATCAGTAACAATGCCAATTTGGGGAATACAAGCAACTGGGTCAAGTTAGGAATGGAGGACAACCATCCAATCCAGGTAGCAGCCCTTTAAAGAGTCTGTATCCTGAAAGCTTCAGTGTCAGTTGTGACAAAGCCCAGTACCTTGGACCACTATCCATGAATGCTACTAAAGGGCACTTATTTTTCCTCACAGTCTCCTCTTCCTATGAATCCCAGTAAGAGTTTCAAAAGTATAATAACAAATGTGTCAACACCTCTGCTGCAAGGTAATTCAAGACATGGACCCTGACAAAAAGAACCAATAAATAGCACTTCACAATTATGAAGGCTTCGGAGCCGCGGTAGTTACGTTTTAATTCTAGTTACACTGTAAAAAGACAGGTGGAAGTGCTTCAGAAAGCAAATCCTACTAAATAGGTTAAATTAATTGGAAAGCTTTTAAAGAGGAATGGCCTACCTCTGAGTTTTATTTACATCCACTACATTTGCTCACGTAATTTCCTCTACTGTAATACTCTCCCCACAGTCCAATTTTCAAGGAAGAAATAAACCATCAATTAATAGTATTTATTGAGCGCTTACTCTGTACCAAGCACTATACTAGGCACTTGGAAGAGTATGACAGAGTGGGTAGATTCATTTTAATACTCATCCCAGCCCCATAGCATTTACATAAGTATCATTATACTCTATTTCCTCAACTTGTAACTTATTTTAACGTCCGTTCCCACTTTTTAGACTGTAAGCTCCTTGTGGGCAAGGATCATATCTACCAACTTCATTATATTGTAGGTTCCCAAGCACTTAGAATAGTGGTCTGCATAAAGTAAGGGCTCAGTAAATAGCACCGATTGATTGGTAGACACAATCTCTGTCTGCAAAGACCAAGATTTGTTCTATAAGCAGTGAGAGCAGCACCTGCCATGGTAGAAAGAAAAGGCTTAGAAGATTCTACTGCTGCAGTCACAGGCTTGTGCTGGGGAGGGACTTTCTTCTTTGCAGTGCCAGGACAGAGAGAGAAGGGCTAGACTCCTTAATGCTTGGAGGTACAGGCTCCAGGAATTGGGGTGCCAGGGAAGTGAGACTTGTGAACCCCAGGGTAGAATAGGAAAAGGGAGGTTAATTCACTGAGTGTCTAATAATAATAGTACTTAAGTGCTTACATTGTGCCAAGCACTGTTCTAGATGCAAGTTAGGTTGGACCTAGTCCCTGTCACACAAGGAACTCAGACTCTTAATCCCCACTTTACAGATGAGGTAAATGAGGCACAGAGAAGAAGTGACTTGTCCAAGGTCACACAGCAGAGATGTGGCAGAGTCGGAATTAGAATCCAGGTCCTTCTGATTCCCAGGCCCGTGCTCCATCCACTAAGCAATGCTGCTTCCTCTCATATGCAGCACTTGGGAGAGTGCGATAGAAGAAACAGTCTTAAATACTCTTACCTTCTTCCCCCATTTTTTTCCTTTTTTCCTCCTCCTTCCTTTATTCCTAGACTTAATTCTTATGACCCTTGTAAGAACCCCTCCCTTGCTTTTGGATCACAAAAACTGCATAAAGTGAGGCAAAGCTACAAGTAAATATGGTGTGACTATTTGCACGTGCATATATGCATGTATAGGCAGAGTGAGTGTACAGAGAAAAGGCATATTAGAAAAGAGTCACTACAGATACAATTCCCCTTGATGGCAGAAGGACTCAATAACGGAATGCTTTCCACCACATTCTCTGCTGACACACTTGTCTGCATGCCTAAGAGAAGCAGATTTTTCAAACCTTGACAGGGATCTATAAAACTGAGTAAAAATGATTATATGATGTTTAAAAATACCTGAATTTTGACTGTGCTGACTTTAATTTTCTGAAATCTTCGCTGATGAATAAATTTCCTGACTTCAGCTTGAACAGTGACGACGTGGTTCCGGGTCTGTAAATACACTTTCCTTTGGTGTTTCGCAGCCAGGTGTGCTCTGTAGTGATGCTGCAAAGCTAATGCTGCTTTCTTTCTCATCTCATACCACCTTCTCACTTGCCACATCCGGAAACACTTCTGTATTGTGGTAGCAGCTGTCCTTAGTCTGACAAATTTTCTCCGACACATGACCATCTTAAAGAACACCTGAATTCTTTGGGCCGCCCTGTTTCTCTTTTCTATTCTTCTTGCAATCATTTTACGAAAGGCAGATTGAATTGTTACCACAGCTTGTCTTTGGACACAAAATGCTGCTCTGTGGGAATGAGTTACCCGACAAGCTTTATACCACCTCTGAATAATAAGAGCCGCATGTTGAATTGCTTGAAAATGAGTTCTCGTTTGATAACGACGAAAAGCTGCCTGGATCACAATTGCCGCTGCCTTCCTCTCAGACATGCTTCTCAATTCTTGCCGAACTTTCATACCTCGGTAAGCGGCCTGCAGAGTTAAAGTGGCTTTCCGGAGGGCTAAAAATTTACTGTGCTCGATTTTTACTCTGGCCTTTGACCTGTAATGGTTCTGAATAACAGAAGCTGCCCACCTCATGGCTTGATAAGCAATTTTGACCCTATACATGCGGAAGGCAGACTGAATTATCGTTGCGGCCTGGTGCTTTTGTTGAATAGCCTTCCGTACCTGGAAGCCCCGAAAGGTGGACTGTATACAGATAACAGCTCGAGTGCGCTTCTTTGCCGTAATTATAGCTCTATATCGCCTCTGAAAAACAACTGCTGCTGTCTTAAGGGAAAGATACCTCTTCTGAACCATAAAACATCTAAAATGCTTTTGAATAAGAACAGCAGCTAAACGTTGTTTCTGACATAGTTTCCTGGTCTTCAAACCCCGAAAAGCTGCCTGAATGCAAATTGCTGCTTTCTTCATGGCACAATAGTGCTCGACCGCTTTCTCTCTCTCTCTATTTGCTCTATATCTTTTCTGTATTACCTCAGTGGCCCACTGAACCTTCTGGAACAAATGATACTGCCTGTACCTTCTGTAACTACTTTGTATTTTGACCGCAGCGCGATGCTTTTTCTCCAAGGCCCGTCGAGCTCTCATCCCCCTATACGCCGACTGAATAACCACAGCAGAATTCCGTTGCTTCAAGTAGATTGCTCTTTGAAATCTCGCCTCTCTGCACGCCCGGTAATGCTGCTGAATGATAACCGAGGCAAGTTTCATCGCTTGGTAGGGAATGTATGATCTGTGCATTCGGAAGGTAGCTTGGATGAGGGTGGCAGCCCTGTGGGCCTTTTGCAACCTTTTCCTCACCACAAAGCCTCTGTAGAATGACTGGATCGTAATTACCGCCTTACGAATACAAAGATATTCTCGCAACTGGCGCTTTGCCACCTCAGCAGCTCGATACTTCCTCTGGACCAAAATTGCCGCTCTCTTGAGAGAAAGGTATCTCTTTCTCACGACGAAAGCTCTAAACCTCACCTGAATGAGTATCGCAGCTGCATGCATTGCTTTCATGTGCCGGCGGGTTTTCATACCCCGAAATGCAGCCTGTAAGTGGACCACTGAACGCTTCAAAACACTGTACCTATGTACTTGAATGTCTCTTTCCCTTCCAGCCCGATATCTCTGTTGCATTCTTTTAGTTAAGAGGCGTAGTTTCAGGAAATAAGTCCACTGCTTGTATTTTCTGTAATGTGACTGAATGACTGTTGCTGCCGCATGCATCGTTCGGAGTTTCTGGCGAACTCTGGCACCTCTAAAAGCCGCCTGCAAGATGATGGCAGATTTCCGAAGGTTCCGGTACTCGTCCCGTTGCCTTCCACCTTCACAAAATGCCCTGTATCTTGCTTGAATGACAAGTGCTGCCATTCTCATTGCTTGATATCTGATCTTCAACCGACGCATTTTAAAAACGGACTGGATACAAGTGGCTGCCTCATGCATGCGCTGAACTTGACGTCTTACTCTAAGGCCTCGGTAAACAGCTTGCACTTTTACCACTGAATTCTTAAGATGGAGATAATCCTGTCGTAGTCTGTTTGCTCGATACCATCTCTGAATAATGATGGCTGAGGCTCTGAGGGTGGCATATTTTTTCCTCATTTTGTACGACTTATAGTTTGCCTGAATGGTGACCGCCGCCTTCTTCAGTTCCTTGACTTCTTTTCTCACTCTGAATCCACGGTAAGCGGATTGCAAAACCAGCGTAGCTACCTTGGTTTTCAAATACTGATCGTACTGTCTCTTCCCTACGGTGTAAGCTCTGTAGTATGCTTGAATCAGAAGAGTAGCTTCTCTCACAGTTTTTAACCTCTTTCGACGGATGTGCATTCGGTAGTATGACTGTATAATAAGGGCAGCCTGGTTTTGTCTCTGAATGTGTTTTCTCACTGCTCTTCCCTTCCAAGCTGCCTGAAGTCTCAATACGGCCCGTCGAAGTTGAGTATATTCTCGGTGCCGTTGCCGACCTACAGTTCTTGCTCGAAAATGCCGCTGGATGGTCAAAGCTGCATTTTTTATCAGTCGAAATTGCCTCTGATCCCTGAACCGTCTAAAGATGGACTGAATTTTTATCGCGGCATCATGCTGTCTCCTGATCTGTCTTCGTACTTTCCAGCCTCGATAAACTGCCTGAAGAATGAGGACAGCTACTCTTGTTCTTAAGAAGTTAGTTCTTACATCCCTTTGAGTCATACAGGCTCTGTACCATCTCTGAATCTTGACAGAGGACTTCAGCATGGCTTGATATTTTCTCCTTTCGATGTGTCCTCTAAAAGCGGTCTGAACTTTAAGGGCAGCTTCCTTCTTATTTTTAAGCACTTTGCGTACCTTGAAACCCTTACAAGCTGCTTGCAAGCAGATAACTGCTTTTTTAACTTGGATGAAGGTCCTTCTCTGATAGACTTGTTTTCGATATGCACGATAGTAATTCTGAATGAAAACTGTCGCCTTATAAATCCGCAGATAATTCTGTCGCTCCTTTCTCATTCTGAAGTAGGACTGCAGCAGAATAACCGCTTTTCTCCGTAATTCTAGCTGCCTTCGGGCCAGAGACCCTCTCACAAAAGCTTGCACTTTTATGCAAGCCTCCCGCAAACGTTCATATTCTTCTCTATAGCGTGCGGCACTTTTGTTTGAACGGTATCGTCTTTGAATGTACAATGTAGCCTCTCGTAGAGCACAGTAATGCCTATGGGCTTGTTTCATCTTGATCAAGGCCTGCATCTTTATCGTAGCTTCTTTCAAATTTAGGAACCCTTTCCGGGAAATATAAGCCCGATAAACTGCCTGAATTTTAACTGCAGACCTTAACAGGTGAACTCTTTTCCTGGCTTGCATCCTTCTATAAGCAGACTGTAAAACAACAGCAGCGGTATGGACTCTCTTGTAGGACAACAGGGCATTTCTGCCAGCAATCCAAGCTCGGAATCGAGTCTGAATCGTACAAGCGGCTCTTCTAATTCTCCTATAGTTTTGTAGCTGCTTGCATTTCCTTATCTGTGACTGAATCGTGATAACACACTTCTTCACGTGTAAAAACTTCAGTCTGTCTTGCCTCATTCTCCAAAACGACTGCAGGACAAGAGCTGCTTTTATTTGTCTGTACAAAAGACGAGCTTTCATTCCCCTGAAAGCGGCCTGCAGGTGGATAACTGCTCTACGTTTTTGCAAGTAGTTTGCTCTCGCAATCTTTCCTTTCCGATAAGTTCTATAGTATTTTTGAATTGTCAGTATGCACCTTCTCTTTGCTTCATATGAATGTTTGGCCTGGATGCGCCTGAACCTGCTTTGGATGAGGATAACACACAATTTAATGTGATTATATCTCTGCAGATCTTTTTGCATGCGATACCAGGATTGAATAACAATTGCTGCCTTTTCCGTCCTTGCTTGTTTCCTAGCTTGCCATTCTCGGAAAGCTCGCTGTAATATGATCGTAGCTTTAGTTCGGCGTTCCATTTTGTGTCTTTTCCATTTTCTATATGCAGATTGAATTACCAGTGATGAAGACTTTAACTTTCTGTATCTTTGCTGATCTTCATTTCTTCTCAAGTTAGCCCGCCAGTGTCTCTGAACTGTAACTATGGCCCAAAGTTGCCGTTTAAAAGCAGCTAAAGCAATGATCATTCTTGTTTTGGCTTGCAAGATGGTGGTGTAATGCTTCAATTTCAGAAAACCTCTTCTAGATAAGTATCTTCTCCAATAAGCCTAAAGAATAAATGTTAAATGTAATTAGGCCATTATCCAGGTTTATATGCAGTTTACTCAGAACTATTTGCTTTTAGGAAAGTTGCAAAAGAGAGGAGGCTCAATTATAGCAACAGTTGAATTTTTAATACATCTTTCATTGCATCAGCATGTTAAGCCCAGAAGACTGGATAACATATACAATAAAGTGTGAAAATATTTTCATTTACTTAATTTCATACATACAAGTATTATTAATAATATGTTAATTATTTTAAGTAATGCTTTCCATAACATTGATGTTCGAATCTTTTCATATTCCCGACCCATTTTGGTAATTCACATTTATCTATCCTATATAGTACATTTCTAATTATGCAGATTGTACTTTAACTGAGCTGCACTAGCATATGCATTTAGATTTCCCCCAAGACTAACTAAAGCATTCACCACCAACTGATTAATGACTTAGAAGTGAATCAGATTACTATAGGCTACAGATTCTAAGAAATCCAATGTCAAACTTTCCTATCTCTAAAATGATGAAATATCTGAAGCTAACATTTCATTCATTCATTCATTCAATCGTATTTATTGAGCGCTTACTGTGTGCAGAGCACTGTACTAAGCGCTTGGGAAGTCCAAGTTGGCAACATATAGAGACGGTCCCTACCCAACAGAGGGTTATCACAGTCTAGAAGGGGGAGACAGACAACAAAACGAAACATGTGGACGGGTATCAAGTTGTACAGTTATGGTTGCACTGTAATCTCATTCATTCACTCATTCTATCGTATTTACTGAGCGCTTACTGTGTGCACAGCACTGTCCTAAGCGCTTGGGAAGTCCAAGTTGGCAACATATAGAGATGGTCCCTACCCAACAGTAGGCTCACTTCACTCCTCCGGGTCTCAGTTCCCTCATCTGCAAAATGGGGATGAAGACTGCGAGCCCCACTTGGGACAACCTGATCACCTCGTATCCCCCCCCAGTGCCTAGAACAGTGCTTCACACACAGTAAGTGCCTAATAAATACCATTATTATTAGAACAGTGCTTCGCACATAGTAAGCGCCTAACAAATACCATTATTATTATTATTATTATTATTTGCACTGCCATGATTCTGGTGAATTATGCCATGCTGCCTCGGGGTGGGGAAGCGAGAGGCAGGTAGGTCGCTCACATTTCTTCTTCCACAGCTCAAATGTTGCCAGTTTGTACTTCCCAAGTGCTTAGTACAGTGCTCTGTGCACAGTAAGTGCTCAATAAATATGACTGAATGAATGAAATGATTGGTTGTTAGACCCCAATACAGGATTAAAGAGTTGACCCTCTAGAACGTAAGCTTGTTGTGAACCAGGAACATATTTAGCAATTCCGTTAGATTGTATTCTCCCAAAGCGCTTAGTACAGGTTTGCACACAGTAAGCACTCGATAAAAACAATTGATTGATTGAACCCAAAGTCCAAGACTGTGAAAGCATTAGCTGCTCATCTTCCCCAGATGGGAATACTTCTCTTGTTTGCAGCATACACAGAACCCAGCAATGATAGTAGGACTACAAATCTGTATTTAAGCACTCACTGTGTGCACAGCACTGTACTAAGTGCTCAAGAGAGTACAGTATAATATTATAAAAGACATATTCCGTGCCCACAACGAGTTTAGTCTAGAACCCTGAAGAGGGAGCATAATAACCAGTAACTTTAAACTTTTCAAGGAAGAATCGAAAAGAAGTTTTCAAAATACTCAAAAGTCCTCCAAAACATCTTATCATACCTGAATAATGGTCGCTGCTTCATTCTGAATTTTTTCCAGCTTTGCCTTTCTTAGCGCATTACTTATCCTCTGGGCTAAATATCTTCGCCAATGTTTCTGAATGACCACTGCTGCAGCAATCTGCTTCTTTATTCTTTGTCGAGTAAGAAAGTTGATTACAGCTCTTTGAATGGTCACAGCAGCCTTTTCTTTCTCCTGGAATTAAAAATTTGTTACAAAAAAAGCCCCAAAACTATCCTTGTTTGAAGGTTTGGCCTGTTTTGCAAAGGAAATTACTGCCCTTGGGTTTTTGGTTAACCAAATATTAAGGGAATTGGTGAAGGATTTGGGGGTGATACTGGTTAATTACAAAACAATTAAGTGTGTTAACTAGCAAATCAGAAATATAAACCAATTTCTGTAAATTGAAGGGACAAAGACAATCTGCTTAAACAGAAGTGACTTCAAAGTAAGATGCTGTAGGGTAGGCAGGGGAAGAAAAATGCTTGGGGGAAAAACTTTTTTTTTCTAGTTTTTTCTATGAAACTGCATCAAGTCTAACAAAAGAATTATGAATGGACATTTTCCTTCTAAACAAGACAATTACCTATTCTGAACTCTTCTGATTTTGGAGAATTTTGGAAAAGAGGCTTTTTACTACAGGTTTTCATTCAATATTTAAAATATACACTAGTAATTTTAAAATGTAAGACAAATGCTTGTTGAATATTCAATATCAGCTTCCCAGCCTGTGAATTGGCCAACTTTCAGTTTGCCATTTGTAGTCCACAGTAACTGAAAAGTTTACCTGATATAATTTCTGATGCACTCTAAGTTGGTACTTTCTCCATGCTGCCTGAATCAGTCTAGCAGCTCGAGTTTCTTTACGGAGCTCCAAAAGCCGGGCACAAAGAAATGATAAGTAGGTAATGACAACCTGAAATGGAAGCAGGGCCAAGATTAAAACAGGAGAATGAAGATTGAATCAATCAATGGTACTTACTGAGCGCTTGCTGTGTGTAGAGCATTGAATTAAGTGCCTGGTATACAATATAACCAACCAAGTTGGTAGACATGTTCCCTGCCCATAAAGGAGCTTACAGTCTAGAGGGCTTTACCTGCCTGCTGGGCCCTCGACCAGGTTCTTGAGGCAGTAACACAAGAAACACACTCTCAACCCACAGCCAACGCGGTCTTAGAATACCTGGAATTATCACTGTAACTATTACTACTTATTAACTGTGAAAAGAGTTACCATGTTTTGAGTACCTTTTCATCAGGAATAGTATTGGACATGTCTGAATGGTGAATCATGGCAGGTATTCCACCAAGGTTTCTAACTGCAGTATTCACTAACTGGAAATTTTTTTTCTCATTGTCTAGGAGCTCCTTAAACAACTCTGAAGTCGCCACTGCAAAAGAAGGCAAAAAGTAGTAAAAAAGAGAAAAGACAAAATATAGAAATTTCTTTGATTTCAAAAAAGTAAAGGAAGGAAGGAAAAGTAGGAGGGAAGGAAAGAAGGAGAGAAAGAAGAAGAAGAGAAAGAAGGAGAGAGAAAGAAAGGGAGAGAGAAAGAAAGGGAGAGAGAAAGAAAAGGAGAGAGAAAGAAAGGGAGAGAGAAAGAAAGGGAGAGAGAAAGAAAGGGAGAGAGAAAGAAAGGGAGAGAGAAAGGAAGAAAAAGAAGAAAAGGAAGAAAAGAAGGAAAAGGAAGGAAGGAAAGAAGGAAAGCAACAAAGGAAAGAAGGAAAGAAAAAAAGGAAGAAAGAAAGAAGGAAAGCCAGAGAGCAAGCAAGAAAGCAAGAAACCAAACTGACCTTGTTCAAATGATCCAGGCCACATCTCCAAACTGCTATCGGTGTCGGTAGAGGAGTTTAGACCCACAGAACCACTTTGTGTACATTCAACTGTTTGAGTGGTACGTTGGCATATAGTTTCCAGAGGTACATAACAAGGATGATACTGATGAATTAGATGACACAATACTCGTCCATCTGAGAAAGACACTGTAAAGTTTTCCACCTAATTGAAATAGAAAAACAATGTGTTCTAGCTATTTATTCATTCAGTTGTATTTACTGAGCATTTACTGTATGCAAAGCACTGAACTATGTGCTTGGGAGAGTACCACAGGCATATATACTGTTGTTGAATATCAGAGCACTGTTCCAAGTGTGGAGGCCAAACTCTTCCTTCTCAATCACATTTATTACTAATAATAATAGCATTTGTTAAGCTCTTACTATGTGCCAGGCACCATACGAAGCGCTGGGATAGATACAAGCAAATCAGGTTGGACACAGTCCCTGTCCCATGTGCAGCTCACAGTCAATTTCCATTCTACAGATGAGGGAACTGAGGCAAGAGAAGTTAACTGACTTGCCAGGGGTCACACAGCAGACAAGTGGCAGAGCCGGAATTAAAACCCATGACTTTCTGACTCCCAGGACCATGCTCTATCCATTAAGCCATGCTGCTGCTCTTGAGCACTTATTGAGTGCTTACTGTATGCAGAGCACTGTTCTAAGCACTTGGGAAGAGTACAATATAGTAGAATTGGTAGCCACTTTCCCTGCCCACAGTGAGCTCAGCAACTGAAAGTGGAGGAAGGGGTTTATCGTAGTACAAAAAGTCCCCCAGATTCTGGGATGCAGTTCCAAAATTCAATTATACCTTAATATATTCTCCAACTCAAGCATTTAAAGATGGCAAGAGAAGCTGGAGATTAAAGCAAAGTAGGCAGAGGTTACAGTCCCAAGACCTTTAAGTATTTCCCCCCAAATTGCCTTAATAATAATAATAATAATAATAATAATAATAATAATGGCATTTATTAAGCGCTTACTATGTGCAAAGCACTGCTCTAAGCACTGGGGAGGTTACAAGGTGATCAGGTTGTCCCAAGGGGGCTCACAGTCTTAATCCCCATTTTACAGATGAGGTAACTGAGGCACAGAAGTTAAGTGACTTGCCCAAAGTCACACAGCTGACAAGTGGCGGAGCTGGGATTTGAACCCATGACCTCTGACTCTGAAGCCCGTGCTCTTTCCATTGAGCCACGCTGCTTCTCTACCAATGCAACTGGGATGAATTCAGCCTGTCCATCAATCAATTGTCCTCCTTACCCCCAGCAGTACTGAGTGCAAGCGCACCTTGTACTAAGCACTCAGGAGAGCACAATACAAAGGACAAGACACAGTCCCAGTCCTCAAAGGAAGACGCAAATGCTAACGAAGAATCAGGGAAAGATACAAATAAAAAGCTGGAAAGAGCCTGAGAATGAGGAAAGTTGAATAATTAAATGAATACCTGCCTCACTATAAACATCAGATGAAGAACGGTTGATGTATGTAAGTGTTGGAGGTGGCTTTTGGAAGGGCATGACTTGGGGTGGTATTTAATCCAAGAATCCTTCCTGAAAGGGGATTTCAGGAAAAGCAGTATGGTCTAGTAGACAGAGCATGGGCCCAGGAGTCAGAAGAACTTGGGTTCTAATCCCACCTCTGCCACTTGTCTGCTGTGTGACTTTTGGGCAAGTCACTTAACTTCTCTGAGCCTCAGTTACCTCATCTGCAAAATGGGGATTAAGACTGTAAGACCCATGTGAGACATGGACTGTATAATAATGATGGCATTTGTTAAGCGCTTACTTACTTACTTGCGCTTGTGTGCAAATCACTGTTCTAAGCGCTGGTGGGGAGGGGATGGGGACACAAGGTGATCAGGTTGTCCCACACGGGGCTCACAGTCTTCATCCCCATTTTACAGATGAGGTAACTGAAGCTCAGAGAAGTTAAGTGACTTGTCTAAGGTCACACAGCAGACGTGTGGTGGAGCCGGAATTAGAACCCATGACCTCTGGTTCCCAAGTATGGGCTCTTTCCACTGAGCCATGCTACTTATCCAACCTGATTATCTTGTATCCACCCCAGAACTTAGTGCAGTGCCTGGAATGCAGTACTTACATAAAAAAAAAATTTAAAAAAGAAAAAAGAGCTTTTGAGATGGAGAGAACAGTAGTTTGGAAGATTTGAGAGGGATGGAGTTTTAGCTGGGGGAAAGGGAAGAGCAAAGAGAGTTGAGCGCTAAGTATGGTAAGGTTATCTTTGAAGGAGAGAACAGCAAGAGCAGGGGAATAGTGAGGGAGGAGAGTTGATATATGAGGAAGGGGCCAAAAGTCATGAATTTTTGAAAATGGGCAACCATGTAGCTGACAGCTTTTCCATTTGAGTTACGCCCAAAATGTCATTAACAATCCCTGCCATAAGTATATATGTGAAGATTTTCCCTTACTGAGAGGTAGCACTGGAAGTAATAATTTAATAAAGAACAATATTTATAAAGGAACAGGATGGGAGACCAACTGTCAGAGATCCCCAACTAGCAGAATTTCTTCATCTTTGAGTTGCACGTGCAAGGAAGTTTCGAATTTTGAATAAAGTAAGGGTTTGCAGAATGCTCCCTCTGTAGTTAAGTGATTTCACAGAGCCATTAATTGAAAGTACATACGGAGAAGAAAAGTGGGGAGTTTAGGAAGAGAAACTGAGGGCAGGGATTGTCTCTATTGCTGAATTGTACTTTCCAAGTGCTTAGTACACCGCTCTGCATGCAGTAAGCGCTCAATAAGTACAACTGATTAAATGAATAAACTGAAGTATAAGAAAAAGAAGAGGACGACGTGGATTAGAAGTGACACTCGAAGTATCAGCATAGCATAAGGAGAGTTATAGAAGTTAGGGAAAAGAAAACAGGAAAAAAAGGAGTGAACAACAACCAAAAAGGGAAGAAAAATGAGAGAAGGGAAGAGAGCAACTGAAAAACTATGAAGGAAGAGACGGTCATGATCTCCTCAATGAAGGTAAAACCTGAGGGAGGTAGAAAGAGAGGATATTTTTAAAAAGTATAAAAAATGAGTGAAAAAGCAAAAGGAAAACAGGGAGAATAGAAGAGCATTTATTTAACTCTCAGCCAAAGCACAAAATTCGTTCAAATTACAAAAAAATAAAACCCAACTTGTTAAAACATCAAATTGAACAGATCCACTTACTTTGATGCCATAAAATGCACAAACAGCATTCACCCACATCATCAGTAATTTTACATTTTCACTGTACTGTTCAGCTGCAAAACTGCTCCCACTGTGTCTTTTTGTGTTGTTTGGAACATCCATATGGGAAGAAAATGCAGTCACTTTTTTCTTTATATTCCATGCATGCTTTAAAAATTCAATTTCTTCTGTTATCTCCTTTACATTAAGGGAAATTTCCACCTGAAATGAGGAACAAAAGTTATCACTTCATTTCACTTCATGTTGGGAAGAGGTCTAGCTTAATGGAAAGATCCCAAGACCCGGGGGTGGGGAGATAAAAAGACCCAAGTTCCATTCCTGCTCTGTAAGTTCCCTGCCATGTGAGTTTGAACAAGTCACTTAATTTCTCTGTGCCTCAGTTTCCTCATCTGTAGAATGGAGATTAAAGTATCTGCTCTCCCTCACCCTTAGAGTGGGAACCTGGATGAGACAGGGATTAGCTGTGATTGCATTAAATCTACCACAGTGGTTGGAGCACAACAAGAGCTTAATCAATATTATTATCATTAGGACTGTATCCATTCTGATTAGCATGTATCCGCACCAGTGCTTAAGTACTTACTATGTGCTTACAAATACCATTATTATTATTATTATTATTACTATTAATCAGTGCATAGTACAGTGCCTGGCACATAGCGTGCGCTTAACAAATAACAATTATTATCATTATTATTATTTCACTGTAGAACTGAAGGGCTTCAAATGCAGTAACCAATGGTTACTGGATTTTACTTTAGAAAGTACACTACCAGGATATAAGACACCATAAAGCATAAGAAATATTTAAGAAAACAGGTTTTCTTGAATAATTAAATCTTTGGTACAGCTCACTCCAAAACATGTCTTTGAAAGCAATTTTGAGTAACTAGAAAGCATTTGTGTTCTACAGGAACAAAGAAAGAAAAACTGCCGCAAGCTAACTTGCTAGAACACTTGGTTTAAAAAAAAAAAATCATCTATGGAATGTCATTATACACCACAAAAACCGTACGTGCTCCAAAATGTACTGAATTCCAAGTACCTGAAAAGTGAAGGCTATTTTCCAAAGCAAGGCTAGGGTCCGTTCTCTGTGTCTATCCACAATATCTTTACATTGAATTGCTGTACCTGTAAATCAAAAATAGCCAGCAAATTAGAAGGCTTGTTTTCTCAATCAACTGAATAATCATAGAGCTTTCCTTTTGAGTATTTACCACGCTCATCATTCAACTGAACCCCTCGCTCTTTGAGTACTTGAAGAACAATGTCGACATTGTGCATCTTTTGAAGACGACTTATTGCGGGGATCCTGAGTTTCTTGGAAAGGTTCCAATTCTGTGTGAGGAGCTCCATTGTTCTCCTACCAGAAAGAGAAACAAATGCTACACTTTTAACCCAAAATTGCTGCAGAAATATGTGATTTTAGTAATGACATAATTATTTTCATCGTTAACACTTACACGAGACGAACTCCGCACTGCAGATCTACAGCAAGATTTGTTACAGCGAATTCAAATTCGTCTAGTGGCGTCTGTGTGTGGCTGACTGGTAATCCCAAAAAACCAAGGTGGCGGGAAAGATCACCTTCGCCACTCAGGAAGTCTCGTGAAAAAGCCAACAGGATTTCTTTACTAGACTAAAGAAAAACAATGAAGCTGTTAACTACTTTGGCAAGACTGCATAGTTTGATCATTTTATTGCTACAAGATTTATTTCGATATCCATTGCACTACAAAGACAAATATGAACTGAAGAAATTGGCAGAACTGACAAAGTTAGCAGTTCCTTTCACTTCTCATTATTTACTTCTCGTATATATTTCACAACAAATTCAAACTTCTAGTGTTCAATTTGAAGGCAAAGAGGTCATTTTAATAACACGCCACAATAAATTAGTGTCACAATACAATGAACCTGGTGGTCAAAACCAAGACTTATTGTCAAACACATGCATAAAAAGATGAATATTTGGTCACTATACCTTGAACTCAGCATCTTTACAGAAGAGGCAAGGGTCATGATCAATAAGTCTAGTGAGTTTGGCATGATCAAGAAAGCAGACTAGTAACAACATCTTTTTCAACGTAAACTTAGACAAAGCTTCTTCATGACCTAAAGAAGAAACAGAACCCGGAGAAGATGGGGAAGGCAAAAAATGGTTATTACTTTGCAAATTATCCTGAAACCATTTCATCTTAAATATTTGTAATGGGTAGCCATTTGTTATATATGTACAACATATATATATATATATATACACATACACGCATGTATATGTATTTTAAAACTGGCAGAGTTCAAAGATACTGCTGTCATTGTTTAAAGCACCCAAATGTAGGTCATTAAGAGAAGCTTTCTTCCAGTCAATCGATCATATTTACTGAGCACTTACTGTGTGCAGAGCACTGTACTAAGCGCTTGGGATAGTACAATGTAACACACACAGTCCCTTCCATTCTGCCTGGACCTGGGTTTTATTCCTGACTCCATCACATATCTGCTGTGTGACCTTGGGCAAGTCACTTTGCTTCTCTGTGCCTGAGTTACCTCAGCTGTAAAATGAGGATTAAGACTGTGAGCCCCATGTCAAATAGGGACTGTGACCACCCAGATCTGCTTGTATCCATCCCATCACTTAGAACAGTGCCTGAAATATAGTATGTGCTTAATACAATTATTATTATTATCATCATCATCACCATAGGCCCATTTCTGACCCCTAGCCTTTTCAGAAAACTGCATCCTAAAGTAGGGCTACACAGACCTTAAAAATACTGTCAAAAGGCATAGCCACTCTCTACATCAACAAGAGAACAGTTTCCCAGGACTTTAGTGTAGGGTGGGGAGGGGAGTGACTTTCCCCCCTACAAGTATATTCCACTGCGATCAAGACATGTGCTCGATTTGTTTTGCAGAGGATAGCGCTGAGTAATCCCCACCCTCTCACCCAGCTCCCACCCATCCCTGTGACCAGCATTATGCATTGGAAAATGGCTGGCAGTCTGTCACACACACACACACACACACACACACACACAAAAAAAATTCTCTGTGAGATTCAGGTCCACCTATCAGCGTTTTCATTTATAGATGGAGAGCCCCTTGAGTGGCAGGATCCATGTCTAATTCCTTCCTGCATTCTCTTCTCCGTGTGCTTTGTGCACAATAAGTGATTATCATTATTAATATTCTACTAATGATAATAATAATAATGGCATTTGTTAAGTGCTTACTATGGGCCAGGCACTGTAATAAATGCTGAGGTAGATATAAGCCAATCGGATTGGACACAGTCCTTGTCCTGCATGGGGCTCGAAGTCTTAGTCCCCATTTTGCAGATGAAGTAATTGAGGCACAGAGAAGTGAAGTAACTTGCCCAAGGCCACACAGCAGACAGGTGGCATACTACTATTAGAGGTGAAGAAAAATATTTCCTGGACACTGGGCTTCAGGTTTCATACTCTAACCTGGAATGGCATCACTCTTTAAATCCGACAGGCAATTACCTTCCCCTGCTTCAAAGATTATCGGAGGCATATCCCTTTCCTTCTCCCACTCCCTTCTGCGTTGCCCTGACTTGCTCCCTTTGCTCTCCCCACCACCCCCAGTCCCAAGGTACCTATCTGTAATTTCATTTATTTGTATTGATGTCTGTCTCCCCCACTCTCGACTGAAAGTTTTGTTTGGTTTAGTTATCTGTCTCCCCCTTCTAGATTGTGAGCCCGGTGTTGGGTAGGGATCGTCTATCTGTTGCCAAATTGTATTTTCCAAGCACTTAGTACAGTGCTTTGCACATAGTAAGTGCTCAGTAAATACGATGAATGAATGAATGAAAGTCCGTTGAGGGCAGGGAATGTGACTGTTTATTGCTGTATTACACTCTCCCAAGCCCTTAGTAATAATAATGATGGTATTTGTTAAGTGCTTACTATGTGCCAAGCACTGTTCTAAGCGCTGGGGGGAATACAAGGTGATCAGGTTGCACCATGTGGGGCTCACAGTACATTGCTTTCCTTACAGTAAGCGCTCAATAAATAATAATAATAATGATGATGGCATTTGTTAAGTGCTTACTATGTGCCAAGCACTGTTCTAAGTACTGGGGGGGATACAAGGTAATCAGGTTGTCTCACATGGAGCTCAGTCTTAATCCCCATTTTAAAGATGAGGTAACAGGCACAGAGAAGTAAAATGACTTGCCCCAAGTCACACAGCTGACAAGTGGCAGAGCCAGGATTAGAACCCATGACCTCTGACTCCCAAGCCCATGCTCTTTCCACTGAGTCACGCTGCTTCTCTGAATGAAATATGACTGAAAGAATGAGATATGGAACTTTTCTTCTAAGTTCCTCCAAAACTCTTCGGGGCATGGGGTAGAAATGAGGGGAGATGTCATCGGGTCCTAGTGAGTTGTTGATATCCACTGTATCACTTTGAAACAAAGTCTTTACTAGCCACTACCACTTGATTCAGTAAACCCTGGCCTGTCCACTAACTAAAAACAATTGGGATCTTCCTAACCTCTTTTTCAGTAAAGACACTGAATTAAAGAATCAACTGAGCCTCTTGGCTACTTTCTCATCATTCTTCAGGGGCCCCTTATTCTGGAGATTCTCTACCCAGCTTTGTGCTTTGATTTAATTTGAAGTAGCCCAGAAACACACGGATCAGTGTCTCCATGTCCCCGGGGCTGTGGTGGCCACGAGGAGTTGCTTGAGGCTTGGGGCGGCCTCCATCCTCCTGCCCAATTTCACAGGAGCCAAGTCCTACCATTCTTGGAAGAGTAGAGGGCAAACAGAAACCTGCCCTCCCAACTTTACAACAGCAGGACAGTTATACCATCACCTTGACACCTAAGGACTGCAGCTTCCAAGTACTTTTTAAAGTTATAAGAACAAAAAAAACACCAAACTACTATTTGCACCCTTTATTCACTCCTCCCTCAGCCCCACAGCACTAAAGTATATATCTGCAATTTATTTATATTAATGTCTGGCTCCCCTCTAGCCTGGAAGCTCATTGTGGGTAATAATAATAATAATAATGATGATATTTATTAAGTGCTTACTATGTGCAAAGCACTGTTCTAAGCGCTGGGGAGGTTACAAGGTGATCAGGTTGTCCCACGGGTGGCTCGGTTTTAATCCCTGTTTTACAGATGAGGTAACTGAGGCACAGAGAAGTTAAGTGACTTGCCCAAAGTCACAGCTGACAATTGGCAGAGCCGGGATTTGAACCCATGACCTCTGACTCCAAAGCCCTTGCTCTTGTAGGGAACCTGTCTACCAAATCTGTTACACTGTACTCTCCCAAGCGCTTAGTATATTACCCCACACATAAAAAATGCTCAATAAATACCACCGATTGATTGTGGCCTACCCGATTTACTTGTATCCACCCCAACTCTTTGTCCAGAGCCTGGGACATAGTAAGCGCTTAACAAATACCATCATTATTATTATGTATTTTTGGAGAATAACCCATCAGCCTGGATGAGGGTCTCCTCCAATGCCTTTGACACCACAGGGCTAACAAACTGTACTACCTTAAGTTCACCTGCTTTGTGAGTGCTGGGACCATGAGGTAATTGGTGTTAGAGCATATGTTATTAATAATTACCATCTCGATAAAGGTGAGGTACTGTGGGGTGCCTAAAATCAGCAGCGATATCAGGGTTCCAAAGTAAGCGATTCAAAATAAACACGGCCAACCCCGCAACATCACTGTTATCTTCCAGAGATATCAGTTCACCGAAGACAGTCTGGAATGACAAATAAGAGATAAAAATTAGAGCAAATTTCTCCACTGAGAAAAATTTTCAGAACTGATCATCTAGGGTACTCGTTTTGGATTTAATTTACTGGAATGAAAAACAAATCCTACTCCTAATGAAGGCTTCTCTGATCTGTTGGCCTTCTCCATCCACATAATGACAGTATCAAAGAAAGAACGGAATATCTACAAATTGCTCTTTCTACTATGAAATTTCAGTAGTTACTGTGTGCAGAGCACTGTACTAAGCACTTTCGTGGGAAAGAACAATACAACCTAGTTGGTAGACACATTCTCTGCCCAAAAGGAGCTGACATATATTTGGGGAGACAGACATTAATATAAAGAAATTCCAGATATGAACATAATTTCTGTGGGGCTGAAGATGAAGTGAGTTCTTAGGGAACAGATCTAAGTTTCCTTTAAGAAGCAGGAGTTTTGAGAAGCAGCATGGTGTAGAGAATAGAGCACGGGCCTGGGAATCAGAAAGCTGTGGGTTCTAATCCCAGCTCTGCCACTTGTCTGCTGGTCAAATCACTTGGTCAAACCTTGGTCAAATCACTTTACTTTGTTACCTCATCTGTAAAATGGGGATTGAGACTGAGCCCCACATGGGACAGGGACTGTGTCCAACCCAACTCACATATACCCAACCCAGCACTTAGTAAGGTGCCTGGCACATAGTAAGAGCCTAACAAATACCATAATTATTATTATTATTCAGATGACAGTGGGAGCAGAACCTCTAGATCCACCTACAGAGGTGGCTGAGCCCAGATTCACTTCAGCCCTGAAGGGAATTAAAACACATATGACTCATTGTAAGCCATTTCTTGTTCATTAGAAGGAATGGGGGTGAAGTAAGACATTTGGGAAAAACAGGTCATTAGTAGCTTTCAAATCAATAAGGAGTGAGAAAGCATAAAATGAACAAACCGGTATTTGAATTGACTCTCTCTAGTTCTATAAAACTGGGGGTCCTTTATTTATCTTCTAAGAACAACTGAAATATAGAACTTAATATTTATAAATAAACACATCTTTAATTCTACTTCAACATAAAATCACTATTAGCAGACTAAATAGGAAATAAAAAGCAAGCAGTTAAAAGAATGTCTGAAACTATAATAAGAATCTGCTGCAAAACACAGAGAGACCTTCATGCAAATATTACCTCTAAGCCTATGCGTAGCCACAAAGGATTGTATGATAAAAGCCAATTGAGGACCTTTTGCCGTTCTCCTGAAACAGAAGTAGAATAAAACAAAATGAAATTGTGTATATAGGTTGCATATATTTATTATTATGGGTTGCATGAAACACATAGATCGTAAATCAAGGATCAAAAGGGAATTCCAGATTCGGGATGCGCCGGGTGGGGGATAAAACCTGCTCTTGGATTCTTCCATCAACACTTTGAAAAGCACCGTGTAACTACTGCCTTCCCTCCTGCCACAGAGGTCCCTGTTCCTGGCAGAGAAGCAGCGTGGCTCAGTGGAAAGAGCACGGGCTTTGGAGTCAGGGGTCATGGGTTCAAATCCCGGCTCTGACAGTTGTCAGCTGTGTGACTTTGGGCAAATCACTTAACTTCTCTGTGCCTCAGTTACCTCATCTGTAAAATGGGGATTAAAACCGTGAGCCCCCGTGGGACAACGTGATCACCTTGTAACCTCTCCAGTGCTTAGAACAGTGCTTTGCACATAGTAAGCGCTTAATAAATGCCATTATTATTATTATGTTCTGTGCCGTCCGGGTCGGGGAATAAAGATGCTCCCATGTACTCTTCGTGAGGGACCCTCAAGGTTCAGTTCTGGGTCCCTTTCTATTCTCCATCTACACCCATTCCTTTGGAGAACCCATTTGCTACCATGGCTTCAACTACCACTCTATGCAGATGATACCCAAATCTACATCTTCAGCCCTGATCCCTCTCCCTCTCTGCAGTCTTGCGTTTCCTCCTGTCTTCAAGACTTCTTTCCTTGACTGTCCTCCCATCACCTCAGGCTTACCATGTCTAAAACTGAACTTATCTTCCCACCCAAACCCTGTCCTTCCCCTAACTTTATCACTGTAGACCATCCTTCCTGTCTCACAAGCCCGTAAACATGGTGCTATTTTTTTATTCATTCAATTGTATTTACTGAGCGCTTACTGTGTGCAGAGCACTGTACTAAGAGTATGGGAGAGTAAAATACAACAACTGACACATTCCCTTCATACGATCTGACAGTCTAGAGTGCGGGGAGACAGACATTAATATAAATCAATAAATTACAGATTTGTACGTAAGGCCTGGGGGACTGGGAGGGGGAAAGAACAAAGGGAGTAAGTCAGGGTGATGCAAAAGGGAATGGAAGAAGAGGAAAGAGGGGCTTGGTCAGGGAAGGCCTCTTGGAGAAGATGTACCTTTAATAAGACTTTGAAAGGGGGGACAGTAATTGTCTGTCAGATTTGAGGAGGGAGGGTGTTCCAGGCCAGAAGTTAGGAAGCAGGGGAGGTGTTGGTGGCAAAATAGATGAAATCGAGGCACAGTGAGATGGTTAGCATTAGAGAGTGAAGTGTGTGGGCTGGACTGTAGTACGAGGGTAGCAAGTTGAGGTAGGAGGGGGTAAGGGGGTTGAGTGCTTTGAAGCCAATGGTGAGGAGTATTTGTTTGATGCGGTGGTGGATAAGCAACTACTGGAGTTTTTTGAGAAGTGGGGAAACAGGTTCTGAATGTTTCTGTACAAAAATGATTCGGCAGCAGAGTGAAATATAGACCTGAGTGGGGAGAAACAGAAGGCTGGGAAGTTAGCAAGGGGGACGATGCAGCAATCCAGGCGGCATAGGATGAGTAACTGTATGTATTAACGTGGTAGCAGTTTGGATGGAGAGGAAAGGGTGGATTTTAAGCGATGTTGGGAAAGTGGGACCAACTCCTCTTGCTCATTCAATCCATCGCTAAGTCTTGACGACTCCACCTCCACACCATCACTTAAATCTGTCCTTTCCTCTCCAAATTACCACGTTAATCCAATCACTTATCCTCCCCTCGCCTTGATTACGACATCAGCTTCCTTGCTGACACTCCTGCTTCCCGTCTCTCCCTACTCCAGTTCATACTTCATTCTGCTGCTCAGATCATTTTTCTATAAAAACGTTCAGGATATGTTTCCTCGCTCCACAATAAACTCCAGTGTTACCCGTCCACCTCCGCATCAAAGAAAAACTCCTCACCATTAGTTTTAAAACATTCAATCACCTGGCCCCTTCTTATTTTACTTTGCTGCTCTTCTACTACCATCCAGCCCTCACACCTCACTCCGTCAATGCTGTCTCACTGTACCTCGATCACATCTATCTCGCCACTGATCTCTTGCCCACATCCTACCTCTGGACTGGAACACCCTCCCTCCTCAAATCTGACACCAATTACTCTGTCCTCCTTCAAAGCCTTATTGAAGGCACATCTCCTCAAAGAGGCCTTCCCTGACTAAGCTCTCTATTCTTCTCCTCCCTTCTATGTCGCCCTGACCTGCTCCCTTTATTCACCGCCCACCCACGCCCAGCCCCACAGCACTTTAGTACATATCTGTAATTGATTTATTTATATTAATGCCCATCTCTTCCTCTAGACTTTAAACTTCTTGCAGGCAGGGAATACGTCTATTTATTGTTACACTGTACTCTCCCAAGCACTTAGTACAGTGTTCTGTGCACAGAAAGTGCTCAATAAATATGACAATGAATGAATGGGGCACAAATACCCAACCATTTTGCCAGGGCAGTGGTCTGAGTATAGGTCTAAACTTTTAGATTATGAGCCCCATGAGGGACAGGGACCATGTTTAATCCCCAGATGTGTATTCTCTCCCAGAGCGAAGCATAGTGCTCTGTATACAGTAAGCACAAGAAGCAATGTGGATTAGTAGATAGACCACGGGCCTGAGAGTCAGAAGGACCTGGATTCTAATCCCGGCTCCGCTACATGCCTGCTGTGTGAGCTTGGGTAAATCACGACTTCTCGGGGCCTCAGTTATCTCATCTGTAAAAGGGGGATTAAGAATGTGAGCCCCAGAAGGGACAGGGACTGTGTCCAACCTGATTAGCTTGTACCTACCCCAGGGCTTAGAACGGTACTTGGCACATAGTAAGCATTTAACAAGCCATTATTATTATTACTAATACTACTAATTTAATTTGAATTTATTAGAATGTTGGGGTTCTGAAATTTTACTAGAGGGACCATTAAGTTGGTTATCAACAACTTGGGTTCCTTTAAAAGTTGGTGAGCTCATTGTAGGAAGGGAATGTCACTGTTTATTGTTGTATCGTATTTTCCCAAGTGCCAGGTACAGTGCTCTGCACATAGTAAGCACGCAATAAATACGATTGAATGAATGAATGAAATCCTTACCATAACTCTGAAAAACATAATTAAATTATAACCCACTGAAAAAGACTCAAGACATTTACAGTTGTCTTACCAATATCTTTCCAGAGATGTCGATCTTTTCGCACAAGTAAGCGCCTAGCTTCAATCTCCACCTCCAGTTTCTTAATCGCCTTAACCATCATTTCAGAGGTAAATAACCGACAAGCAGCACGCCGTAATCTATTCAGTCTACACCGAGCGGTATATGCTCTGAGAGACATTTCATCTTTTGTAGGTGCTTTAGGAACACAAACTTTGTGATGGTTCTCCAGTCCCAAAAGAAGAGTAGCTGCATTTACTGATGGATGAAAAATACATGTCTCAATCTGCTAAACTCATTTTATAGATTTTAAACCTTTCTGAATAAATAAAAAATAGAGACTTGAACTTTAAGAATACACAAATCAGCCCCATGTAGACAATAGAGGAAAAGGGCAAATGGGCAGGCCACTTGAGAAGGATCTAAACTTTTAGTTAGAATCCTAAATCACAGTCTAGAGCAGCAAAACATTTTGTGCTTTTAACATTATGTCAGCCTTAAAGAACACTAGGACAATAGAACGTCAAATTTATCCAAAATTAATTTTTGAATGATGACGTCAAATTAAATTAATGATTAAAGAGCAACAGAAAACACTACATAACACCATTCTTATAGTCTATATCGCTAATGGAACACAATATAAATTTAAAAAGTTGCATCTTGACAAACAGTGCATTATTGGCAATGGACAAGAGTTGCAATATAACTGAAATATCCCTAGTATTAATTCTAAAACATGATAGTTTAGTGCTTTACAAATCCAGCTTCATTCTTTACACCATAAACTACTTTAGTATTTTAAAAAAGGATAATGATATAGTTCAAATAATAATAAAAAATGGATAGAACTATAGCAAGCACATTGTTATAAGCACCAGCTCATTCTTGAGATGCAGTCAAACATGAGTACTATTTTGGTGACATTACCTTGTGAGGTATTTGTTTTTACAGCTAAGTCATCAGGAGTCAATATGAAATTCAACCACCATAAGAAGCCCTTCTCCTGCTTTTCCATCCAGCGCTCATCATAAAACATATTTTTTGCAGCAAATGGCATTGGATGCCTAGGAATGACTAATACAAGACAATGTTAGAAAATGTTAAAATCACCTTCTTTCAAAATAATGGCACAAAATGTACAAGCATTGGGGCATTTTAAAAGGAGCTGCTCTGGTTGGGTTTTTAAAAGTCCAATTATGTACAGAATCCTGGCTCTCTTCAAAAAAAAACAAACAAACAAGTAAGGAGCTTTACCACAGAGTTCTTCTCTTCACCCAGAGAAGAGACTGGGTACTTTACTCAATCTATCCATCAGTCAATGGTATTTATTGAGTGTTTACTCTGTGCAGAGCATAGTACTAAGTGCTTGGGGGAGTACAATACATCCGAGTTGGTAGAAACGTCTTCTGCCCATAATGAGTTTATAATCTAGAGGGGACTGTACTCCTAATGAAATGAGGTTAAGTGGGTGTACTGCTTTTTGAGAGCTTTGTTAGTCCAGTGGAAAGAGTATCAGGAGACCTAAATTCTAATCCTAGTTCTGCCTTCACTGGAGTATGCCTTCAGAGGTGATTGATTCTGATTAAAGAATCACTTCAGTGAAGTATGTGATAGGTCTAGGAGGACTCAGCAGAGTGTTTGCACAAGTCTACAGACATCTAAGATGGACACAGGTCTTTTTTTTTTTTAATGGTCCTTTCATTCATTCAATCGCATTTTTGAGCGCTTGTGTGCAAAGCACTGTACTGAGCACTTGGGAAGTACAAGTCGGCAACATATAGAGACGGTCCCTACCCAACAATGGGCTCAAAGTCTAGAATGGGGAGATAGACAACAAAACAAAACATGTTTGTTAAACTCTTATTACATGCCAAGTACTGTAGCAAGTGCTGAGAAGCAGTGTGGCTTAGTGGAAAGAGCCCGGGCTTGGGCGTCAGAGGTCATGAGTTCTAATCCCAGCTCCGCCACTTATCAGCTGTGTGACTTTGGGCAAGTCATTTAACTTCTCTGTGCCTCAGTAACCTCATCTGTAAAATGGGGATTTGTGAGCCCCATGTGGGACAACCTGATTACCTTGTGCCTACTCCAGTGCTTAGAACAGTGTTAGGCACATAGTAAGCACTTAACAAATGCCATTATTATTATTATTTATTATTATACAAGATAATCAGTTTGGACATAGTCCCTGTCCCCCATGGGGCTTTCCTCACAGTATAAATAGGAAGGAATAGGATTTAATCCCTATTCTACAGATGAGGTACCTGAGGCACAGAGAAATTAACTGACTTGTCGTAGGTCACACAGAAGACAAGTGGAGAGCTGGGACTACAATCAATCAATCAATTGTATTTATTGGACACTGATTGTGTGCAAAGCCCTCTATTAAAATCTTGGGAGAGAACAATATGACAGAGTTGGTCTCCCGACTCCTGGGCCAGGGCTCTTTCCTCTGGCCATGCTCCTTCCAAAAACCTTCCTGGGCACTTCACAATGTGCTGCACCCCTAGCCACCCCTTTCCATATCCTAGCAGAAACAGGACTAATAGTAATAATAATAATAATGGTATTTTTTAAGCACTTGCTATCCCATGACCTTCTTACTCCCAGGTCTGTGCTCTATCCACTACAACATGCTGCTTCTCACAGAGACTAACAAAGACTAGAGTGCCAGTGGTGCATATTCACAAAATCCTGTCAGTTCTACCTTCACAGCACCTCTGGAATCCCCTCCATTCAAACTATCACACTTCCAACCACTTATTTCCCAGCTTGACTACCGCATCAGTCTCCTTGCTGACCTCTCTGACTCCTGTCTCTCCCCATTCCATCCATAAACTCCCCTCTGCTGCCCATATCACTTTTTCTAAAAAAACCCAAAAACATTCAATTCATATCTCCCCACTCCTCAAAACCCTCCAATAGTTGCCCAACCACCTCCACACCAAAATAAACCCAAATTCCTTACCATTGGCTTTACGGCACTCAATCAGCTCTCTCCCTCTTACCTAACCTCATTTACTACAACCCAACTCATAAACTCTGTTCCTCTAACACTAACCTAATTACTCTAAGTCTTGTTTGCTGCATCAGCTATCCCACCACTGACCCCTTGCCCACCATTTCCCTATGGCCTGGAACTCCCCCCTCCTTCATATTAGTCCAACAGTCTCCCCACTTTCCAACCCTACTTTAACTACATCTCCTCCAAGAGGCCTTCCCTGACTGAGCTCTTTATTTCCCCTAACAGCATCAACTACGCACTTGGCTGGGTACCCCTTAAGCCCTTTGATAATTACCCCAGTCCCACAGCACTTACATACATTCATTCGTATTTATTGAGTGCTTACTGTGTGCAGAGCACTGTACTAAGTGCTTGGGAGAGTACATAACTTTATACTCTCCTTCCCCTACCTGTAATCTATTTGAATATTTGTCTCCCTCTGTAGACTGTAGGCTACTTGTGGGCAGGGATGCTGCCCACCAACTCTACTGTGCTGTACTCTCCCAAGTGCTTAGTACAGTGTTCTGCACAGAGTAAGCACTCAAATACCATTGATTTGTGCAGCACAAACCACTGACATTGCGATCAACCCCTCTGCAAAGGTTTTTATGCCCAGCAGGAGAAACGGTCATCAGTATAAAATCTCATACTGCTTTTTACAAACAAAACTTTCTCCATCACAATTATAAACTAATGAATTACCTTGAATAAAAGACCCAAAACTAGAAGATTTTTATTACATTATTCCATTTCATATGGGTCTTAGTACTCCTTAGTTTTTTTCCCCTCAATGAAAGTTACTAGCAATCCATTTCTATGCCAGGATTTAGCATGACTGTGTAGAATTTAAAAAGATTACCAGTTTTCAATGGTTTTATAAAGGTCAAATGAGACTGGGCCACTGCAACAGGTTTCATTTTCCTATTGATAGTCGAGCTAGAACTTCTGGATCTCGGTAGATCTAAAGGAGGAAAAATCAGAAATCAAGCATATGGATTTAGAAACAAAATGAAGCCGCAACACTATTTTTTATAGAATTAGAACTAATAGAATTTACTAAATGCTTCTTAGTGCTGTGTGTGGTCCCAGTCCCTCTCCCATATGGGGTACAGGATCTAAGAGGCTGGGAGAGCAGAGACGGTGATCTTTATAATTCCACTCTCACTGTGGAAGCTAAACCATCAGTTTACCCAAGGTAGAAGAGGTATTTAACCCACATTTTACAGATGAGGAACCTGAGGCACAGAAAAGGGCCAATTTCACGCAGCAAACAAGTGGCAGAGATAGGATTAGAATCCAGATCCCCTCAACACCAGAACCACGCTCTTCTCACAGTTGAGAGCAATGCACTATACAAAGTGCTTGGGAACAGCCCAGCCTCCAGTCTTACCCCTCAACAATTGATACTTCATTCTGCTGTCTGGATCTTTCTTTTGTCCCGCAACTTCATTCTGTACACATAATAATAATAATTATGGTATTTGTTAAGCGCTTACTATGTGCCAGGCACTGTACTAAGCCCTGGGGTGGATCTGAGCAAATGGAGTTGGACAAAGTCCCTCTTCCACATGGGGCTCACAGTCTTAATCCCCACTTTAAAGACGAGGTAAGTGAGGCCCAGAGCAGTGAAAGTGACTTGCCCAAAGTCACACAGCAGAGAAGGGGCAGAGCCGGGATTAGAACCCATGATCTTCTGACTCCCAGGACCGTGCTCTATCCACTCCGCCATGCTGTTTCCTTTCCACACTAAGTAGAAATTCCTGACCATAGGCATCATGACCCTTGGACAAAGACCCATAGCTGAAAGGCAGTCCAGCTAAACAGTGCTTGTGTGGCTCAATAAGGACGAGTGCACAGAGACAGTTCCCAATAGGTACCTTACAGGGATTTGGGGAGGGGCAAGAGACACATCTGGGTGCATCTGTGCTTGCCCAGATCACTGCCCACACCCAGCAAGGACACAAAAACTGCAATGGAAGAGGAGAAGCAGTGGTAAGTACTATCACTTCCTCCCCTTCCTCCTTCTTTTCTTTCCCTCCTCCTTTCCCTCCATCTCTTAGTGCCTGGCACATAACGAGCGCTTAAATACACGATTATTGTCATTCAACTCTTCTTGGCTGTAAGTGGAGACACCTGGTTTCCACAACAGCTGGCCTGCCTAAAATAGGCCATTCAGCTTTCCACTCTGGCTTCTTTGTGTACTTCAAGTTCTGCAAAGTATGGTTCAGAAACAGTACTTGAAAAAAAAAAGTCTATGCTTCACAGCCACTGTGACCAAACTTTTGACATTAGTATTAGAAAATCGATACTGGGAAAAAACTTTCGGTACAATAAGGCAAAATGATTAAGTTTGATAATCTTACCTAGCAACACAACAAAATGTACACTCTCCCACACTTAGTAGTTATTTGCTCACAGTAGGCTCTCAAAAAAATCACACAGCTAAGACCACATCCAGAGATCCAAAAGAGTCAGAGATCTAAACCTAAAAGAGCTTGTTAGGGTACAAGTATAGCCAACAGAAAGGAAAACACCTCACACTTTTTGTCACTTTAACAGAACTTACCAGTCTTTTTCTTGTGGTTTGGTTTGTCTCTGCTGCTGCTATGTTTGGAGACTGGTTTTCTTACAACAGCTGTTTTTTTGGTCTCGACTTGGGATATATGAATTCTTTTGGTTTCTCTCATTTCCACATACTCATTTACTGATATCCGGACATTTATGCCATCCAAATGTTCTTCACTTTTTCTTTTACAACTAACCAGAGTTTTACAAGATGATCCCGAAGTCGTCGCTTCACCTTTAGAACCGTCAGCCTCAGCCAAGAGGGGGCTGATGATCGGAAGGTTGTCAAATTTTTCTGATTTCGCATGGTTTACAATGGTCTTATCACAGTCAGTTATCTCATTCCTGAGACATCGTCTTGATTTTGGCTTCCCAGATCCTGTTTGCTTTCCTTTGGCAGAGTCTGATTTGTTTTTGACAACGGTAGTGGAGAGGATTGGGCGTCTTTTAGGTTGTCCCCTGGAAGGGCTATGAATTTCAGGAACTTTGAGATGATTCACTTTTGCTGGGCTGTAGGATGTCAACCTAGCTTCTCTTGAATCAGGCTGCCCAGGGCCATGATTTGAAACCTCGCTGCCCTCACCTTCAATTCCAGGTGGTGCCACTTCATTTTTCATCCACACTGAAGGCTTTGAGATTTGAGAATCTCTATCTAACAGATAGGTTTGAGACAATTTATGTGCTTGCTCAGGAGCAGGCTGGAGAGCTGTTATATCTTTTAAAAATTGACTCGGTGAGAGTATTGGCCTGACCGGATCTGATTCTGGCGCTTCGCTGAATGAATAACTATTATTTACGAAGGAATCCGGACTTAAAATCATCCTTTGAATGTATGTTTTCTGCAATTCAGGTCCTGGTGGTTCCAAAGACGTAGCTCTCACCTCATCTTTGATAAGTCGATCCGGTGTGAGAATAGGAGCAGTTGGCTCCAATGTCAAGTCCTTCTTTACCCCGTAACTATTATTAATGAAGGAATCTGGACTCAGAAAAGCCCCTTGATTCTGTGTCGTGGGCAAAGCTGAAAGATTATCTGGGCTAAAAATGATGGGAGACTTTCTGCTACCAATTTCTACTTTCACAGAAGCAGTTTTTACTAACACTGATTCAGTTCCAGAGTGGTGTCTACTTGCAGATGTTACTTCCTCATTCAGATGAAAATCTGTCCAGATGCCAGAATTTTCTTCTTGCGATAAGCCCTTGTTCGATGTACGAAGAAGAGAGTAAGTGGTTGATCGCCGCATAGAAAGAGGGGTGCATGTTAAACCATGGCATTCTTTCATAACTGGGCTGATTGGTGATAGGGGAAATTTGTTTTCTTCAAGGGCTAAAGAGTTGTTTTCAGGGGAAATACTGCCTTCGATTACAACCAGATTTTCACAAGCTTGCAATGGGCTTCTGACCTTGTTAACTTTTTGAGAGACACTGAAGGTTTTGTTAACACTTTTAGCATTTGGACATCTTTTGGTGGACCTTGAAGAAACAGGTTCTTTCACGTTATTCTTCTTCTTAATAGTGTCCCAAAGACTCCTCTTTTAAAAAAAAAAAAAAAAAAGAAGATTATAAATCTGCAGACGGGCATTTTTTTTTTTCTTAAACAGCACTATCTCTGGACATGTCTCTAACCAGTGTGGCTTAGTGGAAAGAGGCCAGGCTTGGGAGTCAGAGGTCATGGGTTATAATCTCAGCTCCGCCACTAATCAGCTGTGTAACTTTGGGCAAGTCACTTAACTTCTCTGTGCCTCAGTTCCCTCATCTGTCAAATGGGGATTAAGACTGTGAGCCCCACAAGGGACAACCTGATTACCTTGTATCTACCCCAGTGCTCAGAACGGTGCTTGGCACATAGTAAGCACTTAACAAATACCACCATTACTATTATTATTATTAACCCGGCTACTTAATATAATTATTTTTCACATTTTACAAGTACATTTGAGAGTGAATCAAAAAACGACTGATGGTTAAAACTGTGATTACCTTTTTCTTTTTCGGCTGCTCAGCATTCCCTAACAAAACAGCTTGATGCCGCACAACGCCATTCACCAGAAATGTTATCAGTTCTCGAACTCTTCCCTCTTCAAATGGTGTCCAGGTTATTGCAACTAAAATTCTTTCTTTAGGCTACAACGAAAAGAAGAGTGCATTCATCAAATCCAAAATAAAGCTAGCAAGGGTCCACGTGACAAACAAGTTGTGCTTCTGTAAAACCCCATGCCTGGGAAATCAAAAATTGGGGTAAACTGATGGTCACCTCCCATCTTGATAACTGCATCAGCCACCTTACTGGTCTCAGTCCCTACAATCCCTTGCCTCTTCAGTTACTCTGTACTCTGCTACAGGATCATCTTCCCAAAATGTCATTCACAATAGTTTACCTTTCACTCTCAATCAAGCACTGTACTATGTGCTTTGGGAAAGTACAAAAGAGTTGGGAGACCACAATCCGTAACATAAGGAGTTTACAGTCCACAGGAAACTCCAGATCATTAGCTTCAAAGGCCCTCCATCAGTTCTCACCTTCAAGGTGCTCCATCACCTCACCCCCTCCTAACTCACCTCCCCCCCTCCTAACTCACCTCCCTTCTCTCTCCTTCCATAGCCCAGCCCACACCCTCTGCTCCCCTGTCCCGCTGTGGACCCCTGGCCCACATCATCATCATCATCAATCGTATTTATTGAGCGCTTACTATGTGCAGAGCACTGTACTAAGCGCTTGGGAAGTACAAATTGGCAACATATAGAGACAGTCCCTACCCAACAGTGGGCTCACAGTCTAAAAGGGGGAGACAGAGAACAAAACCAAACATACTAACAAAAAAAAATAAATAGAATAGATATGTACAAATAAAATAAATAGATAGAGTAATAAATATGTACAAACATATATACATATATACAGGTGCTGAGGGGAAGGGAAGGAGGTAAGATGGGGGGGATGGAGAGGGGGACGAGGGGGAGAGGAAGGAAGGGGCTCAGTCTGGGAAGGCCTCCTGGAGGAGGTGAGCTCTCAGCAGGGTTTTGAAGGGAGGAAGAGAGCTAGCTTGGCAGATGGGCAGAGGGAGGGCATTCCAGGCCCGGGGGAATGCCCACCCTCCTCACATCTGCCAAACTAGCTCTCTTCCTCCCTTCAAAGCCCTACTGAGAGCACACCTCCTCCAGGAGGCCTTTCCAGACTGAGCCCCCTTTTTCCTCTCCTCCTCCCCATCGCCCCCCGGCCCTATCTCCTTCCCCTCCCCACAGCACTTGTATGTATTTATTACTCTATTTTAGTTGTACATGTTTACTACTCTATTTTATTAATAATAATAATAATAATGGCATTTATTAAGCACTTACTATGTGCAGAGCACTCTTCTAAGCGCTGGGGAATTTACAAGGTGATCAGGTTGTCCCACGTGGGGCTCACAGTCTTCATCCCCATTTTACAGATGAGGGAACTGAGGCCCAGAAAAGTTAAGTGACTTGCCCAAAGTCACACAGTTGACAAGTGGTGGAGCCGGGATTTGAACCCATGACCTCTGACTCCAAAGCCCGTGCTTTTTCCACTGAGCCACGCTGCTTCTCTAATGATAATGATAATATTATTATAATATAACATATCATCTTATACTATAATTATATTATAATTATATATCATATTATCTATAATTATATAATTATAATGAATCATAATTATAACTAATTATATCATGATCATATTATATTAATTATATTATATTATAATATATGATAATGATAATATTTCTCTAATGATAATGATATGCATACAGCTATAATTCTATTTATTCTGATGGTTTGGACCCCTGTCTACATGTTTTGTTTTGTTGTCTGTCTCCCCCTTCTAGACTGTGAGCCTGTTGTTTGGTAGGGACCGTCTCTATATGTTGCCAACTTGTACTTCCCAAGCACTTAGTACAGTGCTTAGCACTTAGTACAGTGCCCTGCACATAGTAAGCTCTCAATAAATACGATTAAATGAATGAATATCTGCGCTCTCCAACTACAATGTTAAGTTCTGGGTCCCCTTCTATTCTCCATCTACATCCACTCCGTTGGAGAATTCATTCTCTCCCATGGCTTCAACTATTATCGCTATGCAGATGATATCCAAATCTACATCTCTCTCTCTCTCCTTCTCTGCAGTTCCACATTTTCTCCTGTCTTTAAGACATCTCTACTTGGACGCCCTGCTAACACCTCAAACTTAACATGTCCAAAACAGAACTTCTTATAATCCCACCCAAACCCTGTCTTCCCCCTGACTTTGCCATCACTATAGACGGCACCACCATCCTTCCTGTCTCACCAGTCCATAACCTTGACGTTATCCTTGACTCCTCTCTCTCTTTCAACCCACATATTTAATCCATCGCTAAATCCTGTCGGTTCCACCTTTACAACTTCGCTAAAATCTGCCCTTTCCTCTCCATCCAAACTGCTACCATATTAATCCAATCACTTATCCTATCCCACCTCGATTACTGTATCAGTTTCCTTGCTGACCTTCCTGTCTCTCCCCACTCTAATCCATACTTCTCTTCTCTGCCAGGATCATTTGTCTACAAAACCTTCCAGACCACGTTTCCTCACTCCTAAAAAGACTCCGGTAGCTGCCCCTCCACCTCCGCAAACAAAAACTCTTCACCATTGACTTTAAAGTACTCAATCACCTTGCCCATTCCTACCTCACCTTCCTACTCTCTTACTACAAACCCCAACAGCTCAATAAATAGGAGTGAGTGAATAAATGAACTCAGCCCACCAGCTTCGCTCCTCAAATGCTAATTTTCACACTGTACCCTGATCTTGTTTATCTCAACACTGAACCCTCACCCACACACTGCCTCTGGCCTGGGCTGCAAGGAGGGACAGATGATTACTTTCCCCAACTCCAAAGCCTTATTGAAGGCACATCTCCAAGAGGTCTTCCCTGACTAAGCCCTCCTTTCATCTTCTCCCATTTCCCTTTTGTGTCACCCTGACTTGCTCCCTTTATTCATTCCTTCTCCCAGCCCCTCAGCACTTATGTACACATCTGTAATTTATTTATATTAGTGTGTCTCACCCTCTAGACTGCAAGCTACACTGCATTCTCCCAAGCACTTAGTATAGTGTTCTACTCAATAAATACAATTGAATGAAGTTTGCACTCTTCAATTCCTGAAATAAACTTAACTGCACTTGACAACTCTATTTCCAATTTCTTGCTCATGCCATCTCCCTCAAATCTACCAGACCATAGTTTTCTTACTAGCCACCTTCATCTTTAATTGCCCGTGCTATTTCTGACTTTTAATCGCTTTCTTAAATATGTCACCTTTATTTTCCCCTTTTCTTGTCCCTGAGGGACCTTGAAAGAATATGGTGTGAATTTCCCCAAATCTCCCTTTACCTCTCCAGTCCCCACCTATAACTATGTTAATAATTATAACTATAATTACTATTATTATGGCAGTTGTTAAGCGCTTACTATGTGTCAGACATTTTTCTACTCTCTCATCTGTCCCTGCTATCTCTCAAGAGATCTCCCACATCCTATCAAAATCTATCCCCTCCATCTATGCCTCATTCATTCATTCATTCATTCAATCATAGTTATTGAGCACTTACTGCATGCAGACCACTGTATGAAGCGCTTGGAAAGTACAAATCGGCAACAGATAGAGTCGGTCCCTACCCAACAACGGGCTCACACTCTTTCACCTTGTTAAAACACTTCATCACTTCCTTCTTTCCCTCTTGACTGTCTCCTTTAACTGCTCACTCACCCATGGCTCCTTCCCCTCCACTTTGAAACATGCCCAAGTACCTCCTAACTTACAAACTTCTTTTCCTCAACCTTACTGCATCCAATCAATGCCATTTATTGCAGGCTGAGCATTGAACTAAAAACAGACACAATTCCTGCTGCCAAGGGTTTACAATCTAGTTATCATTCCATCTCTCTACTACTATTCTGATCCAAACTCTTCAGATGAATCGTTTAGATCCATTATCTCCACCTCCCTCCTTGGCCTCCTGCAATCCAGCTTCCATCCCGACCCCCAACTGAAATTGCCCTCTCTAAAGCCACCAACGACCTCCTCCTTACCAAATCGAATAAATTCTATTCCATCCTAAACCTCCTCAATCCCTCAGCAGTCTTTGACACAGTGGACCAACCAGCTCTGGAAATCCCATCCAACCATACACAGTTTCTCTGATATTGACCTCTCCCATTTCTCCTCTTCCCTCTCTGACTGCTTCTTCTAGGTCTCTTCTGCAGACTCCTCCTCTGCCTCCCACCTCCTAATTGTAAGGATCCCAAAGACCATTCTGGATCCCCTTATATTTTACATTTACACCCACTGCCTCAGGGAGGCTGAACCACTTACCATAGTTTCACCTACCAACTCTAAGTGGAGGACTTTCCAAATCTACTTCTCCGATCTCTATTTCTTTCCTCAACAATCTCACATTTCCTCCTGCCTTCAGGTCATCTTTACTTGAACATCTCAGTGAAACCTCCACCACAACATGTTTAGCCGGCCCCAAACTTTCTCTTCCCATCACTGTTGACAACACCTTCCCTGTGTCACAAACTCATAATCTTGGCACTATTCTGGAAATTCCTTGAATTTGCAGATTCAGTCAGGCATTTTATCCCGTCTATTCGATCTTCACAAGGTTTCTAGAATCCGCCCCTTCCTCTACACTCAAACTACCATCAGAAAGCATTCCTCATAATCCATCTTGCCAAAAGCAGCGTGGTTTAGCTGAAAGAGCATGTGCTTGGGAGTCAGAGGTGTGACTTTGGGCAAGTCACCAAACTTCTGTGCCTCAGTTACCTCATCTGTAAAATGGGGATTGACTGTGAGCCCCACGTGGGGCAGCCTGATTACCTTGTATATACCCCAGCGCTCAGAACAGTGGTTGACACATAGTAAGCACTTAACAAACACTATTATTATGATTATTATCAGCCTCCTCACAGTCTCCAGCCCCTCTGCTCTGCAGCACAGGTCGTTTTTCTTAAAAAACAAAACAAAACAAAAAGCAGTCTGCACACATCTTCCCTTATCTCAAAAACCTCCACTGGTCACCCATTAATCTCTGCATCAAGCAAACCCCTCACAGTTGGCTTTCAGACACTCAATCAGCTCTCTCCCCACTAATTATCCTTGCTCCTCTCCCTTCTCTAACTCATTGTGTCTCATTGTCATCTCTCTTGTGGTCCACCTCTTGCTCACAACCTCCCTCTTGCCTGGAATCCCCTCCCCCTTCCAATCTGACAGACCATTACTATCCTTATATTTCAAGCCTTGCTACAATCATGTTCCCAAGGAAGACTTCCACAACATCTCTCATCTTCCCTCCCTAATGTAAGCTCGCTGTGAGCAGGGAGTGTGTCTGATGTTATATTGTACTCTCCCAAGTGCTTAGTACAGTGCTTTGCACATAGAAAGCGCTCAATAAATACGATTGAATTGAATTAGTGTATCGCATATGCAATAGATTTCATATCCCCAAAGCGTGCTCCACACCTGCAACCCCAAAAGTAGGGAACTCAGTTGCTTTCCTACCTGTAATTTATTTTAATAGCTGTCTCCCGTGCTAGACTGTAAAATTCCTGAGGGCACGGATCTTGTTTATTTACTGTATTCGCCTAAGTGCTTAGTACAGTGTGCTCCATACAATAAGTGTTCAAAAAATACCACTGATTGAACTGCAAAATCCTCCTAAAAATCCACTTTCTCTACGAGATGTTCTCCAGGGACATCCCTTCCAGGACGTCATCACATTAGACTTAGGACTTATGTGTACATTGATTTATTCAGTTACCTCTTTGTGGGCAGGGAATGTGTCTACCAACTACCTTCCACTGTACTCTCCCAAGCGCTTAGTAAAGTGCTTTGTACACAGAAAGTGCTCAAATGATCGTTTAGCCATTTACGCATACATTTCCACACTTTTTGCAGTCAACAGCTTTTCCTCCACCTCCCTGCCCCCGGCAATGCATGCCGACAATGCCTAAGATCCTCAAAATAAGGGCCTGCCTCTTTTATTTATATTATGCTCTCCCAGCATATTACAGATTATTGAAGTCAATAGGGTGAACAGCAGAAGGAATAAAAAAGATCAGTGGGATTAAATAAAGGCGATTTAGGACATGGCCATATTAAGAAACAGATAGAGAAAGGTAAGTAATCCTCATCGACTAGAGCAAATGTAAGACTAGAAGAACATTAAAATTACCACGTGAAGCCAGATATCTGTTTATTTATATTGATGCCTGTCTCTCCCCACCCACTTCATTCATTCAATCGTATTTATTGAGCGCTTACTGTGTGCAGAGCACTGTACTAAGCGCTTGGGAAGTACAAATTGGCAACATATAGAGACAGTCCCTACCCAACAGTGGGCTCACACCCAGTCTACTGAGCTAGACTGTGAGCTCAGTATGGGCAGCGCTGGTCTCTCTCTATTCCTGTATTGTACTTTCCCCAGCGCTTAGTGCAGCGTGGCTCAGTGGAAAGAGCCCGGGTTTAGGAGTCAGAGGTCGTGGGTTCTAATCCCAGCTATGCCACTTGTCAGCTGTGTGACTTTGGGCAAGTTACTTAAGTTCTCTGTGCCTCAGTGACCTTATCTGTAAAATGGGGATGAAGACTGTGAGCCCCACGTGGGACAACCTGATTACCTCGTATCCCCCCCGGCGCTTAGAACAGTGCTTGGCACATAGTAAGCACTTACTAAATGCTATTATTATTAATAATATTGTTATTACAGTGCCCTGCACACAGTAAACGCTCAATAAATACGATTGAATGAATGAATGAATGAAGAGGAGAGGAAGGGCAGCCAGCAGATAGTTGGCATGGTATTGTCTGTGTGCAGAGCACTGCACTAGGCGCTGGGAAAGGTGCACAAACAAACCACGACCTCTGGAGATAATGTCTCTAAGCCCGCCAATCTGGCTGTTTTTCTCGTTTTTGTGTTTTTATTCATTCGTTCACTCAATCGTACTTATTGAGGGCTTACTGTGTGCAAAGCACTGTACTAAGCGCTTGGAAAGTACAATTCATTTATTCTATCGTATTTATTGAGCGCTTACTGTGTGCAGAGCAATCAATCAATCAATCAATCGTATTTATTGAGCCCTTACTGTGTGCAGAGCACTGTACTAAGGGCTTGGGAAGTACAAGTTTGCAACATATAGAGACAGTCCCTACCCAACAGTGGGCTCACAGTCTAAAAGGAGCACTGTACTAAGCCCTTGGAAAGCACAATTCATTCATTCGTTTGTATTTATTGAGCGCTCACTGTGTGCAGAGCACTGCACTAAGCGCTTGGAAAGTACAATTCATTCATTCATTCGTATTTATTGAGCACTTACTGTGTGCAGAGCACTGTACTAAGCCCTTGGAAAGCACAATTCATTCATTCATTCATATTTATTGAGCGCTCACTGTGTGCAGAGCACTGCAATAAGCGCTTGGAATGTACAATTCATTCATTCGTATTTATTGAGCGCTTACTGTGTGCAGAGCACTGTACTAAGCGCTTGGAAAGCACAATTCAATCGTATTTATTGAGCCCTTACTGTGTGCAGAGCACTATACTAAGTGCTTGGGGACATCTAGAGACGGTCCCTACCCAACAACTGGCTCACAGTCTAGAAGGGGGAGACAGAGAACAACACAAAAAAATCAACTATGAGCCCATTGGCGGGGATGGACTCTCTATATGTTGCCGATTTGTAATAATAATAATAATAATAATAATAATAATAATAATGGCATTTGTTAAGCACTTACTATGTGCCAAGCACTGTTCTAAGATAAGCAGCATGGCTCAGTGGAGAGAGCCCGGGCTTGGGAGTTAGAGATCATGGGTTCGAATCCCAGCTACGCCGCTTGTCAGCTCTGTGACTTTGGGCAAGTCACTTCACTTATCTGGGCCTCAGTTCCCTCATCTGTAAAATGGGGATAAGACTGTGAGCCCCACTTGGGACAACCCGATCACCTTGTGTCCCCCCCAGCACTTAGAACAGTGCTTGGCAAATAGTAAGCGCTTAACAAATGAACTGTACATTCCAAGCGCTTAGTACAGTGCTCTGCACACAGTAAGTGCTCAGTAAATACAATTGAATGAATGGATGAATGAATATTTGTACAGATTTGTTACTCTATTTTACTTGTACATAATTACTATTCTATTTATTTTGTTTATGGTGTGCATATAGCTTTAATTCTATTTGTTCTGACTATTTTGATGCCTGTCTACATGTTTTGTTTTGTTGTCTGTCTCAGCCTTCTAGACTGTGAGCCTGTCATTGGGTAGGGATCGTCTCTATATGTTGCCTTGTACTTCCCAAGCGCTTAGTACAGTGCTCTGCACACAATAAGTGCTCAATAAATACGATGGAATGAATTATTCTGTGTTGTGCTCTCCCAAGCGCTTAATGCAGTGCTCTGCACAGTAAGCACTCGATAGATACAATTGAATGAACGAATAATAATAATAATGATGTCATTTACTAAGCGCTTACTATGTGCAAAGCACTGTTCTAAGCGCTGGGGAGGTTACAAGGTGATCAGGTTGTCCCTCGGGGGGCTCCCAGTCTTAATCCTCACTTTACAGATGAGGTGACTGAGGCACAGAGAAGTCACACATTCAATCATATTTATTGAGTGCTTACTGTGTGCAGAGCACTGTACTAAGCGCTTGGGAAGTCCAAGTTGGCAACATATAGAGACGGTCCCTACACAACGGAGGGCTCAAAGTCTAGAAGTTAAGTGACTTGCCCAAATCACACAGCTGACAATTGGCGGGGCCGAGATTTGAACCCATGACTTCTGACTCCAAAGCCTGTGCTGTTTCCACCGAGCCACGCTGCTTCTCTACGAATGAATACGCCAAGTAGACAGGCGTCAATTCATTCATTCATTCAATCGTATTTACTGAGCGCTTACTGTGTGCAGAGCACTGTACTAAGCGCTTGGGAAGTACAAGTTGGCAACATATAGAGACGGTCCCTACCCAACAGCGGGCTCACAGTCTAGAAGGGGGAGACAGACAACAAAACATATTAAAATAAAATAAATAGAATAAATATTTACAAGTAAAATAGAGTAATAAATACGTACAAACATATATGCATATATACAGGTGCTGTGGGGAGGGGAAGGAGGTGACTGTGAGCCCACTGTTGGGTAGGGACCGTCTCTATATGTTGTCAACTTGTACTTCCCAAGCGCTTAGTACAGTGCTCTGCACACAGTAAGCACTCAATAAATACGATTGAATGAATGAGGTAAGGCGGGGGGATGGGGATGGAAGCAGCGTGGCTCAGTGGAAAGAGCACGGGCTTTGGAGTCAGAGGTCATGGGTTCAAGTCCCAGCTCTGCCAATTGTCAGCTGTGTGAATTTGGGCAAGTCACTTCACTTCTCTGTGCCTCAGCTACCTCATCTGGAAAATGGGGATTAAGATTGTGATCCCCCTGTGGGACAACCTGATCACCTTGTAACGTCCCCATTGCTTAGAACAGTGCTTTGCACATAGTAAGCGCTCAATAAATACGATTGATGATAAATGCCATCAAAAAAAAAAGGAAGGAGGGGGCTCAGTCTGGGAAGGCCTCCTGGAGGAGGTGAGGTCTCAGTAGGGCTTTGAAGGTTTTGAAGGAGGCCTTCCCAGACTGAGCCCCTTCCTTCCTCTCCCCACTCCATCCCCCCCATCTTACCTCCTTTCCTTCCCCACAGCACCTGTATATATGTATATATGTTTGTACATATTTATTACTCTATTTATTTTACTTGTACATATCTATTCTATTTTATTTTGTTAGTATCAATCAATCAATCAATTGTATTTATTGAGCGCTTACTGTGTGCAGAGCACTGTACTAAGCGCTTGGGAAGTACAAGCTGGCAGCATATAGAGACAGTCCCTACCCAACAGTGGGCTCACAGTCTAGAAGGGGGAGACAGACAACAAAACCAAACATACTAACAAAGTAAAATAAATAGAATAGATAGGTACAAGTAAAATAGAGTAATAAATATGTACAAACATATATACATATATACAGGTGCTGTGGGGAAGGGAAGGAGGTAAGATGGGGGGATGAAGAGGGGGACGAGGGGGAGAGGAAGGAGGGGGCTCAGTCTGGGAAGGCCTTCTGGAGGAGGTGAGCTCTCAGTAGGGCCTTGAAGGGAGAAAGAGAGCTAGCTTGGCGGATGGGCAAAGGGAGGGCATTCCAGGCCATCCCAGTATGTTTGGTTTTGTTCTCTGTCTCCCCCTTTTAGACTGTGAGCCCACTGTTGGGTAGGGACCGTCCCTACATGTTGCCAACTTGGACTTCCCAAGCGCTTAGTACAGTGCTCTCCACACATCATCATCATCAATCGTATTTATTGAGCGCTTACTATGTGCAGAGCACTGTACTAGCGCTTGGGAAGTACAAATTGGCAACATATAGAGACGGTCCCTACCCAACAGCGGGCTCACAGTCTAGAAGGGGGAGACAGACAACAAAACAAAACATATTAACAAAATAAAATAAATAGAATAAATATGTACAAGTAAGGTAAATAAATAGAGTAATAAATATGTACAAACATATATACATATACACAGGTGCTGTGGGAAAGGGAAGGAGGTAAGGTGGGGGATGGAGAGGGGGACGAGGGGGAGAAGAAGGAAGGGGCTCAGCCTGGGAAGGCCTCCTGGAGGAGGTGAGCTCTCAGTAGGGCCTTGAAGGGAGGAAGAGAGCTAGCTTGGCGGATGGGAAGAGGGAGGGCATTCCAGGCCATCTCACTATCTTTGGTTTTGTTCTCTGTCTCCCCCTTCTAGACTGTGAGCCCACTGTTGGGTAGGGACCGTCTCTACATGTTGCCAACTGGGACTTCCCAAGCGCTTAGTCCAGTGCTCTGCACACAGTAGGCGCTCAATAAATACGATTGATTGATTGGTTTTGTTGTCTGTCTCCCCCTTTTAGACTGTGAGCCCACTGTGGGGTAGGGACCGTCTCTACATGTTGCCAACTTGTAATATAATAATAATAATAATAATGGCATTTATTAAGCGCTTACTATGTGCAGAGCACTGTTCTAAGCGCTGGGGAATTTACAAGGTGATCAGGTTGTCCCACGTGGGGCTCACAGTCTTCATCCCCATTTTACAGATGAGGGAACTGAGGCCCAGAGAAGTGAAGTCACTTGCCCAAAGTCACACAGTTGACAAGTGGTGGAGCCGGATTTGTACCTCCCAAGCGCTTAGTCCAGTGCTCTGCACACAGTAAGCTCTCAATAAATACGATTGATTGATTGGTTTTGTTGTCTGTCTCCCCCTTCTAGACTGTGAGCCCGCTGTTGGGTAGGGACCGTCTCTACATGTTGCCAACTTGGACTTCCCAAGCGCTTAGTACAGTGCTCTGCACACATCATCATCATCATCATCAATCGTATTTATTGAGCGCTTACTACGTGCAGAGCACTGTACCAAGCGCTTGGGAAGTACAAATTGGCAACATATAGAGACGGTCCCTACCCAACAGCGGGCTCACAGTCTAGAAGGGGGAGACAGACAACAAAACAAAACATATTAACAAAATAAAATAAATAGAATAAATATGTACAAGTAAAATAGAGTAATACGTACAAATGTATACACATATACAGGTGCTGTGGGGAGGGGAAGGAGGTGACTGTGAGCCCACCGTTGGATGGGGACTGTCTCTATATGTTGCCAACTTGGACTTCCCAAGCGCTTAGTCCAGTGCTCTGCACACAATAAGCGCTCAATAAATACGACTGATTGATTGATTGATTGATTGATTGAAGGGAGCTACCAGAACAGAGAAATGGAGGTAGAGCTGCATGTACCTGGAGGAGGAAGCGCTGCCGGGGCAGGCTGAAGCCCTTGTCCGGGGCGGGGCAGCGGTCGACCAGCACGTCGGCCGCCTCGTCGTTGGGGTTGTCCAGGGCCAGGACGGCCGTGCGGGAGGCGCCCACTCGGACCCCGTCGAAGCAGAGGAAAGGAGGCCGGGAAAAGTGGCGGAGGCAAAGCACCGGGGTGGCTCCGGCCTCGGCCCCGGGCCCCTCCGCCATGGCCCGCTCCTTCTCCCTCCTTCTTCTCCCTTCTTCTCCCTTCTTCTCCCTTCTCCCCGCTTCCCGCGCCCGGCCCCGCCGCTGATTGGACAAGGCGCGGCTCGTTACTCGTCCCTGTTTCAAGTTGCCCCCCTCCACCAATAGGAAGCCGTCGGCCGCGCCCCCCCCGCCCCACGGGCCAATCACCGCCGCGCGCCGCCAGCCAATGGGACGCCAGAGAGTTATTTAAACGCGTCGCCTGGGAGACCAAACCGCTTGCCGGGCGCGGCCGACCTCGGGGGTTGGAGAGCGTCCTTCGTTCGCTTGTTCGTTTGTTCATTCATTCATTCGATCGTATTTATTCATTTATTCAGCGTTCGCTCGCAGCGTGGCTCAGTGGAAAGCGCCCAGCCTTGGGAGTCGGAGGTCATGGGTTTGAATCCCATATGCATATATGTTTGTACATATTTATTACTGTATTTATTTATTTAGTTAGTTTACTTGTACATATCTATTCTATTTATTTTATTTTGTTAGTATGTTTGGTTTTGTTCTCTGTCATCATCATCAATCGTATTTATTGAGCGCTTACTATGTGCAGAGCACTGGACTAAGCGCTTGGGAAGTACAAATTGGCAACATATAGAGACAGTCCCTACCCAACAGTGGGCTCACAGTCTAAAAGGGGGAGACAGAGAACAAAACCAAACATACTAACAAAATAAAATAAATAGAATAGATATGCACAAATAAAATAAATAGAGTAATAAATATGTACAAACATATATACATGTATGTACAAATAACATAAATAGAGTAATAAATATGTACAAACATATATACATATACATGTCTCCCCCTTTTAGACTGTGAGCCCAATGTTGGGTAGGGACTGTCTCTATATGTTGCCAATTTGTACTTCCCAAGCGCTTAGTACGGTGCACTGCACATAGTAAGCGCTCAATAAATACGATTGATGATGATGATGATGCCAATTGTCAGCTGTGTGACTTTGGGCAAGTCACTTCACTGGGCCTCAGTTCCCTCATCTGTAAAATGCAGCATGGCTCAGTGGGAAGAGCACGGGCTTTGGAGTCAGAGGTCAGGGGTTCGAATTCCGACTCCGCCACCTGTCTGCTGTGTGGCCTTGGGCAAGTCGCTTAACTTCTCTGAGCCTAAGTGACCTCATCTGTAAAATGGGGATTAAGACTGTGAGCCTCACATGGGACAACCTGATCACCTTGTAACCTCCCCAGCGCTTAGAACAGTGCTTTGCACATAGTAAGCGCTTAATAAATGCCATTATTATTATTATTATTATGGGGATTAAGATTGTGAGCCCCCTGTGGAACAACCTGATCACCATGTAACCTCCCCAGCACTTAGAACAGTGCTTTGTACATAGTAAGCACTTAATAAATCCCATTATTATTATTATTCAATTCAATCGTATTTATTGAGTGGTTACTGTGTGCAGAGCACTCTACTAAGCGCTTGGGAACTACAAGTTGGCAACATATAGAGACGGTCCCTACCCAACAGTGGACTCATTCATTAACGTGGCTCAGAACCCAGGCCTGGGAGACAGAGGTCGTGGGTTCCAATACCAACTCTGCCACGTGTCAGCTGTGTGACTTTGGGCAAGTCACTCGAATTCTCTGGGCCTCAGTAACCTCATCTGTAAAATGGGGATGAAGATTGTGAGCCCCACACCCTGGGCTTCAAGGCTGTCCATCACCTCGCCCCCTCCTACCTCACCTCCCTTCTCTCCTTCTACTGCCCAGCCCGCACCCTCCGCTCCTCCACCACTAATCTCCTCACTGTACCTCGCTCTCGCCTGTCCCACCATCGACCCCCGGCCCACGTCATCCCCTGGGCCTGGAATGCCCTCCCTCTGCCCATCCGCCAAGCTAGCTCTCTTCCTCCCTTCAAGGCCCTGCTGAGAGCTCACCTCCTCCAGGAGGCCTTCCCAGACTGAGCCCCTTCCTTCCTCTCCCCCTCGTCCCCCTCTCCATCCCCCCGTCTTACCTCCTTCCCTTCCCCACAGCACCTGTATATATGTATATATGGTTGTACATATTTATTGCTCTATTTATTTATTTATTTATTTTACTTGTACATATCTATCCTATTTATTTTAATTTGTTAGTATGTTTGGTTTTGTTCTCTGTCTCCCCCTTTTAGACTGTGAGCCCACTGTTGGGTAGGGACTGTCTCTATATGTTGCCAATTTGTACTTCCCAAGCGCCTAGTACAGTGCTCTGCACATAGTAAGCGCTCAATAAATACGATTGATGATGATGATGATGACAACCTGATCACCTTGTATCCTCCCCAGCGCTTAGAACAGTGCTTTGCAACCCCGAAAGTTCATTTTTAAAGAACACTTACATCTGCGTGTCCTCTTGCGTTCAAGAGAGATCAGGTCAAACATATGGGGTCTTGTCAGTGGATTCAAGATTAATTTCTGCTCATGCAGAGGCCCCCTTCTAGACTGTGAGCCCGTTATTGGGTAGGGACCATCTCTATATGTTTCCTACTTGTGCTTCCCAAGCGCTTAGTACAGTGCTCTGCACATAGTAAGCGCTCAATAAATACAATTAATGAATGAATAGTAATAATAATAATAATGGCATTTGTTAAGCGCTTACTATGTGTAAAGCACTGTTCTAAGCGCTGGGGGGATACAAGGTGATCAGGCTGTCCCACTCAGGGCTCACAGTCTTAATCCCCATTTTACAGATGAGGTAACTGAAGCTCAGAGAAGTGAAGTGACTTGCCCAAGGTCACACAGCAGGCATGTGCCAGAGCCACAGTTCGAACCCATGACCTCTGACTCCAAAGCCCGTGCTCTTTCCACCGAGCTAAGCACTTAACAAATACCAAAATTATTAAATTATTATTCATTCATTCATTCAATCGTATTTATTGAGTGCTTACTGTGTGCAGAGCACTGGACTAAGCGCTTGGAAAGTACAATTCAGCAACAGATGGATAATCCCTGCCCACACGGGGCTCACAGTCTAGAAGTGGGGAGACAGACATCAATATATTCACTCACTCATTCATTCATTCACTCACTCATTCGTCCATTCATTCAATTGTGTTTACTGAGTGCTTACTGTGTGCAGAGCACTGTACTAAGCGCTTGGAAAGTACAATTCGGCAACAGAGACAACACCTGCCCACAACAGACTCACAGTCTAGAAGGGGGGAGACAGACATCAAATCATTCACTCACTCATTCACTCCGCTCATCCATTCATTCACTCACTCGTTCATCCCTTCACTCACTCACTCGTTCATCCCTTCACTCACTCTCAATAATTCGTTTATTCACTTATTCATTCATTCATACAGAAGCAGCGTGGCTTAGTGGAAAGAGCCCAGGCTTCGGAGTCAGAGGTCACAGGTTCTAATCCTGCCTCTGCCACTTATCAGCTGTGTGACTCTGGGCAAGTCACAACTTCTCTGGGCCTTAGTTACCTCACCTGTAAAATGGGAATTAAGACCATAAGCCCCACGTGGGTCAACTTGATGACCTTGTTTCTACCCAAGTGTTTAGAACAGTGCAGTAAGCACTTAACAAATACCATCATTACTATTATTCATTCATTCAATCATATTTATTGAGTGCTTACTGTGTGCAGACCACAGTACTAAGCAGACACATTCCCTGCCCACAACAAGCTTACAGTCTAGAGAGTCAATTGAGGGTTAGGTCTAGCTGTGAGACCGAGATCTGACCCAGACTCCACATACCTCTAAAGCCACAACATACTGTAGATAAAGTGGCAAGACAGAATCCCAAACCATGAGCTCCTGTATACACTGTCAGCCAACAATTTGGAGCAACGCTGGTCTCAATCACCTTGGTTGTGCATGTCATTTGAGGAGAACAAGTAATCGAAATTGTGGTATCTGTAATTTCAACTGTGCTGGGGTGAATATCAGCAATAGAATATACCTAGGAGCTTTGCTTTGGTGAGGTTGCACAGGGTAGTTGGAACTGTGGGTCTCACGTTGGTCTTTTTAGCCCCATATAATAATGATGGCATTTGTTAAGTGCTTACTATGTGCCGAGCACTGTTCTAAGTGCCAGGGGGCGGGGGCTGAGGGAATACAAGGTCATCAGGTTGTCCCACATGGGGCTCACAGTCTTGGTAACTGAGGCACAGAGAAGTTAAGTGACTTGCCCAAAGTCACACAGCTAAGTGGCAGAGCCAGGATTAGAACCCATGACTTCTGACTCCTAAGCCTGTGCTCTTTCACTGTGCATATGCACCCATAGATGAACTTCACAGTATCTGTTAAGCGCTTACCATGTGCCAGGTGCTTTGGCATCATCTCCAAATCCGAAGTTCTTCTCTTTCTTCCCCTCTGGCCACTCCCACCTCTCTGTAACTATATATCTAAATATATAATCCACTCTATATATTCCTGTTTTGCCTCTCTTCATACGCTTGTCGAACCTTTCAAAAGAACCCGACTGATTAGCGCGGCATGATTTTCCTGTGCACAAACTCAACAGGTTGTATTTCTTTAAATGCCAAGACATGAGACTTATCCAATTCCCAACGTCAACTCTGGGGCCCTTTCCAGAGATGGAAATTGCATTATCAATCTGTTCACCTTCTGGTACAGTGGCCGTTGGTCAAAATAGACTCCCTCATCTTGACAGGAATTTACAACCTACTCCTCCAAATACTTTCATAATCTTTGGATGGATGTTATCTGGTCCCAGTGACTTTATATCCAGGTTATCAGTACGGTCTAAAATATCCGTCTAGTTCTCCACAATTTTGTCTAACGGCCGCCCGAAACGATGGGAGAAAGCCCCCACCCAGTGAAGGAGTGGACAGACTTGGCCAGATTCTCCATAATATTGAGATCTCCGGGGTTTGGGTGGGGCCTCCTGATGGGTGACATCGTCTCTTCTCCTTCTTGGCCCCAATATCCAAGGAGTCAAGCTGGCCTGCTTTCAATACATTTGGAAAATTAAGCCATTTTACCCTACTTTAGTGGATAGAAAACAGGCCCGGGAGTCAGGTCATGAGCTCTAATCCCAGCTCTGCCACCTGTCTGCTGTGCAACCCTGGGCAAGTCACTTAATTTCTCTGTGCCTCAATTACCTCATCTGGAAAATGAGAATTGAGACTGGAGCCCCACGTAGTACAAGGGACACTGTCCAACATAATTCGCTTGCATCCACCCCAGAGCTTAGTACAGTGCCTGGCACATAGTAAGCACTTAATAAATACCATTATTTTATTATTATTATTACCCCCAAAGACTGCTCTCTTTATAAGCAATCTGAGGACGCCCCCTTCAAATTCATAGAGTAATGTTAATTTGGATGATTGAGGCTCACATTTGTTCTTATCAGTTTCTAACACCTTGTATCACCCCAGCGTTTAGAACAGTGCTTTGTACATAGTAAGCACTTAACAAATGCCATTATTATTATTATTATTATTTTAATTCAGTCTTTCCTTAGATTCAAACAATCGATGGTATTTACTGAGCACTGCTGTGTGCAGAGCACTGTACTAAACTGTTTGGAAGACTACAAGAGTTGGTAGCCATAGTCCCTGCCCACAAGGAGGTTGTACTATGAGACTGGGATTATGTGTTCATTGATTTTCTTCTGTTTAATAATAATAATAATAATAACGGCATTTATTAAGTGCTTACTATGTGCCAAGAACTGTTCTAAGCGCTGGGGAGGTTACAAGGTGATCAGGTTGTCCCATGGGGGGCTCACAGTCTTAATCTCCATTTTACAGATGAGGTAACTGAGGCACAGAGAAGTGAAGTGACTTGCCCAAAGTCACACAGCTGACAATTGGCAAAGCTGGGGTTTGAACCCATAACCTCTGACTCCAAAGCCCGGGCTCTTTCCACTAAGCCACACTGCTTCTCTTATCAGAGTATTACTAAGTGCTTGGCTCTGAATTAAGTCCTTAAAGAATGCAATAAGTAAACAGATAAATCCAGTTTATGTCTACTACCAAAAAAAATGAAAATTAGGGTGTGAGGTACCCCCGTCATACTTTTTACATTTTATCTCCTTTAAAAAAATTATTATTAAGTGGCACATACTTTACCTGCTTTGTAAAAAATATCCTCTATCCTTCCACGGAATTATTTGTTGTTTTAGATATTCTTTTTAGGTTTTTCCAATTAATTTCTGTATTTCCTTGCTAAAATTCAATCAATAGTTGAATAAATCCTGGAAAGCAAGCTCAAAACAAAAGAACCTTATATTTATTTTAAATAGCAAACTAAGTACACAGAGGACTGATTTCAATTACAGTACACTTCCTATTCATCACAGAAAGCTGAAGTTTCTTGCTTTAAAAAACAAAACAGTTTACATTACTTTAAGACATGAGACAGACTACATCGCTACAGGTCTCACAGGACAACATTGCACGTACATTTACAAAATAAAACGTGGATAACCATTTTAGATATCTATTTGTATTTTTGTTCCAAAGTCATTTTTTTAAGAATTCCAAATGAATTCTAAAACAAGACATTGAGGGTTTGACAACTATTAGAAAACTGCATTATGACATTTAATGCATCGGAATCCCTTTTATCAGAACATTCACCTTCAAATGTGAAGCCAGGGCAGTTAAATGCAAAGTATCGCTTCTGTCTTCCTCATTTGGCAGTAGTACTCAGTAGTTTGTATATAATTGTCCCTACTAGAAAAATGAAAATTATCTTATTGAAAAAAGGGTTCATGATTTATCACAGTACTTTCTCCAATCCTGACTTATAAACAAGAATTCAAAATATGGCAGGGTAAATATCTCAACTGTCTAGGAATTCATTTTTAACTCCTTCATCCATTATGTGTATGGTAGAAAGGCTCTAGAAACTAAACCATATATTCTTTACTTCTCTTGAATATTAAATTCCTATCCACAAAAACGTTTGTAGAGTTCTTGATCTTCTAGAAAAAATAACATCCTGAATTTCTATCAAAAAATTATTTCTGAATTTGCACCAGCTGCAGTTTAAATCTGGGATACGACTTTCTAAATCTAGAAATAGCATGCCATAAATTACACCCCATTAAATACCCACTGTATACTTAATTTAGCTCTATTTCTTCATCTATTTCTTCTGACATTGCTAAAGTTGTTCAAAATAGGAAGAAGAGGGATTCATAATGAATCTATGGTAACTAAAACATAAGCAGGATGAAAGTCAAACTTCATGGCAAAAGAGGGGAAATTCTAATTTCAGTAATTCATCATCATCAATGGTATTTACTGTGTGCTGAGCACTGTACTAAGCGCTTAGGAGAGCACAATACAACAAAACAGGTAGACATGTTCCCTGCCCACAATGAGCTAATAATGGTGGTTGGCATTCAAAATTTGTCACTATTTGAGTTTTAAACAATCGCGGTAAATCAACAAGCATTCCACGTCAATTATTTTAAAAATAAAAATGACCGCTTTCTTCCTACGCCAAGACTGGATTTCATATCTTAAATTTGGCACTGATCAGGAAATGACAAAATTCACAGAGTAGCCTTCACCTAGATTCTAAATCTTCCTGAGCTCACCACTCAGGTCTATCATATGGGGGAGTGGATCAGCATAGTTGAAAGACTATTTGTAAACTTAGAACCCAGCCTCCACTAATTTAAAGAAAATCACCTTTAGGATTATTAACATAAAAATTGAAGTGCCTCTGACTTCAGATCCACGCTACAATGATTAAAAAAGAAATAATGGAATAAAATGTGGTTAACAGAAATAGCTGAGTCACTCAATGAAGGACAGAGATTGTGCCTTTTTAGGTTAAAAGTACTCTCTTCATGGAGATAAGTATAAAAGTTATTCACTGTACCTAGGAGGCCACAAAAAAGTAACAAATCACACTGTAGAAATTACACAAACTCCAAAATTCTAGCACTTGGTGTCTGTTTCCCTACTTAAACCTCAGTCAACTTGAAAAAAGTCTTGCCTGACCTGCAGGCAAAATGAACAGATTTCAAAAAATGAGAAAAGCCCAGTACAGATCGACTAATAATGTACTTCTAATCCACTGGTAAAATTCATTTGCTAATATGAACACTCATTACCTAAAATGTATGAAAGGAATATAACAACCACTCGGAAACTGATGTGATTTTAAAGGCCATTATCAAAGCATTTTTACCTTTCTGAAACAAGTGTGCAGTCATCTCAAGGAAAGAGGGATCTAGTTTCAAACTGTATTGAGTGGGATTTTTCATTTATCCAATAATTCTTTTAAAAAGCATCAGCGCTTATTTAAATTTGCCCTTAATCCATCAATTTGTAAATAATTCCATATTTCATAACTGCCACACTTCCCACACTATGACAAAAAACATGAAGCAGGGAGGCTACAGGTTTTCTCAGATGTAGGAATAGTCAATTTAGCGTAGGACAATGTTTTGTTTAGTTTTGTTTTTGAGTGGTTTTTTTTTTTTAATTGAAATCGCTTTTTGTAACAGGAAACTGCACACCAGATATTTTTCCCATTACCCCCAAACATCTGGGAGGAGAAAGCCAAGGTGGCTTTTTAGAGATGAAATAGACCTATCTCAAAGTCCATAGGAAGAAGCCCAACACCAGAATGTCTGCCCTATTAGATGGAAGGCATTATTTACCATTCCCGGTTCTCTCCCGTTGTCCCGCTACCTTGGGAAGCTCTGGGAAAAATTCACACAATCAACAATGCATAAAGCAGGTTTCTAGGGAGAATTGCTTGTTGGGAATCGTAATAGTGCCTGCTTCTGAAATGCTAGTGTCTGAGAAACTGTCCCCTTGCAGAACAAGTAAACCTTACAAAATTAAACTGTGGTTGTTACCAATATGGGAAAAGATGAAGATTCACAAATCTGAGCACCTAGAGAGATTGAGTAGATTACAAAATCAAGGCTGACAGATGTTAACTTCACACCCTGTGTGGTCAATCAATCCATTAATCAACGGTTGTGGGCAAAGGATGTGTCTGTTATATTGTTGTGTTGTATTCTCCCAAGTGCTTAGTACAGTAGGCACTCAATAAACACGATTGACTGATTGCAGAGCACTGTCCTAAGTACCTGGGAGAGTACAACAGAATAGAGTTGGTACACATGTTTCCTGCCCACAGTGAATTTAAAATGTAGAGGATGAGCTCACAGTCTAGAGGATCAATTTCACATATACAAAATAAAAAAAAAAAACCAGCACAGAAAACCAAAGTGAAAGTTCTGCAAATCAACAAGAATTACTGTCAAAGCTGTGTTCTATACTCTTCCTATCTGAAAGCTTTACTAACCAACATTTCTATTATCCTCGCTGATCCTTATAGAGAAAATATCCACTCTGCAGGCAGAAGTTTATAATGATTATGTTTGAGTTCACGCTCAAAGACAGGAGACTCAAGCTGTCTGCAGTTCCTCAGGAGCCTCTAAGCATAAAATGGGGAGTTTGAGTAGCTTGTGTTGTATTAATATAATTATTAAACAGTTCTCCCTCTAACAACAGCTTCGGCTCTGGTGGTAAAATGGAATTTTCCAGGGTTATGGAGGGCAGGATTCAACAAATTAGAAAGTGTCCACACTCGTGATATCTCTCCTTGTCTTCCTTCTTTAGGACTACATTCCTAATATGTAGGTTTGGCGAGGCTTCGAATGTCTTGAGAGCAAAGCACCAGTCTTCGGAGCGGCTCCATTGGACATCCCAGACTCATCAGTTCTGGCTTTGGGGTATTTGGAATTTGGCTAACTGGCCCCTCCCATTCCGCCTGCTAGATTTAAAAAAAAATTAACGTAGTGTCAAATAATTTTGATTGAAAACAAGGCCTTTCCTATCTGTGCTGTTAATATCTTGGTTTGGAACTCTCTTTTCAAACTGATCCTGGTTATGGACTACGAAGATGTTGAAATCAGTACCTTCCTTGGGAGTTTCATCACAACTACTAAACTGAAAAGGAAATCAACCAAGTGCACTATTGACAGTATAGATTCTATTGATTTATATTAACTCACTGCATTCTCGGTTCTGCTCTGAAGCCTAATTCTGGTTTTCAAATTCTTTCAGCCCCGAACAAATACCAAACAAATAACATGAAATTACTACTATATTTACCCCCGGGATTTCAGCTGGACTGAGAGTACTTCATTTAAATATGGGTTAAAGTTACAAATACGGGATACAGTTTCAAAAACCAAAAGAAGCTAAATTAAAAGGGAAACAACTGGGAGGTGAGAATATTATTTTCAAAAATGGATTGTAAAACATCAAAGTGATAGGTAGCACTAATAATACCCACTTAAAGGTGACAATTACCTCGCTGAATTATTCTTACTTACACTTAGAGAACAAGTCAACATGAATATTCCCAGATCACTTTCAGTCTCTCTTATTTCCATTCACAAATATAGACACTTAATACTGTCCCGCTATTTATACTGAAGTTATTTTTAAAAAGGCAAACCAAAAACTTCTATATAAGCCAGGAATTTTTACTGTGCTTCTTTGGACAAGCCCTCATTCAAATATAAACTATTTTCATCCTCTTTAAAACCTACCAGGAATCTTTGGTGTAGTTACATGAAAATCACTGAGTTGATAAATGTCTGCTCTTGATAAAGTAGTCTACTTATTAAGAACTAACTCTGTTTCAGATAGCAACAGATTAGAAAAAAAGCATTTCAAAGGACAAGATATCTTCACCAAACCTTAAACTCAAATGAAGGTTCACAGAACAAACCATTTCTTACACTCATTTGGGGATTTTACATTGTGAAACAAACCAACAACTGTGCTCTCGAGGCATACAAGCACTTTACATACAGAAGAGGATGACTTACTTTGCACATCGGGCACAACACAATCAAATAAAAATAAATTACGTACCAGCCTAAACTAATGAAACCTTTCTCTCAAAGATTTTCATCATCGGCTCTCTCTAAGGAGCACATTCTCCAACATTACACAAATGGGCGGATACGGAGAAAAAAGAATCGAAAAGGCCAGCGTGGCTTTTTGGCATACTGACTTCTAGTGATGACAACAGGGCATCAATCTTCAGCATTGTGGGGCTGGAATGTGCCTGTTTATGGCTGTACTGTACTTTCCCAAGTTCTTGCTACAGAGCTCTGCACACAGTAAGTGCTCAATAAATACGACTGAATGAAGGAATGAGCCTATGGTGGGCCCAACATTCGGGAAAACTACGAAACCTGGACCTATCACAAAAGTCACAATAGAGCAGTGTCACCTGTGATGCTTCTCAGCATCAAATGATGGGAGCATCCCCATCACCAACACTGTCCAAGGATGGTCAGCAGGACAGTATGGAAGAGAAGTGGCGTGGCCTAGTGGATAGATCACGGGCCTGGGAATCAGAAGGACCTGATTCTCATCCCGGCTCTGCCACTTGTCTGCTGTGTGACCTTGGGTGCGTCACAACTTCTCTGTGCCTCAGTTACCTCAGCTGGAAAATGGGGATTAAGACTGCAAATCCTATGTGGAACAGGGACTGTGCCCAACTCAATTAGCTTGTATCCACCCCAGCGCTTAGAACATAACAGGCGCTTAATAAATACCATCTTTAAAAAATGCTCCTATCAGGGCCACTGTGCTAGGCATGAGGAGGGTACATCGCAAGTCAAGAGAGCAGAATAAATGACTTAAAGACACAGTAAAGCACAGTCTCAAACAGAACAACATTGTAAAGGACTGTCAGGAGTCCACCATGACAGCAGACAGAACAGGCTGGAGTGGACAGACACTGGAGGACAGGAGGGTCCCTTTAAGCAAAGGCTATGTGAAAATTTGGTTACAAAGTGCCTGGAACACAAAAATAGGGGCAGACAAGTTAGCTAAGCAATGAATATCTATTTGCACCCAATACAGAAAGGCGTAGCAGACAGTGTTGTTCCTTTCAGATTCACTCCCCTGCATAGATATTAGTAGAGTCGTTTTCCAAATGAAAGGCAGCTATTGAAATACATGACTATAAAACACTGGTATTGATTTTACAGGCTTAGTTTATAATTTGGAAAGCAGCATGGTGTAGTGGATAATGCACCAGCCTGGGATCAGATGGTTCTAATCCTGGCTCAGCCACTTGTCTGCTGTGTGGCCTTGGGTAAGTCACTTAACTTCTCTGTGCCTCAGTTACCTGTCTGTAAAAAGGCTGCGAGCCCCATGCAGGGCAGGGACTGTGTCCAACCCCATTTGCTTGTAGCCACCCTAGCGCTTAGTACAGTGCCTGGCACATAGAATGCACTTAACAAATACCATAACGATTATTATTTTTTCAGCATGGAAGGAGTGAGACACTTAACAAAAATAAACAGCTGAGAGATGTGGTCAATGTTTTAAATATTTTCCGTGCTACATGATCGGTCAGTTTCAAAAGATTTATTCATTTAGCTTGCCCAAGTCTATAAAGCACTTACATTTTTTAGTCTGCTATGCTTTTTAGGATTGCAGGGTCACAAAGAAAATAAAGTGAGCCCTTTCTATTCAAACTAGATTGTGATTTATTTTGAGCAATAACATACCCCAAAGAGCATCTTAGGGCCACAAAAAAATGTGTTTAATTTTCTCAGGTTGAAAGATGAATAGCAGAACCTCAAATATCCAAATCTTTCAAATACAGTCATTAATTCAAAAGCCAGCAATTTAAAAAATTGGCAGTGCAAAACTTAATAAACTATCCATAACTTTCTCTCCTCCCTCCTCTCCTGATATAGGAATTACCAAACCCAGACAAATCGGGCAAAAACTAGTTTGGAATTTTGGGGAAATTGCTTAATTCACTACATTTCGCCAATGGAGACCTTGCCTAAGATTTAGTCTTACGTGCAAACTTACTCTTCATTTTTATACCTATCAGTCATATTCATTGACAGTTTACTGTGTGCAGAGCACTGCACTAAGCACTTGGGAGAGTACAACATAAGAATATAACAGCCACATTCCTTGCCCACAACAAGCTTAGTCTAGAATTATTCTCGAATCTCGTTGCTGGTATAAAGTTCTTCAACTATTTTCAAATGACTGACTCCACACAGTTTCCTATTCTAATATGATTAGCCTCCCCTCCAATTCTTGAAGCTTTATGAGCAGAAACATTGAAGGAAATTTGAGGACCAATATATGTGCCAAATCAGAGGTTTAGGGGCAAAGAGATTTAGGGACTCAATAGCTTTAATCATATTAGATGAAATTCATGATGGTATGTATCACCCCCCCCCCCCCCCCCCCCCCCCCAAAAAACAGTGGTTTGCTATGACAGATCATCATGACGGGGGAAGAAAATTAAACCGTTACTATAATGTATTGGTGAAGTTAAAGTTTACTGTTCTAAAAGTTCAGCACAACATACAATCATTCCTGTCATAACACAAAACTAAGAACAGTGCATCAATCAATCCTATGTATTGAGTGCTTACTGTGTGCACAACACTGTACTAAATATTTGGGAGAGTACAATACAACAGAGTTGGTATGAATGATGAATGACTGCTATGATTCTCATTCACTGGAATTGTATAGGGAATTAATGATGAAAGTTCACACTTTAAAGTTCATTGCTTTCAATGGGATTGCAACCATTAGTTCCCTAGAGAATGATAATTAATTACTGATAAAATGTCAAAGAAGCAAATGCGGACTCCAAGTTTCAGGCTGTTTTGTTTCCCACAAACCATCTTGACTATCACCTCGTGTGTCAGAAGTCTGGCCTGAATTATTTCAGTCGCTTTTCACACCAACTTATCCCATCGAAACGCTAAGTGACTGTGATTTTTTTGGCATGGGTTTTTTTTTAAATGTAACTATTATACTGTAGCAGCAATGCCTAATCAGACAGCACTTCAACTGCAAATGTTTCCTGCTGTTACTGTATCAAAAGTAAATTAGAATTACAGAGGATACAATTGTAACATGGTCATAAAAGCAGTCCTCAGACATACAACACAGTTGCTTCCTGAAAACTGAATTTCAAATGAAATCATTTTAAGCCAGACCCAATTTTCTCACAGGAACACTATTATAAATGGGGGATGGGTTCCTGAACCTGTCAGATTATATTTATTGAGCGCTTTTCCTATGCGCAGAGGTTCGGGTACTAAGCGCTTGGAAGAGTACAATAGAGTTGGTATTCATGACTTGGTATCTAACCAAAATTACCTAGAATTGTGTATTCGGTTACATGTGGGTAATGTAGCTCAATTAATGTATTTATGTTGGGTCAGAGAGGTTCCTCAACTCTTGCTACCATGTCTCTAAGAAGCATCCTGACCCAGTAGATAGACCTTGGGCCTGGGAGTACCTGGTTTTAAACCCAGCTCCGCCACTTTTCTGCTGTGTGGCCTTGGCCAAATCACTTAACTTCTCTGTGCCTCAGTTACTCTGTAAAAGGGGGATTAATACTGTGAGCCCCATGTGGGATATGGACAGTGTCCAACCTGATTGTCTTGTATCTACCACAGTGCTCAGTAGGGTGCTTGGCACATAGTAAATGCTTAACGAATACCACTGATACCAAAAAATATGTCTAGATTCCCTGGAGCTCCACCTAGCAATTAAAGAATCATCCTCTTCTCTACTCCCCACCTCTCAGTCTTGCCCTCTTAAAATTCTCTCCGATCACAATACACCTTTTAAAATCATTTCTGCATTTTCCTACAGTGCTTATTTATCTATCCACCCACCGCCCGTACTTCCAGATCTAGTGCTGTAAAAGGAGTTGTAAAGATGAAACAGGGTGTAAATGCCATTCATTAACAGGTAAAATGTCTTAAATTGAGGTCTGCCTGAATTGAACCTTCAACAGTTTCAATTAGTTCCCCACATAATGCTAACAAACTACTGACAGGAGTAACGGTGAGACACGAATGATGTGATTGGAGTGTTGGGAAAACCGGGCTTGAAATGACAGCACTATGTACCACCACGGAAAACCTAGATTCCCCAAACTATGCACTGTGGTAGCCAAAATGGAATACAGGAATGTACACTTAAAACAGCTGGAAAAACTGAAGTTAGCACTGTAAATTGGAATACTCTTAAATGATATCGGAGATCCCGCATAAAACCAAAGCCTTGTAGTTGGGTTTAAAGGAGCCATTCCTAGCATGATAAATCAGCATAGTTTTCCTCTCCTTTGATCTTCATTTTTGTACCACATATCGTCAGATCCTGAAAAACGGAAGTGCTGCTTTTCATTTTTTAAACTGAACGCCCGTATCTTGATACCATTCAGGCATAAGTAGGGGAGTGTCATGTGGTTGGACTACTTGGGACATTTCCCTTCCACTTTTTTAGTAAATACACCACTCAGTGCTCAAGGCTAAAAAAAAAAAAAAAAAAAAAAAGCTAGGGATACCGTCAGCCTCCACTTTCCCCTTCATCTCCCTACTCCAGAGATGACGTGACTTTCAAGGGGATGAGGAGGAATTGGGGTGGGGTGGGGGCAGGGGGCAAGGCACACAGCCCCAGGGTCTCGGGGAAGGGTAAAAGGGGAGAGGCAGGATTGAACTACGGATGCTGATGATCAAAATAACAGCCAACATGGGGCTACAAGCCAAGGCTGGGGGATGCAGACCCTCCCCTGCCCTAAGCACTCCCTCTACCCCCTACTGCACACCCATTCCCAGATTTTCTTCTTATACACCAGAGCCAAAGTCAGGCCAGGCCTTGCTCGCTTTCAGAACTGCTTTCCTACCAGTCAATAACCTCTTCCAACTTCAGATGTGGAAAACAGGGCGAGACTGACTTAAAGGGAGTCGGGCATTTGCTCTACCTTTAGATAATTAATGCAGAATTCCAATTGAAGAGAGGAAATAACTAAGAATCCGCCAGTTTACATCTTCTTCTTCTACACGTGAATGTCAAAAGGTTGGCTCACCCTTAGACTTTCTCTCTTAGGACTACGGATAATAAAAAATAATTTGTTCAGCGGGAGAGGGCACAATTTCAAACACATGACTCATTTTTCCACCGGTGACTACGTATCAAAAATCCCTAGAGCTATTAGGTCTAAAAAAGATATCTGCGATCCTAATAAAAAGTGAACATCTAAAATATTTGAAAATCTTTAAAATCACAAGATATACACTTTAAATACTATGCACCAAAATGTGTCCTCTCGGGTTCAAACGTTCGGTATATACACGTGCCTATCTCGCGATCTCCATCCAATGCTTTGGAGGCCTCGGGAGGCCAGAGAAAATACAAACTGTAGCAGCCTTATTCGTCTAAAGTCGCCACCGTCCCCGTACACCGCCAGAAGGTTTTTCTTCCAGAATGTCTGATCATGACTCATGTCCACTATCGGAAACGTTCTGGCCCGAAGGCGTCGTATCGAGCCCCAAGAGCGTCCCGAGGTACGACTGGTCTCGGGGGTCTAGCATCTGCTCTGGCCGGACGGGATGGACTATATTTGCAGGCGGGGGAGTGAGGGTGTATTTTTCCAAAAACGCCAAATCCGATGCCCGCTGATAGTCTGAAGGTTGCGGCTGAGGAGGGAGGATACCGTGAGCGGGAGGAGGTGGGAGGCTAGTGGTATGACGCACTAAATCGGTTTGAGTGTCGGGCATCGGGACGGGTAGCAGGGCCACTGGCACGCAGACTTCAGTGGGTACGTTCTCTAACAGAGTTTTGGGCTCGGACTGATAATCTTTCGGCTGCTGTGGGTACGGTTTCGTCTCTGTTTGGTAAGATTTGCCATCGGCCGTATACTCCACTGGCAAGGGTTCTAGTTTCTCCTCGGAAGCAGAAGTGAGGGTCTCATCCGTAGATTTGATGCCATGCACGTGGTCGATGTGGTACTTCAACTTGTCTTTCCGTTTAAACGTCGCGTTGCAGTACTGACAGTTGAAAGGCCGGGCATCAGAATGGATGACCATGTGTTTTGTTAAAGTTTTCTTGATTCTAAAAGGTTGGTTACAAATTTGACATTTGTATGGTTTTTCACCTATGTGAGAAAAAGATGCCTTTTAAAAAGGGTTGAGCCATTATAAGACATCCACCACATATAAATATTTTTATGCTGTATCTCTCCTCTCCATAATCGGTTTTAATGTCTGTCTCTCGCTGTAGACTGTAGGCTCCTTGCAGGTAAGGACTGCATTTACCAACTCTGTTATACCTGTATATATGTATATATGTTTGTACATATTTATTACTCTATTTATTTATTTATTTTATTTGTACATATCTATTCTATTTATTTTATTGTGTTAGTATGCTTGGTTTTGTTCTCTGTCTCCCCCTTTTAGACTGTGAGCCCACTGTTGGGTAGGGACTGTCTCTATATGTTGCCAACTTTGTACTTCCCAAGTGCTTAGTACAGTGCTCTGCACACAGTAAGCACTCAATAAATACGATTGATTGACTGATTGATTGATTATACTGTACTTTTCCAAATGCTTAGTTTGGGGCTCTGCACACTGTAAGGGCTCAATAAATACCATTGATTGATTGACCGATGTACAAAAAATATTTTGAACTTTCACATGACTGCTAAGATTATGGGTCACTTAATGACAGCCATAAAATAGGCAAGTTTTTGAGGATACAGACGGGACAATTCATTTAAATTCATTAAATAATAATCTTAGGAAAGGTAAAATGAAGATAATTTTTCTGACCCGGAAGTATTACAATTATCACCATATTATGTGACACTAAAAATTCATCAGAGAATCATAGAACTAGGGGACTAAGTCAGATATTATCTAAAATATTATTGAAGAGATTATCTGATTGTAATGAGAAGCGGCATGGCCTTGTGGATAGAGCATCGACCTGTATGTCAGAAGGACCTAGGTTCTAATCCTGCTCTGCCACTTGTCTGGTGTGTGACCTTGGTCAAGTCACTTAACTCCTCTGTGCCTCAGCTACCTCATTTGTAAAATGGGGATTAAGATTGTGAGCCGCATGTGGGACATGGACTGCATCCAACCTGATTGGCTTGTATCTACCCCAGAGTTTAGTACGGTGCCTGGCGCATAGTAAGTACTTAACGAATATCATTAAAAAAAAAAGTCAGTCCATTCTCCTCTTTCCAAAAGCATCCCTCTGCCCTACTACAATTGTAGTATTTATTAAATGCTTACCATGTGCTAAATACTGATCTAAGCACTGGGGTAGATAAGAGATAATCAAGTCAAATGGGGCTTATAGTCTAAGTAGGCGAGAAAACAGGTACTGACTTCCCATTCTACAGCTGAGGAAACCGAGGCACCGAGAAGTTCAGTGACTTAACCCCTTTGCACTATTTTCTTTTCCATCCTAACTCTTTTATTAGATTTCTTTTGACCTCATGGTTAATTCACTCACTCAGTAGTAATAATAATAATAATGATGGCATCGACTAAGAACTTACTATGTGTCAAGCACTGTTCATTCATTCATTCAATTGTATTTATTGAGCACTTACTGTGTGCACAGCACTGTACTAAACCCTTGGGAGAGTACAATGCAACAATAAACAAACACATTCCTTGCCCACCTTGAGCTTATACTGTTCTAAGAGCTGGGGTAGATACAAGCTAGTCAGGTTGGACGCAGTCCCAGATGAAGTAACTGACACACAGAGAAGCTAAGTGAGTCGCCAAGGTCACACAGCAGACAAGTGGCAGAGGCAGGATCAGAACCCAAGTCCTTCTGACTCCCAGACTCATGCTCTAACCACTAGGCAATGATGATGATGATGGCATTTGTTAAGTGCTTACTATGTGCAAAGCACTGTTCTAAGCGCTGGGCAATGCCACTTCCCTATTTATTTAGTATTTATTGAGCGTCTAATTGTGGGTACAGCCTTGTATTGAAGTTTAACACTGGATGGCCAACTGTGGTTCTAGTGTAGTGTTATATACATCCAGTTAAATGGCCCCAATTTTGATCTCCTGAGGAAACAGCCCCGCAGCCTACTTGAAAGAGTTCAGATGGAAAAGAGAAAAAGAGCTGAAGAGCTGTCTGGGGGATACCCTCATAAAATGGAAGAGATATGAGGTTTACCAAAGAGAAACTGAAAGAGGGTGGGATGGAGAACCAAAAGCCCATATTAAAAGGAACATCACTGTCTTCTCATTTACTCATTCATTCATTCAATCGTATTTATTGAGTGCTTACTGTGTGCACAGCACTGTACTAAGTGCTTGGGAAAGTACAATATAACAATAAACAGGCATATTCCCTAGATAACAGTCCAGAGTGGGGGAGACAGACGTCAATACGAATAAATACACTACGATGTGTAGGTAAGTGCTGTAGGGCAGGGAGGTGGGGAAGAGCAAAGGAAGCAAATCGGTGTGATGCAGAAGGGAGTGGGAAATGAGGAAGGGGGGCTTATTTTGGGAAGGCTTCTTGGAGAAGATGTGCCTTCAACAAGGCTTTGAAGGGAGGGAGAGTAATTGTCTGTTGGATTTGAGGAGGGAAGGTGTTCTAAGCCAGAGGTCGACGTGGGCTAGGGGTTGGCGGTGAGACAGGTGAGATGGAGGCACAGTGAGAAGGCTGGAATTAAAGGAGAAAAGCATGGGTTGTAGAAGGAGAGAAGCCAAGTGAGGTAGGAGGGGGCAAGGTGGTGGAGTGTTTTTAAGCCAATGGTGAGGAATTTTTGTTTGATGCCGAGGTGGCTGGGCAACCACTCGAGTTTTCCGAGGAGTAGGGTGACACGTCCTGAACGTTTCTGTAGAAAAATGATCCGGGCAGCAGAGTGAAGTAGGGACCGGAGTAGGGTAAGAAAAGAGGTTGGAAAGTCAGCAAGGAGGCTGATGAAGTAATCAGGTGGAATAGGATGAGTGATTGGATTAAGGTGGCACCATTATGAATGGAGAGGAAAGGGTGGATTTTGGCTATGTTGTGAAGGTGGGACCGACAGGATTTAGTGATGGATAGAATATGTAGGTTGAGTAACAGAGAGGAGTCAAGGATAACACCAAGATTACGGGGTTGTGAGACAGGAAGGATGGTGGTGCCATCTACAGTGATGGGAAAATCGCTGCCAATCATTCAAAATGTGTGACTTTGGGCAAGTCACTTCACTTCTCTGGGCCTCAGTTCCCTCATCTATAAAATGGGGATTAAGACTCTGAGCCCCATGTGGGACAATCTGATAACCTTGTATCTAACCCAGTGCTTAGAACAGTGCTCGGCAATTCAAACTCTCAGTTTACCCTCTTAGGTAGTTAAACGCATAAGCATATTTATTAATTTTACCTGAATGCGTCCTAAAATGCATTTCCAAACTTGATTTTCCTTTAAAAACTTTCTTACAAACTTCACATTGATGAAATGTGGCTTTGTATCTAGAAAATAAAAAAAGTTTCAATTTAAGTCACATCCAATGGCTTTTAAAGAGGGCAGCGATAATTACTCATTGGGGAACAGTGGCCAATTTTCTGCCATGTCCCAAGAGCTGAGAAGGAGAAGGGGAAGGATTCTCAATGAGTTGAACTTTCATTCATTCATTCAGTCAGTCATGAGCACTTACTGTGTGCAACGTACTGTACTACGTACTTAGAAGGGTACAATATATCAATAAACAGACACATTTCCTGCCCACTTAGAGATGTTCCCCAAATCTTTTACACAAAATGGTTTCACTGAAGGCCAATTCTCTGGGCAGCAACTTAGAACTTCAGGAACAAAAATAACCATATTCCGCTTGCCTTCTTCTCCTCTCAGGATAGCCCCTGGAGAGTTTCCAGAACTCTACGAGCCTCGGCTATGAGAGGGAAAGTCAAGCACAGGCCTACCCATTCCATTCCTACCTTGGGCAGTGGCTAGCGAGTGGAAGGCAATCTGCGACAAATTAAAACACACCTGGCAGGGCAGCAGCAGCATGGGAGAGAGTTGAGGGCAGAGACTCAAGTTGACTGAATGGAAGAAGGCAATGGTACACCGCTTCCGTATTTTTACCAGGAAAACTCTATGGCTACACTACCGAACAATTGCAGATGGAGGTGGGCGTTCTGGGAGAGATGTATCCATGGCATCGCTATGGGTTGGAGATGACTCAATAGCATAAGACAAGAAGCTTGCCTTCTTCCTCCAATTCTGCCACCACTTGAGTGGATGTTGGATTCACTGTTCCCTAAATGCTTGTCAGGGATCTCTTCCTAACAGACAGAATGAATGTACACCAATCAATGGCATTTACTGAGCGCTTATTGTGTGCAGAGCACTGTACTGAATGCTTGGGAGAGAAGAAGCGTGGCTTAATGGAAAGAGCCTGGGCTTGGGAGTCGGAGTCCCGGCTTCACCACTTGCCAGCTGTGTGACTTTGTGAGCAAGTCACTTACCTTCTCTGTGCCTCAGTTACCTCATCTGTAAAATGGGGATTAAGACTGTGAGCCCCACTTGGGACAACTTGATAACCTCGTATCTCCCCCAGCGCTTAGAACAGTGCTTGGCACATAGTAAGCACTTAACAAATACCATCAACATCATCATCATTATTATTATTATTAGAAAACAACAGAGTTGGTAGACACATTCCCTGCCCACAGTGAGCTATTGTATCAGATTATGGTTCCTATCTGGTTCCCGGATCTAAGGGCTCTTGGGCTTTTAAGTATTGGAACTGTGCATATTTGGCTTTAGAAGATGCTTGCCAAAGCAAAGAGAGAGTATAAGGCAGAGTGTATACAATCCCACTCTATGAAGTGAGCTCTCTGTGGACAGGGAATGTGTCTGTCTGTTGTATCGTTCTCTCACATAATAATAATAATCGTACCCTTATTAGGATTTTTATTTGTATTAATGTCTGTCTCCCCGCCCTGAGACTGTGAGCTTGTTGTGGGCAGGGAGCACCAATGTTTACTGCTGTATCGTTCTTTCCCAAGTGTTTAGTAAGTGCTCTGCACATAGTGAGTATTCAATAAAAATGACTTACTGAATGAATGAACTGTGCACTTCCTGCCCATTTCCACATGTCTCTGAAGCTCTATTTGCCCTGCAGTTTCCCTCTAGATTATTCCCTCTAGGCAGGGAATATGTCTGTTGTTATTTTGCATTCTCCCAAGCACTTAATATAGTTCTCTGTAATAATAATAATAATACTAATAACGACATTTATTAAGTGCTTACTATGTGCAAAGCACTGTTCTAAGCACTGGGGAGGTTACAAGGTGATCAGGTTGTCCCATGTGGGGCTCACAATCTTAATCCCCATTTTACAGATGAGGTACCTGAGGCACAGAGGTTAAGTGACATGCCCGAAGTCACACAGCTGACAATTGGTAGAGCCGGAATTTGAACCCATGACCTTTGACTCCAAAGCCCGTGCTCTTTCCACTGAGCCACACCGCTTCTAAGTGCTCGATAATATATGATTGATTGAATGAATGAATGAATATTTCCATCTCCACCTTCAGTCTTCTCCTTTCTGTTCCCTCCCATCCCCTAGCATGGAACATATTCAATTGCATTTATTGAGCGCTTACTGTGTGCAGAGCACTGTACTAAGGTATCTTTCAGATGTCAGCCCTCTTCCTTCCCATCATGTTTATGTCCCCACCTACTTTGGGTTTGAAAATTATAATTGGGGGGAACCTAAGAGCAGCCAATGCTTTTTGGGCCTCCTCACCTTCAGGCCATGCTGAGACTCATAAGCACTTAGTATACTGCCCTGCACACAGTGAGTGCTCAATAAATGCCACTGATTGATTAACTGATCCCTTCCTTCTGGTATCTGTTACGTATTTACTATGTGTCGAACGCTGTTGTATGCACTGGGGTGGGTACAAGTTAGGTCAGATGCAGTCCTATTCCCTATGGGGCTCACAGTCTAAGCAGGAGGGAGGACGGGTATTTAATTCCATTTTACAGAGGAGACACAGAGAAGTGGACTTGCCCGAAGTCACACAACAGATAAGTGGCAGAGCCACAATTAGAACCCAGGTCCTTCCTATTCCCAGGCCCGTGCTCTATCCATTAGGCCATGATAGCCTCCGGGCCATACCGCGTCCTGTTGCAGTCCAGTGCAACTCAGTGAGGGAATGCCTTTGACGTGGCAGACTCCAGGATGGCCGGGAGAAGAGGGACTGACAAGAGAGAGGCCTGAGGGATAGGGAAAGAAGTTTAAGAGAAGAACTGAAAGGAATGTAGCTACGGTGGGAGTGTGAAAGACGACACAGAAAAGAGTGAGATGGACTGAATAGGAAATGGAAGGGAAAAAAGGACAAGAGAAGGGATGAGGGTGAGGCATTAGCGAATAAGGGAAAAGGCAGGAAAGAGAAGACAGCCTGCAAGACACGAAATGAAAACAGAGGAGAGACACACAGTGAGACGGAATATAGGAACGGAGAAAGAGGTGAATCATCAGACAGAAGAGAAACAAGGTAAGGAAGAAGAAAGATGTGTAAGAAAGAAAGGGAAGGACAAAGAATGGGAAATACGAGTTGAAAGATAGGAAAGGGAGAGAGATTGTAAACTTGTTTTGGGGAGGGAATGTGTCTACGAACTCTGATGTACTCTTCCAAGCGCTTAGTAGAGTGCTCTGCATATGCTAGGTGCTCAATAATTCCCACTGATGATGAAGGAACCCACAGCACCTGTACATATGTATATATGTTTGTACGTATTTGTTACTCTATTTATTTATTTTACTTGTACATATCCATTCTATTTATTTTATTTTGTTAGTATGTTTGGTTTTGTTCTCTGTCTCCCCCTTTTAGACTGTGAGCCCACTGTTGGGTAGGGACCGTCTCTATATGTTGCCAACTTGTACTTCCCAAGCGCTTAGTACAGTGCTCTGCACACAGTAAGAGCTCAATAAATACGATTGATGATGATGATGATGATGATGAAGGAAGAGACAAAGTAAAGGACGAAAATAAAGACCTAAGGAGAGAATGAGACTGACAGGGAGAGAACCCTGAAATACTGGAACAGAGGAAGAAGAGTCCATTGCTTTCCTCTCTCAAATGAAGACAGTTCTATAACACAAAACTTTTGGGGTGGGAAAAGGGATGACATCAATGGTTAAACATATTGTTTTTCTTTACAATGGACTTCTCTTCCACACATACAACCTTCGTGATAAATGGAGGGACTTGCACAAATATCTGATTTCTGTCCAACCAAGGCTATTTTATAAACAAAAGTTCAAAACAGATGAAATGACAATATCAGAGAACAGATTTAAATTTGACCATAACAAATATTTGGAACATAAAGCAAATATTCCTGCCTCTTACTACCTCGGATGGCTCAAACAATTGAAATTAAAAGAGAACACCATTCTATCATCTTTAGCCATTATTCGCTCATACAATCGTATTTATTGAGCGCTTACTGCGTGCAGAGCACTGTACTAAGCACTTGGGAAGTACAAGTTGGCAACATACAGAGACCTACCCAACAATGGGCTCACAGTCTAGAAAGGGGAGACAGACAACAAAACAAAACATGTAGACAGGTGTCAAAGTCGTCAGAACAAATAGAATTAAAACTATATGCGCATCATTAACAAAATAAATAGAATTCATTCATTCAATCATATTTATTGAGTGCTTACTGTGTGCAGAGCACTGTATTAAGCCCTTGGGAAGTACAAGTTGGCAACATATAGAGACGGTCCCTACCCAATATGTACAAGTGAAATAGAGTAGTAAATCTGTACAAATATATATACAAGTGCTGTGGGGAAGGGAAGAAGGAAGCCTCCATCCCTCAACTTTCAATCAGCAAAAAATGGCTATCTCTGCATTTCACCTGATTTCCTTCTCGCTTTCTATATTCTGGTGTTAAAGTGAAGCAGCGTGGCTCAGTGGAAAGAGCCCGGGCTTTGGAGTCAGAGGTCATGGGTTCAAATCCCCGCTCCGCAAATTGTCAGCTGTGTGACTTTGGGCAAGTCACTTCACTTCTCTGGGCCTCAGTTCCCTCATCTGTAAAATGGGGATTAAGACTGTGAGCCCCCCGTGGGACAACCTGATCACCTTGTATCCCCCCAGAGCTTAGAACAGTGCTTTGCACATAGTAAGCGCTTAACAAATACCATCATCATCATCAAAGTGCAAATAATGGCAAGCAGGAGGGAGAGAAAAAAAGGATAATTCCACAAATTGGATAACGGATCCCGGAAGATCAAAAATTCACGAAAAAAATTTATCTAGTTTAACAGTTGCAAAAAAACTCAAGACTGTCACTTACTTTTGCCACACCTTCTCTCCAAGGTGAACACTTTTGTAATGAACAGTGAGGTGATCCCTACGACCAAAACATTTTCCACATTCCTCACACTGATGTGCTTTTTCACCTTGAAATAAGGGCCCAGGAAAATCACGATTAAAATCTTTCAGAAATAACGGACAGAAACAAACAAGTCACACTGTAGATGAGAGACTCCAGGCAGCATAAGAAGACATCAGAGGCATAGCCAGCTATTATGTGGTTTCTTTCCCTTCCGATCACCAATCTGAACCTCGCTCTTTGCAGACTCATTTTCCTGTTTATGAGTCTTCGTCCTCACAACCACTTGGAGGGACTTTTTTGAGATCTGAAATATTTTCCAAATTAACAGGCAGAACTTCATCTTACTTCTAAACTCAGGTCTTTGTCACGCCATCAAGCAACATCCACAGAAATTGCTATTAGCCCCTTAAGGAGCTGCTCAGACGTAGATTCATGAAAAGGGCATGAACAATTTCAGATCTCTGTATTCTATATTTGAAAATGACTTTTCACCCTTGGGGATTTCTTGCCTTCCCAAAGTGAAAGGAAAACACCAAATATCTTCAATTCCTCTGCCCATTTGTCACACCTTGAAGAACAGAAGATATGGTTTTTAAAGGTTGTGTCCTCTCATTTTCTGTCTCTTTCTGCTAATGCCCAATTAAGGTTGCGGGAATCTGAGGAACTGGGAATTTAGAGTCCTAGTTTTGCAGAGTCACCAGCTTGTTCAGCACATCTGATAAGTGGTGATGACAATGAATATAATAATAATAGCGACCTACCTGATAGGGATGTTGTGAGGAATTACTACTGATTGTAGTGCACTTCATAGTTTACTTTATATTTACAATAATAATAATAATCACCTGTTCTACTGTTCTGACAGAGTTGGCTCTCTCCCATTACTCTGCTCACAGAGTTGTCTTTCTCTCTTAGCACTTCCTGAACATCAATCTGAGAGGAAAATATGAGAGAAATCCCCAGAGGTTGAAAGTTAAAAATACAGTAAGAAGATCTGAAAGTGATCAGGATACTCTAAAGGCAGCTTCTTTTACACACAGATTTTTAAACACTCATATTAAGACAAAAATCTTAAACTCCTGATGAAAATAATTCCACTCTACACTATTTACTCTCCCCCTCACTCCTCCTAAAATTCTGGTAACCCCCAACACCAAAATGTGAAATATAGATGTGTATTTTCCAACTGCAGCATTAGCAATAGTGGAAATTTAACTGAGGGCTTCAGGGTACTTAACTGGAAATTCTAGGATACTGATCTGCTTTTTCAAATACTACACTTAAAAGGCACACTCCATGCATCCATGGGTGGCTTATATATATCATATATATGTATGATGATGAAAACATCAACATTAATTTTCAATTCGCTTGTTTCATACTGTCATATTGATACTCTATGATGTAACTTACCTGAATGTATTTTTTTGTGCTTCGTTAAATGGTCATGACGAATAAATGTTTTTCCACATTCATCACATTCATATCTCTTATCATCATGGTGGACTCGCAAGTGAAGTCTACATGAACATATGAATATTCAGCGGATTTAGATGGATCAAAGAGGTAAGATAACTGATAAACTGATGAAAGTTATTTTGTGGTTAACTTTAAATAGAACAAACAAAACGGTTTATTTCACATTCATTTTTAGTATAGAGACATTACATTAATACATTACAATTTAAGTGGCCTTAACATTCAAAGAGCATGAATACATTTGCAACTCAAACTATGGAATAAATATTTTATGTTATTCTAAAATCAGACTGCAAGACTGTTAAGAAGAAACTGAGGTTTTGGAAAAAAAAGATGAGGAAATCGGCATGAAAGTCCAAAATAATTAAAGTGATACAACTGACTCCTCTAGATGAGTAAAATGAATGAAATACAGAGCTAAAGTTAATAACTGAAAATTCTCAGGCTCAGAAGTTTTCTTATATGCAGTGTAACCTGGGGAAAGAGCCTGGGACTGGAAATCAGGAGATCCAGTTCTAGCCCCAGCTTTGCCCCTGCTGAATCACCTTGGTTAAGTCATTTAACCTCTCTGCGCCTCAGGTTCAACATCTTTAAAATGGGGATAAGGTGCCTGCACTCCCTCCCTCATAAGACTGCGAACACTATGTGGGACAGAAACTGTGTTGTGATATAATAATCTTGTATCTACTCTGGCACTTAGTAGCGAGTAAGCACCTAACAAATACCATTAAAAAACTGGCAAAAATCAGTGCTTAGTTCTCCTTTCATTCTTTTCCTCCAGCCATTTACAGAAGTTGCCCACATTGCAAGTTAAAATTGCATATGGAATCATTAAATACAGAAAATGAAAAAGCAAAGTTAACTGATTATTTAAGAAATAGAATTTCTGAAATGAATCTTAAAATGAAGCTTTTCCCATGTATTCAGGATTCCCTATACGATAATAATAATAATAATTGCCAAGCACTGTACTAAGTGCTGGGGTAGGTAAAAGATAATCGGGTCCCAGATGGGGTTCACAGCCTAAGTAGAACAGGTATTGGAGAAGCAGCGTGGCTCAGTGGAAAAAGCCCGGGCTTTGGAGTCAGAGGTCATCGGTTCAAATCCTGGCTCTGCCACTTGTCAGCTGGGTGACTTTGGGCAAGTCACTTCACTTCTCTGGGCCTCAGTGACCTCATCTGTCAAATGGGGATGAAGACTGTGAGCTCCTCATGGGACAACCTGATCACCTTGTAATCTCCCCAGCGCTTAGAACAGTGCTTTGCACATAATAAGCGCTTAATAAATGCCATCATTATTATTATTATTATTATTGAATTCTCATTTTGCAGATGAGGGAACTGAGGCACAGAGAAGTTAAGTGACTCGCCCAAAGTCACAGAGCAGGCAAATGGCGGAGCCAAAATTAAATAATAATAATGATAATGATGGCATTTATTAAGCACTTACTATGTGCAAAGCACTGTTCTAAGCACTGGGGAGGTTACAAGGTGATCAGGTTGTCCCACGGGGGGCTCACAGTCTTAATCCCCATTTTACAGATGAGGGAACTAAGGCACAGGGAAGTTAAGTGACTTGCCCAAAGTCACACAGCTGACAATTGGAGGAGCCGGGATTTGAACCCATGACCTTTGACTCCAAAGCCCGTGCTCTTTCCACTGAGCCACGCTGCTTCTCTGGGGTCCCGAGTCTTCTGACTCTCAAGCCCATGTTATTTCCACTGGGCCTCATTGCTTCTGTGTATGCATTTTCAAACACCGCTTTACTTAACAAGGGGCTTAAAAAAAAAAAAACCCAAAACTTCACATATTCCAATTGAAAAATTTTCAATATTAAATCTACTTGTATCTGAATATTAACACAATGTACATACAATCATCCCAATGCCCTACCCATTTGTAGATATATTATCTGATAATATGAACTCAACAAGCATTAATTTTTGTTGAAAGGGATCAGGCTATGCTTGATAAAATTAATTACCTGTAGGAACTTCCATGTCGAAAACTCTGCCCGCAAATGCTACAAAGATGAGGTTTTTCACCACTGTGAATTCTCAGGTGCTCTTTCAAAGTTGTTCTGTGTTCAAACAAAGGCCAAAAAATTTAGGAAGGATCATTCACCACCTTATAACTCCTAGTATTGATACTATTTATAAATTAAGTACCGAAGAGTACCACTGTAAATCAATCAGTGGTATTTATTGAGTGTTTACTGTGTGCAGAGCACTATACTAAGTGCTTGGGAGAGTAAAATAGAATTAAAAGACATTAATAGACAGTAAAGAATCTCAGATATATGAACAATCAATAGCATACCTACTGTGTGCATAGTGCTGTACTAAGTGCTTAGGAGAGAACAACAGAATTAATAAACATAATTCTTGAGTTTACAAATCTAGGGGGAGGGACAGATGTTCAAATAAATTACAGGACGGAATATCCACTTAAGTGAATATCCATGTAAGTGCGACTGAAGGAGTGATAATATTCACTGCTTGGGTGACAGGAAAATGCCACAGTTGCCCTTGAAGGAGATCTAGGGTGGAGAGATGAGAGAGCAACCAGGGAATAGGCTACTTTGCTGGTTCAATCTCTCATTCGATCCCGACTGGATTACTAAATTAGACTCCTCTCTGATCTCCCATCCTCCTGCCTCTCCCCACTTCAGTCTATACTTCACTCTGCTGCCCGGATTATCTTTGTGCAAAATTGCACTGGGCATGTTACTCCCCTCCTCAAAAATCTCCAGTGGCTGCCTGTCAACCTACGAATCAAGCAAAAACTCCTCACTCTCGGCTTCAAGGCTGTCCATCACCTTCCCCCTCCTACCTCACCTCCCTTCTCTCCTTCTACAGCCCAGCCTGCACCCTCCGCTCCTCTGCCGCTAACCTCCTCACTGTACCTCGTTCTTGCCTGTCCCGCTGTTGACCCCCGGCCTACGTCCTTCCCCTGGCCTGGAATGCCCTCCCTCCATACATCCACCAAGCTAGCTCTCTTTCTCCCTTCAAAGCCCTGCTGAGAGCTCACCTCCTCCAGGAGGCCTTCCCAGTCTGAGCCCCCTTTTTCCTCTCCTCCTCCCCACCCCCCAGCCCTACCTCCTTCCCCTCCCCACAGCACCTGTATATATATTTGTACAGATTTATTACTCTATTTTACTTGTAATATTTACTATTTATTTTGTTAATGATGTGCATATAGCTTTAATTCTATTTGTTCTGATGATTTTGACACTTGTCTACATGTTTTGTTCTGTTGTCTGTCTCTCCCTTCTAGACTGTGAGCCCGTTTTTGGGTAGGGACTGTCTCTATACGCTGCCGATTTGTACTTCCCAAGCGCTTAGTATAGTGCTCTGCACACAGTAAGCGCTCAGTAAATACAATTGAATGAATGAATAATATGTTTCACAAAAGCCATGAATTGAAAACTGAAATTTAATTCAAAATGGACTACAGATTGACTTTTCACACCTTCCGTGTTGCTAAAATTTGATCGCCCCCCCTAACACTCTGCCAATTCTCACACCATCAACCCGCAACCCTGCATCGCTTCCATAGTGTGCTTCCTCTGCTCTTGCGCTTAAGCAGCAGAGCGCTGCTGGAGGAAACACAAATATACAGGCTAACCCTCATCCACCTGAACTTCATCCTCACCTACTTTAACTCTGCTCTCTCCGCAGCTCAGCATCAACACTGCTCCATCCTATTAACCCCCTTCCCCACTGCCTGTGCCAACTGTTTCAGATTTTTAACTCCTTTCTCCCCCTTCTAGACTGGGAGCCCATTGTTGGGTAGGGACCGTCTCTATACGTTGCTGATTTGTACTTCCCAAGTGCTTAGTACGGTGCTCTGCACACAGTAAGTGCTCAATAAATACAACTGCATGAATGAAAGCCTATCTCCTCACTCCCATTTCTTTCTGCCCCAATGATCTTGATATGTTTCATCAATAAAATCAAGACCATCAGGTATGATCTCCCTAAAATCTTATTTGTTCCTCTTTTTTTTAATGATATTTATTAAGCACTATGTGTCAAGCACTGTTCTAAGCACTGGAGAAGATACAAGTTAATCAGGCAGAACACAATCCATGTCTCATCCAGGGCTCACAGTCCCAGTCCCAATCACCTCCTGCTCCCCCTTTGACGTTCCCATCCTTCTCAGCAGTATCTCAAGGGAAGATATCCTGACTCCTCTCAAATCTATCCCATCAATCTGTGCATCCAACCCCATCCCTTCACACCTTATCAAAACACTTATCCCCTCCTTCCTTCCATCCCTGACTTTAACTGCCTGCTTCCCCACTGCTTTCAAACATGCGTATCTCCCCTACCCTAAAAAACCCTTGACCCCCATGTCTTCTTCTAATTATCATCCCGATTTCCTCCTACCACTCCTTTCCAAGTGGATAGAGCACAGGCCTAAGAGTCAGAAGGACCCGGGTTCTAATCCCGGCTCCGCCACTTGTCTGCTGTGAGACCTTGGACAAGTCACTTCACTGTGCCTCAGTTACGTCGTCCGTAAAATGGGGATTAAGACTGTGAGCCCCATGCGAGACAGGGACTTGCCCAACCTGATTAGCTTGTATCTATCCCAGCACTTAGAACAGTGCCTGGCACAAAGTAAGGGCTTAACAAATACCATCACCATCATCATCAAACTCCTTGAATGAGTAATCTCCACTCACAGTCCCAGGGAGAGAAAACAGAATGGGTAGAAGAGGGGCTATTCAGGGATGGCTTCCTGGAAGAGATGATTTCAGTCACGCTTTAAATACCATTACTACTACTACATGGGCCAGGTTTAGGCTTCATTCTACCTTGCAATAATGATAATAATAATAATAATAATAATAATAATGGCATTTGTTAAGCGCTTACTATGTGCCAAGCACTGTTCTAAGCTCTGGGGGGCATACAAGGTAATCAGGTTGTCCCACATGGGGCTCACAGTCTTAGTCTCCATTTTACAGATGAGGTAACTAAGGCACAGAGAAGTTAAGTGACTTGCCCAAAGTCACACAGCTGACAAGTGGCAGAGCAGGGATTAGAACCCATGACCTCTGACTCCCAAGCCCGTGCTGTTTCCACTGAGCCACGATGCTTCTCTAATGCTCACCAAGTAGGAAGAGAGTTGTTAGCTAAGAGGCAGTTTTTCAGGGATAGTGAAGGGAGGCAAGCTAATTCAATCCAATCAATTCATTAGCGTTTGGGTAAAAGTGTTAATCAAGGTGGACTCATTTACATGAGCCCATTCTTTTTTCCGTGCTGGGTTGGAAGAAAGTCAATCATAGCTTTCTTATACAAGACCGATTACTACAACTTGAATGGAGTTGAATCAGTGCCTCAATTTTCTGTATTTTCAAAGGAGATATTTTACCCTATATCATAGGACTTGATAAGTCACCTTGATCACTACCACCTTGATCACGTTTGCCATTTTCACAGATTTGATTATGGTATTCTGTCTTCAGACCAACTACTCACCTTTCTCTTACTGATTTTCCACAAATAAAACAAGTCCATTTCCTCTTGCCACCATGAGTACATTCTATATGGCGTTTCAGATTTCCAGTGTCATTGAACTGGCGACCACAGATATCACACGGAAATGGTCCTAAATGAAGGGGAAATAAGTTTAAATCATTTAGGTTTAAACATTAAAAGTTAAACCACATCGTGTATATGTGGGCTAGAGCACACCTTATGTAAGGAAAAATAATTCAACAATGCAATTCACATAATTTGTATCAGATATCAAGGTTTCCAAGTACAATAAATCAGTAAAAATCACTTCTGCTAAAGATATTTGATAGTATGTACAGAATACACAGAAAATTCAGCATCTGCTTAAGTATTTTGAATATTAACTACTTTTCAGAAAGTTGAAGGAAATAACCTTAGAATCTCCATTTTAGTACTATTTCCCATGACTACCTTTGCTAGTCCAAGTTAATGGGCTTCCAGTTTATTTTGGAAGCAGTGTGGCCAAGTGGAAAGCGCACAGGCCTCAGAGTCAGAGTGGATAGGGTTGAGGGCTGGAAGTAAGGGAGGGGGAAGAAAGAGTTCTTTAAATTCATTCTATTTGCAGACAGTTGGATTAGTTTACAGTCTTAGGTATGCACTGGTCACAGCCCACTGGATGACAGTGCTCTGCACACAGTAAGCGCTCAATAAATACGATTGAATGAATACCAGAAGAGAGAGCAGGTGAATTTTCAAAGCAAGAAGTCCTGGAGGCAGGGTTTCGAGGGGAGGTATTTGGTTTTCATGGAAGGAGTGGGGGATGTCCTGGATTGGGAAGGATACCCTGAAATGGGATTTCTAAGGAGGAGAATCTTCAGTTGGAGTAAGTCCCCTACAGTGGGATGTAACTAAGTACATAAGGAACTGAAAATGTAAATGTCCAGATAGGAACTCTGTGCACTTCAAAAGGGATGGAAAGTGATATTGTGGGCCAGAGAGGGGCCTATTTTTGCACAGCAGAATGACCTAGAGTTAGGAAGAATATCATGAGAGAGATGACAGGGTTCAACAAATGTCAACATAGGATATCAAACAGTACATCCGACCACCCTTCCTCCCACCTTAAAAGCCCTACTGAAAACATCTCCTCCAAGAAGCCTTCCCTGAGTTAGCTGTAATAATAAAATCTAAGCACTTACTGTGCACTGTACGAAGCGCTGGGAAAGAATACAGAGGTGGGAATTAGCCCTAGCCCTCATGGAATGAGTTCTTTGAGACCTCTTGGTTAGAGGCCATAAGGTTCTAAGTGAATTGCTCTAGAAGAATCCTGTGTAATTACCACAATTTGATTCAATTTCTCTGATCCATTTCCTAGAAAGAAACCTATTTAGACAAAGGGATTTCTCCATCATCTTTCTCAGTAAAGACGAAAGAGTCTGTTGGCTATCTCCTTTTCATTCTTCCTCATGTCCAGCACCGCTTGAGTCCTTTTCCCTGACCAAAACAGTATGAACCAAGCCCCGGCCCTCATGGGATAGGAAGACAAGTACGAGTTGTGAGACGCCCAGAGAGGGCCTCCACCCTACCAGGATCTCTGGAATCCACAGGGGGATGGCCATTGACCAGTATTGCCTTCCTCGGCCTGCTGAGTGCTACAGGAGCCAAGCTTGCCTTCCCAACTTTTCAAATGTGGGAAGATCAGAGCACTTTATCTCCAAGGACTGTGGCCTGGAGAGTAAATAGCTTGAGGATTTTCATTACATTATTTTAATGTCGTTCATTGAAATTGTTGAATTTTAATGTGTTCTGACTAAACTACTCCCAGAGTCCCTTTTTAAGCCTATAACTGTCAAATGGTCTCATTAATTCCCTAGCCAGCTCTCTTCTCTAATATTTTAGTATCAACTTTGATATCTTCAAACTTCCTTTGGGCTCATCTAATTTGCCCATGACCACGTCACTCTGTAAAGGCTTTCCTGCTCTCCTTACTTTGTGAAAGGGTATATTTTCCTCTCCAAAGTCCTCTTTTACCCTGCCAGTTAGTCAGGTCTTGAGGAAAGGTAAAGGGGAGAGTTCCTCTAAAAGAGAGGAAAAAATATTCTGGAGGGTCTCCTTGGATGGAAAATGTATGAGGTATGGGGGTTCACTTGGTCCCAAGGAGGGGGTAAAATCTTCAAACAGAGAAGGCCTTTTCTGGAAGGGGTCAAGAGTGACCCAAGACAGTGGCGGCACAGAGATTTATGACCCGCCAAAGGGAAACAGGAGTGGCCTATCCTGGAGTGCAGAGATGAATTCAAGGGGAAAGGATCTAAAGAGAGATAAATGACTGTGTCCTTTGTCCTTCCCCCCTCCCATCTCTCACTCTTCCTGGAGTCCCTCTTCCACTTTTGTTCATCATGAGAGAGAAGGCAGGGTTCTACAAATGGCAACATAGGATACCAAGCACTATGTCAGACCATCCTCTCCCCCCGTCTTTAAAGCCCAACTGAAATCATCTCCTCCAAGGGCCTTCCTCACACTTACTAGACTGTAAGCTCACTGTGGGAGGGAATGGGTCTACTGACTTTGTTCTGTTGTACTCTTCAAAGGAGTTAGTACAGTGCTCTGCACACAGTAAGTGCTCAATAAACGTGACGGGCTGATTGCCCAAAAGCCACCATCTGGGGTTCTTCCAGGGATGAAGGGGAAACTCTCAGGTGTTTTCAGAGACCTGGAATGAACAGCTCTGACAGCTACAGGAGGCAAATGCCTCATTCAACCTCTTGGAGCTGGGCACCTGTGTAGACAAGTGCAGTTTACGTACCAAGGTGGAACTTTTCTTGGTGCTTTAATCGCGCAAATCGAGATCTGAAGTGCTCTTCACAATAGGTACACTTGAAAGGTTTGTTTTGAGTATGAAGAATCATATGTTCCTCTAAGTGTGGTCTTCGGGTGAAAGACTTCTTACAAATCTAAATGATAAATTCATATATGAGGAAAAGAGCATTTTAAACCCACCATCGGGACAAAGAAAACTGATCAAGAAAGAAACAAGCAAAACAGTCAAGGTGGCTAACCTAGTTCTCTCTGCATTCATTCAGTCGGATTTATTGAGAGCTTACTGTGTGCAGAACACTGTACTAAGCGCTTTGGAAGTAAAAGCAGCGTGGCTCAGTGGAAAGAACACAGGTTTGGGAGTCAGAGGTCATGGGTTCAAATCCCAGCTCTGCAGCTTGTCAACTATGTGACTTTGGGCAAGTCACAATTTCTCTGTGCCGCCGTTCCCTCATCTGTAAAATGGGGATTAAGACTGTGAGCCCCATGTGGGACAACCTGATCACCTTGTATCCTCCCCAGCGCTTAGAACAGTGCTTTGCACATAGTAAGCGCTTAACAAATGCCATTATTATTATTATTACAAATCGGCAACATATAGAGACGGTCCCTACCCAACAACAGGCATCAGGATGGCACTACCATCCTTCCTGTCTCACAAGCCCGCAACCGTGGTGTCATCCTCGACTCCGCTCTCTCGTTCACCCCACACATCCAATCTGTCACCAAAACCTGCCGGTCTCACCTCCGCAACATCGCCAAGATCCGCCCTTTCCTCTCCATCCAAACTGCTACCTTGCTGGTTCAATCTCTCATCCTATCCCAACTGGATTACTGCATCAGCCTCCTCTCTGATCTCCCATCCTCCTGTTTCTCCCCACTTCAGTCTATACTTCACTCTGCTGCCCAGATCATCTTTGTGCAGAAATGGTCTGGGCATATTACTCCCCTCCTCAAAAACCTCCAGTGGTTGCCTGTCAACCCAACCTACAAATCAAGCAAAAACTCCTCACTCTCAACTTCAAGGCTGTCCATCCCCTCGCCCCCTCCTCCCTCACCTCCCTTCTCTCCTTCTCCAGCCCAGCCCGCACCCTCCGCTCCTCTGCCGCTAACCTCCTCACTGTACCACGTCCTTGCCTGTCCTGCCGTCATCCCCTGGCCCACGTCCTTCCCTTGGCCTGGAATACCCTCCCTCCGCACATTTGCCAAGCTAGCTCTCTTCCTCCCATCAGAGCCCTACTGAGGGATCACCTCCTCCAGGAGGCCTTCCCAGACTGAGGCCCCCTTTTCCTCTCCTCCTCCCCATCCCCCTACCCTAGTCCTTCCCCTCCCCACAGCACCTGCATATATATTTGTACAGATTTATTACTCTATTTGACTTGTACATATTTACTATTCTATTTATTTTGTTAACGACCCACTGTTGGGTAGGGACCGTCTCTATATGTTGCCAACTTGTACTTCCCAAGCGCTTAGTACAGTGCTCTGCACACAGTAAGCGCTCAATGAATACGATTGATTGATTGACTGATACAGCTTTAATTCTATTTGTTTTGACGATTTTGACACTTGTCTACATGTTTTGTTTTGTTGTCTGTCTCCCCCTTCTAGATTGTGAGCCCGTTATTGGGTAGGGACCGTTCTCTATATGTTGCCGACTTGTACTTCCCAAGTGCTTAGTACAGTGCTCTGCACACAGTAAGCGCTCAATAAATATGACTGAATGAATGATTCAAACCAACTCTTGACCGCTGGCTTCAGTGGTCTCCATCAACCATTTTCCTCTTACAGTTCCTCCCAAGTGCACCTTCTCACTGTGTCCTGCTGTTGATTCTTCTCAACTCTGGCCCCTTGTCCGTGCTCTATCCCTTATACGAAACTCCTTCCTGCCTTCAAATCTGCCAGACCACATCACTCCCCAACTGTAAAGAACTCCTGAAAGTTCACCACCTCTAGGAGGCATTTCCCAACTAATTTACATCACCCCTAGTTCAATATTCAACTTTAGCATTTAATTATTTAATCACTTAGGTGTTTATTTTTGCCATAATGTTTTTGTAATATGCTGATTCTGCTTCTCCCCCACCCCTCACAATGTTTCAGTTTGTGTCTGCCTGATTTCCTATTAACTTAAAAGCTCCTCGATGACAAGGACTATATTTTTACATTAGTGGGATTCTCCCAAGCACCTTGAACAATGCTGTGCACACAGTAGACACTCAGTTCTAATAATTATAATAACAATTATCATAATCATCATCAATCATATTTATTGAGCGCTTACTATGTGCAGAGCACTGTACTAAGCGCTTGGGAAGTACAAATTGGCAACATATAGAGACAGTCCCTACCCAACATTGGGCTCACAGTCTAAAAGGGGGAGACAGAGAACAAAACCAAACATACTAACAAAATAAAATAAATAGAATAGATATGTACAAGTAAAATAAATAGAGTAATAAATATGTACAAACATATATACATATATACAGGTGCTGTGGGGAAGGGAAGGAGGTAAGATGGGGGGGATGGAGAGGGGGATGAGGGGGAGAGGAAGGAAGGGATTATGGTATCTATATGTTGCCGACTTGTACTTCCCAAGTGTTTAGTACAGTGCTTTGCATACGGTAAGCGCTCAATAAATATGACTGAATGAATTAATCAAACCAACTCTTGACCACTGGCTTCAGTGGTCTCCATCAACCATTTTCCTCTTTCAGTTCCTCCCAAGTGCACCTTCTCACTGTGACCTGCTGTTGATTCTTCTCAACCCTGTGCCAGGCACTGGAGTGGATACAAGCAAATTGGGTTGGACACAGTCCCTGTCCCATATGGGGCTCATAGTCTTAATCCCCGTATTACAGATGAGGTAACTGAGGCCCAGAGAAGTGACTTACCCAAGGTCACACGGCAGACAAGTGGCAGAGCCGGGATTAGAACCCAGGTCCTTTTGTCTCCCGGGCCGTGCTCTATCCATTATGCCACGCTGTTGCATGAATGAATGGCTGCGAAGATAAATTCCCTGGCCCTGCCTTGCCTCCCCGCCATCCCCCTCCAACAACAACAATAACAACAAAAATTTACAAGTTAAAATCATATACAAAAATCATTCAGGTCACGTTTTCATAATATTTTCCTAACTGCAAATTACCCTTGAGGAATCAGAATGCATTTTATGTTGGAATTGAAATACTGTTCTTTCTCCTGCTCCCATCAGTTATATGTAATTTATGTCTGCCATCTATTCCATTAGATTGAAAGCTCCTTGAAGGCAGAAACCATGTCTTTTGCTTCTACTATACTCTCCCAAGTGTTTAGCCCAGGGGATTGCACATAGCAGACACTTAATGAAATACCATTGATTGAATGTGTATTTACTGTTACACACTAGGGACTGTGTCCAACTGGTAAACATGAATCTATCCAAGTGCTTATCACATAGTAAACATTTAAACATTACAATTATTAAAAAAGACTAATATGAGCGAGACATAAATAATAATAATAATTATTATTATGGTAGGTGTTAAGCACATACTATGTACCAGCAACTGTTCTAAGTGCCGAAGTGGATACAAGCAAATCGAGATGGACACAGGGGCTCACAGTCTTGATCCCCATTTCACAGATGAGGTAACTGAGGCCCAGTGAAGTGCCTTGCACAAGATCACACAGCAGACACTTGTGGTGGAACCGGGATTAGAACCCACGACCTTCAGACCCCCAAGCCCGCGCTCTATCAACTACGCCACGCTGCCTCTCTAACAACAAACTAATAAAGTATTGTGCATTAGAGATGGAAGTAAGTAACAGAAGAGAAAGGAGGGAAGGAGAAAAGAGGAGTAGGAATTACAAAGACAGATGAAGATACTCCAATCCCATGCATTCAGACACCAGCGTAGTCATAAATACAGGCACACACACACTCCACAGACACAACTGACAGGAACCGATATACTTACCCTCCCTGTTGTCCTCGGCACAGGATACCCCCGCAAAGCAGATGTGATAGGAGGTAAGTGAAAAAACAGTGAACCCAGCTGCCGTTACTGTCGGGATAGACTTGGATAGAATTCCCAGTGCCTACTGGCCAGTAGGAGAAATTGGTCACCCAGAGAGGGAGGGAGATAGCTGCTGAATCACTTACCTCCTTCCCTTCCACTGCGGTTGCTCCGCTGGGGGTTCGTGCCTATCCCGTCCCCCCAACTGCTGGTTGACCGATTTCCTGCAGTGGCTCCAACTGGGTCTGCGCCACAAATTCTGGCCAAACAGTAACAAGGGTGCTGAAAAATAGCAGCTGTAGCCAATGTCTTTTCAGTTACCTTCTGACTCCACTGGTGCGCCAATCCCCTCCGAGGACAACTGGGTAAGTATACCAGTCTCTGTCACTTTGTCCCCTTGGGCGCGCGCCTATTGAGCGCGGCTGCCGAGACTCTATGGGGATTGGGGCTGGGACTGGGGTGGCATCTGTATCAGCTAGCAAGAGGAAGGAAGGAGATAATCAGGCTCTCCCGGGGAGACTTTCACCACAACATTGTCTTAGGACATAGCTTTGTGGAAGGTGAGGGAAAAGGGGAAGGGGAAGCAGATCACACAGGGGTTTGGGCACTCCCACTCAATCAGTGCTATTTAATTCCTTCATTCAGTCCTACTTATTGAGCGCTTACTGTGTGCAGGGCACTGGACTACTCTCGAGAGAGTACGATACAACAATAAACCGAAATATTCCCTGCCCACAACGAGCATATAGTTGAGAGAAAAATTAATAAGCACCCACTGTGGGCGGAACACTGTAGTAAGCACTTTAGAAAGTAGAAGAGAGTAAGTAAGACACTGTTCCTGCCCTTAAGGTGCTTATAATCTATTGGAGAGAGAAGACACAAGTTAAATGCAAAAAAGTAAGAGCAGAACATTACAACTGTTGATGGCAGAAGTCATAGCAGGATAAATAATGATGATAATAACAATAATATATACAAATACATTGCATATATAATACATGGTAATGATAATACATGATACATGATGAAGACAAAAATATGTAAATGTATATTATACATGCATAATATACATTTACATATTATTATCATCGTGTATAATATATACTTTTATCTAAAGAATAATTTTTTATGGTATTTAAGCACTTACTATGTGCCAAGCACTGTCCTAAGTGCTGGGGTAGTTACAAGCTGATCAGTTTAGACACAGTCCATGTCCCACGTGGCACTCAGTCAATCAACGGTATTTACTGAGCACTTACTATGTGCAAAGCACTGTGCTAAATGCTTGGAAAAGTACAACAGAGGAGATACGTACCCTGCCCATAATGAGCTTACAGTCTAGAGAGACAGACATTAATACGAATGAGTAATTTATAATATATAATTTAAAGCTACACACACAAGTGCTCAGGGGTTAAGGGTGGGGACAATGTCAGCAGCGAGATAGAGATCGAGGCTGAGTTAGTTGGTGATCGAAGAGCGGAGTGTGGAGGCTGGGCTGTAGTGGGAAATTAGTGAGGTGAGGTGGGATGGGGCGAGCTGACTGCGTGCTTTAAAGCCAATGGAGAGGAGTTTCCGTCTGATGAGGAGGTGGATGGGCAACTGCTGGAGGTTCTTGAGGTGCGGGGAGACATGGATTGAACATTTTTAGGAATAAATGATCCGTACAACAGAGTGAAGTACAGACTGGAGTGGGGAGAGACAGGAGGCCGGGAGGTCAGCGAGGAGGCAGATGCAGTAGTCAAGGCGGGATAGGCTCACAGTATTAATCTCCATTTTTTATAGGTGATGGTGGTGGAGCTAGGGTAAATGTATAAGACTAAATACTAAGTTTGTGTCGGGTGGGGTGGGGGTGGCTGTTGGATTGATGCAAGCTGGTAAGGTGGAGCTTTTTGAGTCGACTCCGTCTGACGTTACATTACGACAAAGAGTAGCCCTGCTTAATGCTATCATTTGGCATACAGGTTTTTGGTGGGTTTTTTTGTTTTTAGGTTTACCATGGTATTCAGTTTTGTTAACTCTGAATGAGGTAGAAGGAGGGCTGGAAGCAAGCTAAGACATATCTTATGCTTGGTATGTCTTCACCTCCGGATTCTTACACTGGCTTAGTATGAAAAATAAAAAAGAAGAAGAGTTCCTGGGGGAATCTGATTCCTGAGTCCCTTGTCCAGAGCTTCTTGGCTACCTTAGTAGAGAATGCTTTTTTTGTTTTTAAATGGTATTTGTTAAGTGCTCACTATGTGCCAGGGACTGTACCGTAGTACCGTTGTACTACACTGGGTTGTGCTTAGTACAAGTACAAGTTACAAGTTACAAGATACAAGTTAATCAGGTTGGATAGAGTCCATATCCCACAAGTACAAGCTACAAGATACAAGTTAATCAGGTTGGATAGAGTCCATATCCCACGGCCTTAATCCCCAGTTTACAGATGAGGTAACTGAGGCACAGAGAAGTCAAGTGACTTGCCCACACACAGCAAATACACGACAGCTGGGATTAGAACCCAGATCCTCTGATCCCCAGGCCCATGCTCTTCCCTCTAGGGCATATGCTGTTTATGGTGTGCATTTATCTCTGTGCTCGTGCTGGGTTCTCACCACGGAGAGGGCTGTGGGGTTGAAAAATGCATCGAGATTCTGAGACTACATCACAACAGTATGGCTGGCCAGGGATGCGTCATGGGTACCCTGCTTGATGCATTCATTCCCCATTGCCTCCAGTGCTTAGAACAGTGCATGGCACACAGTAAGCACTCAACAAATACCACCATTATTATTAAAGCAGGCATGTACAGGGGACCAGGACCCATTAGTAATAATAATTGTGGTACCTGTTAAGCACTTACTAGGTGCTGGGCACTGTACTAAGTGCTGGGGTGAATACAAGCAAATTAGGTTGGACCACATGGGACTCACAGTCTTCATGTGCATTTTACAGATGAGGAAACTGAGGCATGGAGAAATAAAGTGACTTCCCCAAGGCCACACAGCAGACAAGTGGCAGAGGCAGGATTAGAACCCATGACCTTCTAACTCCCAGGCCTGTGCTCTATTCACTACACCATGCTGTTCAACTTATTCTCTGCAGTCTTCCAGAAGATGCGATGTGAGCTCCGGTTATAGGTCTCTGGGCCATGGGAAGGGAACATGTCTACCAACTCCACTGCATTGTACTCCCCTGAATGCTTAGTACCATGCTGTGCACACAGTAAGTGCTCAACGAATATGGCTGATGGAGTGATGTAAAAAGCCGGTACAGGAAAACTGGACTTCTACGAGAATCTTCTACCTCAACAGACATCAGGCATCATTCATTCAAAGTCCTAGAAACAGTCATTCAAGTCATTACTGTCGGCAGACTGGTGATAATAATAATAATAATGGCATTTATTAAGCGCTTACTATGTGCAAAGCACTGTTCTAAGCGCTGGGGGAGATACAAGGTAATCAGGTTGTCCCACATGGGGCACACAGTCTTCATCCCCATTTTACAGATGAGGGATCTAAGGCACAGAGAAGTGAAGTGACTTGCCCAAAGTCACAGAGCTGACAAGTGGCAGAGCTGGGATTTGAACCCATGACCTCTGACTCCAAAGCCCAGGCTCTTTCCACTGAGCCACACTGCTTCTCTATGATGATGATGATGTTGATATTTGTTAAGCGCTTACTATGTGCCAAGCACTGTTCTAAGCGCTGAGGTAGATACAAGGTAATCCGGTTGTCCCACGTGGGGCTCACAGTCTTAATCCCCATTTTACAGATGAGATAACAGGCACAGAGAAGTGAAGTGACTTGCCCAGAGTCACACAGCTGACAAGTGGCGGAGCCGGGATCAGAACCCACGACCTCTGACTCCCAAGCCTGTGCTCTTTCCACTAAGCCACACTGCATCCTAATGTTAGGGTCTAACATTAAATCTAAAGAACATAGGGTGTATCAGTCTGCACCGAGGAAGTCACACAGACAGCCACAAATTATATCGGTAACACGGAGCTAAACACTGTCAAAGAGTTTTCTTACCTAGGCAACACGCCCTGACTAACAACACAATGGTATACAGGGCAGCAGAAAACCAAACGGGGAGGCCAGCACATCCTTTGGGAGGCTGTCAAAGAGTGCGGGGGTCGGTTGCCTTTTTTTCGGTATCTGTTATGCTCTCAATATGTGTACTAAGCGCTGGGGTAGATAATAATAATAATGATGGTATTTGTTAAGCGCTTACTAGATGCCGAGCGCTGTTCTAAGCGCTGGGATAAATACAAGGCTATCAGATTGTCCCACGTGGGACTCACGGTCTTCATCCCCATTTTACAGATGAGGTAACTGAGGCACAGAGAAGTGAAGTGACTTGCCCAAAGTTGCGGAGCTGGGATTAGGACCCACGACCTCTGACTCCCGAGCCCGGGCTCTTTCCATTAATTAAGCCACGCTGCTTCTCACAATCACGACAGCACATCAAAAGACAGTCTTCATACGAGGACAGGGCAGCGGCAGCTGTGGATTCTGCACTGGTTTTTTTCCTCAGTTCTAGCCACATCCACTGATGAGCTTCACTGTCAGTGGCACATCTCCTACAGGAGGCCTTCCATTCATTCATTCAATCGTATTTACTGAGCGCTTACTGTGTGCAGAGCACTAAGCACTTGGAAAATACAATTCGGCAACAACTAGAGACAATCCCTGCCCACGCAGGGATCACAGTCTAGAAGGGGGGGGAGACAGACATCAAAACAGGTAAACACGCATCCATAGCATCAATATAAATAGAATTATAGCTATACGTACATCATTAATATAAATAGAATTATACATATGTACATATATACACAAGTGCTGTGGGGCTGGGAGGGGGGGTAGAGCAAAGGGAGCAAGTTGGGGTGAATGGGAGAGAAGGGGAAGCTGAGGAAAAGGGGGGGCTTAGTCTGGGAAGGCCTCCTGGAGGAGGTGGGCCATCAGTAGGACTTTGAAAGGGGAAAGTGTGATTGAAGGGGGGAAGTGCGCTTCCCTGATTAAGTCCTCTTTTCCTTTTCTTCAACTCCCTTCTGCACCATCCTGAATTGATCCCTTTGCACACAGTAAGCGATTAAATGCCATTATTATTATTATCTCTTGCCCCAGCCCCTCAGCACTTCTGTACATATCTGCCATTTCTTTATATTCATGTCTGTCTCACCCTCTAGATTGTAAGCTTGTTGTGAGCAGGGAACGTGTCTGTTATATTGTGCTCTCTCGAGTGCTTAGTACAGTGCTCTGTACACAGTAAGCGTTTAGTAAATTCGACCGACTGACCTCTTCGTCAAGGATAACACGGCATGGCTTAGTGGAAAGAGCAGGGGCTTGGGAGCCAGAGGTCGTGGGTTCGAATTCCAGATCTGCCACTTGGCAGCTGTATGACTTTGGGTAAGTCACAACTTCTCTGTGCCTCAGTTACCTCATCTTTAAAATGGGGATTAAAACTGTGAGCCCCCCGTGGGACAACCTGATAAAACTGTATCTATCCCAGTGCTTAGAACAGTGCTTGACACACAGTAAGCGCTTAACAAATACCATCATTAATTAATTAATTAATAACGGACAGTGCTAACGCTTCCTTCACTCCTCCCTGCCCATTGCTCTGTGTGTGTCTGTATGCAATTTCCATTTAAAACTTCAGAAACTGAGGCCCAAATAATAGGTGAGGCCTTGATTTTGCTGCTAATAGGAAATCCATAGGGGTGGGTGATTGTATTTTTAGGCCGTAGTAATAACTAAAACTAGTAATAACCAATAATAAGGCATTTAGTACAGTGTTCTGCACACATTAAGCACTCAATAAATATGACTGAACAAACTAATTCAAAAACGGGCATCTTTAGGTAGTATATCTAGATGTAGTGTTATTATAACAAAATAAACGTGTGTGTGTGTGTGTGTACACACACACTCATCCCCAAACTGAAAAATGTATTAGTGGGAAATATGAAAATAAAATCCAACAATGCCCATTTCCAGATGTTGGATTTCCAGATGTTGGAACCAATTTCCAATTTCTCATCAGTAGGTGGCACAATATTAACAGGAAAATGGCCCAAAAAGTTAAAGCTAACCAATTTCCCACTATAGTTTGTATATGAAGAGATGAATTGTTGTTCTTCAGTTAATCACTGGACCAGCTTATTTTTAATTAATGCACACCAAGTTCTCTTACAACAGAGGAATTACATTTTTGCATACTCTTGTGTTAAGGAAAACTCACTTACCTAGCATTGACAGTGCCCGACTGCACATATGCCCACAATCCCGGGTGGGATAGGGGCTGTGTCTGACCTGAAGATCTTACATCTACCCCAGCGTTTAGTGCAGTGCCTGGTACTTAGTAAGCGCCTAATAAATACCACAAAAAAGAAACCCAAAATTTCTTCCGACACTCCATCCCACTGTATCCAGAGAGATGCATAATGTCGGAAGAGGGAATCTTAATTCCGTCACTGTGTTCCAATTCCTGAAATGTAAATAACATGATCTTGGAGAACTAAGTACCTGCTATTAACTCTGCTAGGTTGCCCTCTGCCAAGCGCTTCGTACAGTATGCTGCACCCAGGAAATGCTCAGGAAATACCACTGACTGACTACTACTAGTAAACTGCCATCATTTCCAATAAAAAGAACAACAGAGCCAACTTCTTACGTCGCATCTCCAACCTTCGCTTTTAGTCTTCTTGATAGAAAGAAATTCTTGTACATTTTCTGGATGAAATCTAAAAGGAAATTTGGGATGGATTAACTTCTTACCAGTCGTGAATTTTTCCAAACATTTTAAGAATCGAGCACTGGTTCCTCAAATAGTTATACAAACAATCCTTTGGACTGTGAGCTCGTTGTGGGCAGGAATGTGTCTATTTGTTGCTATACTGTACTCTCCCGAGCACTTGGTACCGTGCTCTGCACACAGTAAGTGCTCAATAAATACGACTAAAGGAATCGATTCTCATATGCGGGGGTCGGGTTCTTGAAGAACTCCTCATATGGAAGACTTGCAGTAAGGTACTTTACACTTAGTCCTACAACACCTGAATGTGCACAACCATTTTTTCTAACACCGCACCATGTTCTAGCCAAACCGATGTGAGTTATCAGAAAAAACATTCCCTAATCCTTCCTATAAGTACACCTTATAGAAGAGCTGACTGTGCTTTGCACACTGGAATTAAAGGAGAATAAAAACATAACTGACTTGGCACAGCTAACTTTCTCATCTTTTAAAATTCCAACCCAAAGAGAAATGCACCACATAAGGTGTTGGGGAGCGGGGAATGGGAAAGGTAAAGGAAAGGATATGATGGAGAGGGAGAGAAGACATCGCGTCCAAAAGACATGAACGTAAACAAAAAATAATTTATAAAATGAAGTCTTTGTAGAAATGTACAGTTCATAAAAAAAACCTGGCCAAGAATTGATATGGTGAATACAAGAGTAAGGTAATATACTTCCTTTCAATTATAGTGGATTCAGCTTCAGCATAAATAAAACAATCATTTTGGGGGTTGTTTGTTTTGAATAAATATTAACTAATACTGAATGTACGTTCTAGGTATCTATAGTGACTACAGGAATATAAATACATTAGTATTTTCCGCAAAGCAAGGTGTCCATTAACTATTAATTGGAAAAGCTAAAAATATTGAGGTTCTCTTGCTTTTCTACAGATATAATTTGGAAGAGTCAGTATAAGTACAGCATGGACACAAAACAACACTTACCTCTGCACATGTTTGGCTAGAGTCTTTTTGCTTGCATGAAGTTTACTACAGAAGGGACATTTGTGCTCTTTCTTATGAAATTCCTTTTCATTACTGTGTTTCTTCCTGTGAACCGTTAGGTTGGACTTTGTTGAGTAGCGCTGCTGACAGATATCACATTCAAAGGGCTTCTCGCCTGTGTGTACCCGGGTATGACTTTCATATTTCCCTATGGGAGAAGAGAGACTAGAATGAGTTCAAATGCCACAACACAGTTGTTTCCTGGGGACGGGGATATAGAAATTATCAAAACTAACTTTGCGTCTTTGTCGATAGTCATCTTTAAATGTTTACTAACTCTCAAAAGCACAAGACTATGACCATAAAATGTCACTCCAGGTCACTCGCTTGAAAACCACCAAGGTTCAGGTGAGGCCAGCACCTCTTTTGTTAGGAAGTTCTCCTTAACAAACAGAAAAAGAAAAATCAAAAGCGAAGGTATGAAACGCAACCCTAAAATATTGAAAACCAACCAGCAGCAATAGCTCTGTTTGGCGTTCGGGTACATTATCTGATATAGCGTTAACATTTTATTTTCATGAGGTTGAGCAATCAATCGACGGTAAAGCAGTGTGGCTCAGTGGAAAGAGCATGGGCTTTGGCGTCAGAGGTCATGGGTTCAAATCCCGGCTCTGCCAATTGTCAGCTGTGTGACTTTGGGCAAGTCACTTCACTTCTCTTGGCCTGTTACCTCATCTGTAAAATGAGGATTAAGACTGTGAGCCCCCCATGGGACAACCAGATCACTTTGTAACCTCCCCAGCTCTTAGAACAGTGCTTTGCACATGGTAAGCGTTTAATAAATGCCATCATTATTATTCAAATCCCGGCTCCGCCAATTGTCAGCTGTGTGACTTTGGGCAAGTCACTTAACTTCTCTGAGCCTCAGTTCCCTCATCTGTAAAATGGGGATTAAGACTGTGAGCACCCCATGGGACACCTGATCACTCTGTAACCTCCCCAGTGCTTAGAATGGTGCTTTGCACATAGTAAGCACTTAATGCCATTATTATTATTTGTTGAGTGCTTACTGTGGGCAGAGCACTGTACTAAGCGCTTGGGAAGAGTAACACTATAACAGAGTTGGCAGACATGTTCCCTGCTTCCAAGAAGCTCACAGTCTAGAGGAAGAGACAGACATTAAATTATGGAACTGTGCTGTGGGGCTGGGGGTGGGGTGAGTAAAGGGTGCAAATCCAAGAGCAAGGGTGATAATAATAATAATAATGGCATTTATTAAGCACTTACTATATGTAAAGCACTGTTCTAAGCGCTGGGGAGGTTACAAGGTGATCAGGTTGTCCCACGGGGGGCTCACAGTCTTCATCCTCATTTTACAGATGAGGGAACTGAGGCACAGAGAAGTTAAGTGACTTGCCCAAAGTCACACAGCTGACAATTGGCAGAGCTAGGATTTGAACCCATGACCTCAGACTCCAAAGCCCGGGCTCTTTCCACTGAGCCATGATGCTTCTCATGCGATGCAGTGTAAGGGTTGACGCCAACCACGTGCATTAAAAGTCATGTTGGAGACTTCCTTGTTTCATTCCCCTCTTTAGTGTATTTTTGGTTTTACTATTAAATGTAATAGGAAAAAGATCTGTATTTACCTATTTACCTTATCTCTCTTCCACAGGACAGGAAGCCAAGTAAACATTTTTGAATGTTCAGTTCATTAGGGGCATCTTTACACACAAGAATTTAGGAAACAAAGAGAAAGGTACTGAACCCACTTCTTCCTATTTTGAAGGGTACCTCATCTCTTTAGACTGTTAGCTTGCTAAGGGCAGGGAACATGTCTACTAACTCTGTTGTACTGTACTATTCCAAGTGCTTAGTACAGTGCTATGCACATAGTATGTGCTCAATAAATACCACTGATTGATTGATTGATTGATCTCTGCTCTCTAGACTGTAAGCTCCTTATGGGCAGGAATCATATCTACCTCCTCTATCATCTGTGGCATAGTGGATAGAGCACGGGCCTGGGAATAGGAAGGTCACGGATTCTAATCCCAGATCCACCACGTGAGTAACCATGGACAAGTCACTTCACTTCTCTGTGCCTCAGTTACCTCATCTGTAAAATGGGGAATGAGACAATGAGCCCCATTTGGGACAGGGACTGTGTCCAACCCTATTTGCTTGTAACCACCCCAGCACTTAGTACTGGGGCACACAGTAAGCACTTAACAAATTCCATGATTATTATTATTATTATTACTGTACTTTTCTGAGTCCTAAGTACAGTGCTCTGCACACTGTAAGTGCTCAATTAATTCATTCAATCATATTTATTGAGCGCTTACTGTGTGCAGAGCACTGTACTAAGCGCTTGGGAAGTACAAGTTGGCTACATATAGAGACAGTCTCTACCCCACAGCGGGCTCAATAAATACCACTGACCGATTGTCCGAAGCAAATGTATTAAAAAAGCACATGTCAGTAACCTGCAAACTATACTAGTTTACACCTGAAATTACCCACCCTTCAAAATATGGAGGAAAAACAATTTGATCTGTTTATTTTGCTATTTGACATTATGCTACTAAGGCCAAAATACTGAACGGAGGAAGGGTCAGTGGCAGTGAAGGAAGGAAAACATCAACCTGAAAGGGATGGGCAGAAATCCTGAATAATGATTAAGATTAAATTTTCCTTATAATCTATCCACCAGAACAGCGAATTCATTCTCATTCCTCCCTCATTCTAAGGATCCTAGAGTGATTCAATGACCCCACCTCCTGAAAGTTCTGTGGAAATAACAATTTGTCCTAGAAAAAGACACAAAAGGAGCACTGGTTTTATGAGTTCAGGTTTCTTTTATATCACCATTCAAAAGAATAAGATATCGGAGTCTCTTAGTCCTTACTAGGAACTTGAACTTTATTTTTTTTTCCTCATCAAAAGCACTTTTCAGCAAGAGCCTTTCTTTAAAAAATGTATTATTAATATGAATCTTAACTCTTTATCCCAGAAGCTGCTATTCATAACAGTCTTAAGCCCTCAAACTCTCTTTGGAAGACAAAAGAACAAAGCATTCATTCACGTCTGTCAGTCGGCGTCAAGAGAAGAGAATTTCTTCGCCTTTCTGGTTAAGGCTGTTCTTGTTTGAAAACTCAGCATCCCTGCCAAACGTTGCAAGAAATCACAGATAGTGAACAAAAAAAAATTAAAACTTAGAAACTCGATTCAATATTCCCTTAACTTGGGGCCTTGGGGAAGCACTCCTTCCATAGTTTCTTAAGGTGAATTTCAGTATGATATTTTTTAGTTGGCCTTCCCCTTCTGGTCAAGGCTGCTCTTCTTTTGAAAAATCAACACTCCAGCATAGCTTTCCAATAAATGAAAGACATTGCGTAAAAATCCAAATATTCCTTTGGGGTGTGAGACAATTGACTCTTTTACAGAGTAAACCACCTAGCTTTAAATCCTAAAGATGAAATGCAAGCAGAAACAAGCAGGTTCACATCTAGCCAGGTGAACAAGGAAAGGTATCAAAAGCCCTGTTGATCACAATTTAGATACATGAGGAAATCTGGTGATAAGGCCTTCCCTAAGTCCTCTTTTCCTTTTATCCTATTCCCTTCTGCGTCTCCCTGACTTGCTCCCTTTATTCATTCCCCACTCCCAGCACCAAAGCACTGAAGTACATATCTGTAATTTATATATTTATTTGCACTAATGCCTGTCTTCCCCTCTAGACTGTAAGCTCATTGTAGGCAGGGAATGTGTCTGTTATATTGCTATACTGTATTCTTCCAAGTGCTTAGAACACCTAAGTGCCCAATAAATACAACTGATTGACTAATCATCTGACTGAAGACAAAAGGTTATCAATGAGCTTGCAATAAGAAATCACGGTGGATGGCTATTGAACACAAGGAAGGTCAAAGGAAAATATCCAGGATATATTTCTAGACTGTGAGCCTGTTATGGGCAGGGATTGTCTCTATTTGTTGCTGAATTGTACTTCCCAAGCACTTAGTACAGTGCTCTGCACCCAGGAAGTGCTCAATAAATACGACTGAATGAATGAATATTATAAATGACTATCATCTGAAAAACAAAAGCCCATGAAGTAGCAGAGAAATCAGATACAAGGTATGAAGGCAAAAATCATATGAAATTAGTTAACAGAACCCCAAGTAGAGAAATCTCCAGATGGTGGTAAGTGCAGTCATCACTCAATTGCTGAACTGTATGTTAACGCAGCCATCTTTTTCCAGTACACATAAGAACAGTCAGGTTGGTCAGTTTTGAAAATGGACATTTTGACTATATAGAAAGATGTATATTCATACATACACACATACATCAGCTGAGTCACTGTCTCCAAGTCCAATGAAATTTATTGAGCTCTTACTGTCTGCAGAGCACTGTACTAAATGTTTGGGAAACTACAATATGACAGAGTTAGTAGACATTCATTCACTCAATTGTATTTATTGATCGCTTAGTGTACGCAGAGCACTGTACTAAGCGCTTGGTTAATACAAGTCGGCAACAGATAGAGACGGTCTCTACCCAACAACAGGCTCACAGTCTAGAAGGGGGCGACGGACAACAAAACAAAACATGTGGACAGATGTCCCTGCTCACAAGGAGATTACACTCTACAGGGGAGACAGACATTAAAATAATTAAAATAAACAGACATTAAAATAATTAAAATAAACTACTGAGGAGGAAATAGTAAAGTCCTCTAGACTGTAAGCTCATTGTGGGCAGGGACTGTGTCTCTGGATTGTTATGCTGTATTCTCCCAAGTGCTTAGTACAGTGTTCTGCACATAGTAAGCGCTCAATGAGTGACTACTTTGATTGATTGACTGCTTCTATATCAATCAGTCACTAGTATTTACTAAGCAATTACTGCACATAGACCCTCTCAGGATCCTACCAGGAGAGTTTCCAGGACTCTACTAGTCTCGACTACGGGAGGGAGAGTCAAGCAGAGGCCTATCCATTCCATTTCTCGGTTGGCCAGTGGCTAGCAAGTGGCAGGCAATCTGCCACAAGTCAAGATCCCCTGGGCTGGGCATCAGCGAGATAATAATAATAATAATAATAATCATAATAATGGCATTTACTAAGTGCTTACTATGTGCAAAGCACTGTTCTAAGCTAGATGGGAGAGAGTCGAGGGCAGAGGCTCAAGTTTACTGTTAGGAGGCAATGGTAAACCACTTCCATATTTTTTACCAAGAAAACCCTATGGATATACGACCAGAACGATTATAGATGGAAGTGCGGCGTTCTGGGAGAGATGTGTCCATGGAGTCGCTATGGGCCAGAGATGACTCGACAGCCTAAGACAAGACTGCGTGTGGTGCACTATGCAAAGTGCTTGGGAGAGTACAATAGAATTACTGACATAATCCTTGTCCTCAAGGAGCTTACAGTCTGGTAACTAAAGTAACTTACATTAGGGAAAGCAGCAGAGACTAGAGATCTGGACATAAGTGCTCTGGGGGGTGGGAATGGGTGAATATCAAAGGGTCTAGGGAGTATAAACTCCAGCACCTAGGCGACTCAGAAGGGAGAGAAAATAGGGTGGGGAGAAGCCAGATTAATCAGGTGAGCATCCTGGAGGAGGTAAGATTTCAGAGGGGTTTTGAAGATGGAAAGTGCACCAGTATTTTGGGAGAGATACGAGGAAGGTCCAGGCATCAAGGTGGACATCAGCAAGAGGTCAGTGATAGGAGAATGATACACAATGAGTTGGTTGGCTTGAGAAGAATGAAACATGTGAGACAGTGATTGGCTGGGACAAAACAGATGGGAGGAGAAAGGGGAAAAGAGATATTTAGTTAACAGAATGGCTAGAATCAATCAATGGTATTTGTATTTACTGAGCGCTTACTCTGAGCAGAGCACTACACTAAGTACTTGGGAGAGTATAGTATGACAGTATAGTTCAATAAATACGATTGAATGAATGAATGAATGAACAGAGAAGCAGGGTGGCTTAGTGGAAAGAGCCCGGGCTTGGGAGTCAGAGGTCATGGGTTCTAATCCCGCCTCTGCCACTTGTCTGCTGTGTGACTTTGGGCAAGTCACATAACTTCTCTGGGCCTGTTACCTCATCTGTAAAATGGGGATTAAGACTGTGAGCCCATGTGGAACAACCTGAATACCTTGTATCTACCCTAGCACTTGGAACAGTGCTTGGCACATAGTAAATGCTTAATACCATTATTATTATTATTATTATTATTATTAACAGAGTTAGCAGCTATGTTCTAGAAAACTCTCTTCCAGTCACACTTGCTGGAAAGGGGGACTGTGTTGACCTGGATGAACCCTAGAGGTCCATTCTGGTTCAGCATTAGTAGAGCACAACTCCTTGTTATGCATATCAACTGATCCGTAGCATTTATTAAGTGATTACTGTGGGCACAGCACCATACTAAGCGCTTGGGAAAGTATATATTACAGCAATATGCAAAGATACGTCATCTCTAAGCCGGCAGGTTTCATTGATTCAATTCAATCGTATTTACTGAGCGTTTACTGTGTGCAGAGCAGAGGGTTGTGATGCATTCCGGAATCCGCTCATTAGGGGATGAGCAAATGACAGCAGAGGGATGTCATCCCATCAGCTGCCCTAGCATCTGTCTAGACATGTTTTCTTATTTCACTGACGTTCATTTTGGGCTATTTTTGTCGCTTTATCAGTTGCATCCATGGTTTGACTCTTGCTGTTATTTTAGGCTTGGTATTTGTGTCTGCCTGACTTGCCCATCCTACACTGAACTTCTCTTGGGCAGGGAGTATACCATCTACTTCTAATGAGTGTTCCTAACTGCCTAGCATTCATTCATTCATTCATTCAATCGTACAATGCTCTGCACTCCCAGCAGGTGCTCAATAAATACTGACAATAATGATGATGATGTTGATTATGAATGCCACCCACCACTGGCCTGTAAGCTCACAGTAGGCATTGAATGTGTCTGTTATACTGTTATACTGTCCTCTCCCAAGAGCTTAGTACAGTGCTCTGCACACAGTAAGCGCTCAATAAATACGATTGACTAACGCTAAAACTTCCCAGCAAGTCTGAACTCTCATATATATTTATGGAGGAGGAACTGAATGATGACTTCTCTGCATGGCCTAACCCCCACTGAATTCCACATTGTGAGGAACTCTTTAGGTATAAAAGTGTCGCCAGGGAGTAAATTCCTCAAGTCAGTCATCTTAACGGAGAATTTTCCATTCAAGGGAAACCCAGTTGTATTAGATCAATCAGTCAATCAGTCGTATTTACTGAGTGCTTACTGTGTGCAGAGCACTGTACTACGTGCTTGGGATGCCATGCAGTTCTGAACGCGGGGGTGGGTACAAGCTAATCGGTTGGACACAATCAACGTCCCACAAGGGGCTCACATCTCAATCCCCACTTTACAGATGAGATCACCGAGGCCCAGAAAAGTGACTTGCCCAAGGTCACACAGACGAGGAGGGGTGGAGTCGGTATCGGAACCCGTGACCTTCGACTCCTACGTCCATGCTCTATCTACTAGGCCATGCTGTTATTCTTCTATGCCTCTTGGGAGAGTACAGCACAACAATATAACACACATAACCTCTGCCCACAACAAGTTTGCAGTCTAGAGGGGGAAACAGACACGAATATACATAAATTATGGATAGTTATGTAAGTGCTGCAGGGTTGGAGGTGGTAAATGAAGGAAGCAGGTCAGGGTGACACAGAAGGGAGCGGGAAAAGAGGAAATGAAGGCTTGCTCAGGGAAGGCCTCTGGAGGAAATGGGCCGTCAATAAGACTTTGAAGGTGGGAAGAATAATTGTCGGATACGAAGAGGAAAGGCATTCCAGGCCAAAGGCAGGACGTGGGCGAGATACACGAGATTGAGGTATAGTGAGTACGCTGGCTTTAGAGGAGTGAAGTGTGTGGGCTGGGTCGTAATAGGAGAGTAGCGAGGTGAGGTAGGAGGGGGCAAGGTGATTGACTGCTTTAAACCTGTTTGATGTGCAGGTGGATGGGCAACTGGTAGAGGTTCTTGAGGAGTGTGGAAACATAGACTGAACATAAAGTGGATGAGACCACTGAATTCTCATCATTCCCTGTAGCACCGTCAGTAACGGCAGAGGAGGCGTACTTACCCTAGTGCTTCGTACTGTGCATGGCACATAATAGGCACTTAATACATACCAATCAATCAATCAATCGTATTTATTGAGCGCTTACTGTGTGCAGAGCACTGTACTAAGCGCTTGGGAAGTACAAGTTGGCAACATATAGAGACAGTCCCTACCCAACAGTGGGCTCACAGTCTAGAAGGGGGAGACACAGAACAAAACAAAACATATTAACAAAATAAAATAAATAGAATAGATATGTACAAGTAAAATAAATACAGTAATAAATATGTACAAAACATATATACATACATACAGGTGCTGTGGGGAAGGGAAGGAGGCAAGGCAGGGGGATGGAGAGGGGGACGAGGGGAAGGGAAAAGTGGGGGCTCAGTCTGGGAAGGCCTCCTGGAGGAGGTGAGCTCTCAGTAGGGCCTTGAAGGGAGGAAGAGAGCTAACTTGGTGGATGTCGGGAGGGAGGGCATTCCAGGCCAGGGGGATGAGGGGATGACACATCATCGTCATCATCAATCGTATTTATTGAGCACTTACTGTGTGCAGAGCACTGTACTAAGCGCTTGGGAAGTACAAATTGGCAACATATAGAGACGGTCCCTGCCCAACAGTGGGCTCGCAGTCTAAAAGGGGGAGACAGAGAACAAAACCAAACATACTAACAAAATAAAATAGAGTAGATATGTACAAGTAAAATAAATAAATAAATAGAGTAATAAATATGTACCACAATTATTAGGTTATCCTAACCCGCTATAGTCAGGTCTTCCCCACCTTCACTCCACGGGGACTGTGCCGCCCAAGGTCGCCGATGCCTTAACTCCTAGCCAAATACAATGGGCTCTAATCCGTCCTACTCCTCCTTGCCCTCTCCACCATCTTCCGACACGGCTGAGCACTTCCTTCTCCCGCCAACTTCACCGGCAGATACACAGCGGGTTCGCCCCCCTCATTCAGTCATAATTACTGAGCGCTTACTGTGTGCAGAGAGATGTACTAAGCACTTGGGAGAGTGCAATGTAATAATAAATGGATACATTCTGTGCCTACAATGAGCTCTTACAGTCTGGTTTTCAGCTTCAATCGTTGGCTCTTCTTCTCTCGCCAAGGACCTTACAATCTTGTCAGCTGTGTGACTTTGGGCAAGTCATTTAACTTCTCTGGGCCTCAGTTCCCTCATCTGTAAAATGGGGATTAAGACTGTGAGCCCCACAAGGGACAACCTGATCACCTTGTAATCTCCCCAGCGCTTAGAACAGTGCTTTGCACATAGTTAGCACTTAATAAATGCCATCATCATCATTTTATTATTATTATTCTCTGGGCCTCAGTTTCCTCACCTGTAGGAAGGGGATTAGGAGTGTGAGCCCCATGTGGGTCAGGAACTTTATCCAACCTGCTTAACTTGTATCTACCCGAGCGCTTAGAAAAGTGCCTGGCCCATAGTAAGTGCTTAACAAGTTCCATAATTACCCTGATTATTATTACA